>NC_045790.1:80237234-80550359 GCF_009873245.2 Balaenoptera musculus
TTACCCCACCCTCCCAGTGCCCTTCTCAACAACCACTGACCTGATTTTTATCACCAGAGATTAGTTTTACCTATTCTAGAGCTTGATAAAAATAGAATCATACATTGTGTACTCATGTATTTGGCTTCTTTTATTCAGCATAATGCTTTTTGCAAGTCATTATATCAGTATATTCTCTTTTACACCTTGCTTTTTTCACTTAATATTGGAGATTGTTTCATATCAGCTTATAAAGAGTTTCTTTTTTTTTTTTTTTTTTCCTTCTTTTTATGGCTGCATGGAATGCCATTTTATGTAGTGTGAGTACCTTTGGGTTGTTTCCAGTCTTTTGCTGTTACAAGCAATGCTGCTGCAGTGAATGATCTTAAAAGTGCATTGTTTTTTGATGTGAGAGTGTATCTATAGGAACAGTTCCTAAATGTGAACCTATGAGGTCATAGGCTATCTCCATCCGTAATTTTAATTGATATTGCTAAAATGAAATGAAATCTTAAATGGAAACCCCCATTTACAGAATAGTGGAGCTGCTCTGGTGAAGAAGGGATGGAAAGCCTAGATAGAGCTTTGTGCTCTGGTACCCATTCTCTCGTAGCCTCTGAGGAACTTGTGTATAATTAGGTTCATTCTGATACAGACTGAAAATCACTGATCTTCAGGATGGAGAAGCAATAATTGCTGCTGGGTTTTTGTTTCAAGTAACTACACTAAATGTGAGTGCATTAAGATTAGAATGGGTTTTAATACTTTGCTATAAAAATATAAAAACCCTGAATGAACTTAAAATCACAGCGGTAGTTGGTTCTACTTCTACTTACTGGTAATAGAACTGCTCGAGACCAAGAGCTGTTGTTCTCTTTCTTGGAATACTGAGAGCCTATTTTTGAATGTGCCTTACTTAGTTTGTTCCCTTGCTTGTAAATTGAATTAATAATATCTCTGAGTTAGGTATAATTTTTTATTTTAAATTCCTCTGAAGCGATTTCTGTAAGTAGTAACAATATTTATGTGACTATTGCTCTTGAAGTATTGCCCTGGAGGAGAGCTGTTTGACTACATAATTTCCCAGGATCGCCTGTCGGAGGAGGAGACCCGAGTTGTCTTCCGTCAGATAGTGTCTGCAGTTGCTTACGTGCACAGCCAAGGCTTTGCTCACAGGGACCTCAAACCAGTAAGTGACTGCTTCACAGATGGTCACCTGAGAGTTCAACATCATTTACCTGTCATTACTAGGTTTCCAAATGTTCTTTCTGTTTAGAATTTGTCTGGGTTTTGCTTTTTGTTGTTGTTTTTGTTCTATTCCTAATGTATCACTTCTTTTTCCTCCTTGACTTTTGACTCCTGGTAGGCTCTTCAGGTTGGACTTATTATTGGCATTCTTTTTCTCTGTCAATTATGTGTGACATTATAAATATCTTTGTAGTCAGCTGCAGAATATGAACCTCAGGGTTTTATTTCTAGGAAAGAAGAGTTTTAGTATTTTCTTTGAGAATATTGTCATTGAGTAATTTCCTCTCAATACTCTCTTCCTGACACCATCTTCCTTTAATTTTAATTCCATTACGCTTCAGAAAGGAACAGTTCAGTGGAATGGACAGACTCAACTTTTCAAGGACAGAATAAAAAGTTGATACTCTTAAGTCTGTAGGCTCTGACTGATATGCATGATGGTGAACATGGATTTTAATGTTATTTGGTACTAGGGTTAGGGACCTAGAATTGGTCTAACAAGATATGGCAGTTTCTATCCTTTTCCCTCTGTTTATATCCAACCCTTTGATTTGAGTTCACTCTTTTTGTTCAAACTTGCTTTTGGCACACATTCTGTTTGCTTGTAGTTGAACCTCAGAGCACCACAGAGAAAATGGTTTATGCTAATGTGTCTTGAGGGGAAGCAGGATAGTTATCAACATTCATCTTCTCTTCCCTTATGTTCTTCTTGTCATTTCATTCTTTTTTAATGATTTTCATTCTTGTTCCCACACTCTTTAATATAAACAACCTTAAAGTGATTTTAGAAATAGCTAGAGGTGGGATGTGATATAAGGAAGACAGTATATAGTTATGAAAATATCTTTGTTTTTTCAGGAAAATTTGTTGTTTGATGAAGATCATAAATTAAAGCTGATCGACTTTGGTCTCTGTGCAAAACCCAAGGTAAGTGCAGAGATAAAAATGCATTTATTTCCTTTGTCAGTGTACCTCTTAGTATGTTATCTTACACTGACTTCCACTTAGTCTTTATTGAACCTGGTTGCATCCATTGAGAAGAATGTTAAACTTCATGGTTTTTATAAGTTCTCTAGATGATTTTAATATATAGCCAAGGTTGAAATCCACTGCTCTAGGTCTAGGGTTGGTCCTGCTGAAGACCCCATGGGTATGCTGTGAGAGAATTTACAGCACCTAGGTGACAGGAGGCCATCACAGTGTGAATGCAGAATTGACCATGTTCTTTCAGTTAGAGTGTGTTGCCACTAGATGATGCCTTTTTTCATTTAGATATGAATTTTGGGAATTTAGTGCAAATCTGTTCTTTATTGTCCAAATGGTTATATAACTAACAGTTAGTTACATTTTGAGAGACAATCCCCTTTCCTTCTAAAAGAAGAAGGAAAAAGTCCATATGCACTTTAAAATTTATACCGTGATATATTTCTTTAATTTGCACTCCATAGTTAGGTACTGGTGTTCTCCAGCATACCTTCTCTTTGAGGTGACTTTGAACTTCCTCCTGTGTGGCTGCTGTAGGAAGCTTCCTCCCGAGTTCTCTAATGATGGTACTCACAGTCCCTACAGTGAGCTGTCTACCCTCATTAAGGGTGTTGAAATTTCAGATCTGTCTCAGCCCTTTGGAGTCCCATGATTATTTCCTGCCCCAATCAGAATTAGCTGCGTGCAAAGGGAAGCAGATTTTGCCCCTTTGGCTGAATGTCTGATTCTTTCTGATTTTCCTCTCCTTCCCTTGGCTCTTCAGAGATTGTCAGTCGAGTCTTGTGTCTGGGAACCAAGTGCTAGAAGGCATTTTTTTTGATCAGCAGGCAATAAAGATAAAGCATACTTTGAGCAGATAAGCTGGTTTAAGTCATGTTCATCAAGGAGGCAGTGGAGAGTGTGTGTGACAGACTCCCTTAGCCTTTATTTATGGCTGCCACAGATTCAACCCACACAGACACCATCTCAAAAAGCAGGGATTGGCTGGGAGAGGGTGGCCTCAGCTTTCCTAAGCTGAGGAGCTTACTTCTGGGTGTGCTGTAGCAGTTGTAAATGAAATCTCACAATTTCACAAGTCATCTGCCATTTGTAGAACTCTGTATAACTGTTGGGCAATGGTATCATTTTCATTATGTCTCCATATTTCTGTGGGAGACCAGAGGAGGCTGAGCAGATTCCTCATTTGAGCAGTCTGGAAGCTCAGGTCGTGATTTGTGTTATAACCGAGTCTAGAAAGCAGACTCCCAAGGCACTATTCTGTGTAGCATTTGCTCTCTTCCCTCTAGGGGAAAAGAAACTCTTCTGTACTTGTAAAGATTTGATATTGGAGATAGGGTCCCATAGAGAAATAACCCTTTTTCCTTGCGTACTTGGGAGTGGGGAGACATGGGTGCTTGGATATATGCTAAGCTGATTATTATGCAAATGGTGCCTAGGGAAGTACGAACCTGACTTGACTGAGCTAAGGGGAGAAGGATTTTTTTTGTGTCGGGTTGTCGTGGTATTGGAAATCAGAGAAGAGGAAGCCACACGTGCATGCATGAACGTAGGCAGAGTATTGAGTTAGCAGCAGAAGTCTTTTATTATTTGGGGTAATTCTTCACCTAGCATCTCTCTGCTTGTGCTGAAGAATATTTATCAGGGTTTTAATTTTCTTAAGGGCTGTAGTTAATAAGTATTTCATTTTTATCTTATTGGCAGGGTAACAAGGATTATCACCTGCAGACATGCTGTGGGAGTCTTGCTTATGCAGCACCTGAGTTAATACAAGGCAAATCATATCTGGGATCAGAGGTAATTATTCACTGATTAATTCAATATATAACCAATATATGTTTATTGGTGACCTGTAGTGAGTCAGGCACTGTATGTTGAGGGTGTAATGAGGTAAGAAATAAACTTGTTAATCAAAGAGCTGTCTATTCAGAGAGTGAGATATGTAAAGTAATAAGTGAAATGAACAACTTGCAATAAATATAATAATACACAGTATACTTATGAAACAAGGATATATTTCTGATGTCCTTGTTGTGGTTGCTTTTGTGTTTAACTGTGCCATAGTTTTAGACTGATTAGTCCAGCCAGGTAGAACATGAAGCCAGGATTATAGGCACAGTTTTCAGAGATGCTGGTTAGCACAGAGAAAACCTGTACTTCGTTCACAGCCAACTATTCAAGGCCAGCAGTCCCGTGTAAGAGGCCCAGGCTCAGAAGGCCTGGGCATTGCCTGCTTAACCATTGGCTACCGCAAGCTAGTCAGCCCCTTCCACTCTCTGGAGTACTGGTTTTGCTGATATTAGTATCATAAAATGAAAAAGGTTTAGTTGTCAAAAGGCCTGGAAATGCTGGGTTGAACAGTTTTCTTTAGTTAAGGACATCTCCAAATCTTAATATGTTCCTGTACAGTGTCATTTGAGAGTAGAACATCACAGACAGCAGCTGGTCTCAATTTTATGCACCTACAGAATCCACTTTCTACATGGAGCATCTTTTGGAACTGGTGTTATGTGGGAGAAACTTTGAGATATGCCGGTTTACTTAATTTGTAACATGAGAAGATGGGGACTAACTTGTTTTTGGTGACCTTTTATTTGGATATAATCTCAAACTTACAGAATAGTCGCAAATGTGGAATGAGGAACTTCTGTATATATTTAGCCAAATTCATAATTGTTTACATTTTTCCCTATTTGTTTTATCATTCTCTATGTTTATATGTATGTGTATTATTTTTTGAACCAACTGAGAGTAAGTTGGAGACATCATACCCCTTTATCATTAAATACCATGTATATATTTCCTAAAGGAAGGACTCTCTCTTTTATAACCACACTTTAGTTATTGAAATCAGAGAATTTAACATTGATACAATTTATTAAATATTTATTTATTTATTTATTTATTTGGCTGCATTGGGTCTTGGTTGCGGTGTGTGGGCTCTTCGTTGCAGCACGTGGGCTCCAGGGTGTGCGGGTTCAGTAGTTGTGGCGCACGGACTCTAGAGCGCTTGGGCTTAGTTGCCCCGTGGCATGTGGGATCTTAGTTCCCCGACCAAGGATCGAACCTGCGTCCCCTGCATTGGAAGGCGGATTCTTAACCACTGGACCACCAGGGAAGTCCCTGATACAATTATTTAATCCACAATTCATATTCAGATGGTGTTAACTGTAAGGTCCTTTATAGCTATATTTTCCCTCCAGTCCAGGATTCCATTCAGGATCATGCATCGCATTGTTGTGTTTCTTTGGTCTTCTTTAATCCGAAAGAGTTCCTTAGGCCTTCTTTATCTTCATGACCTTGAAATCTTTGAGGAAGCCAGTTATTTTGTAAAATGTCCCTCAATTTGAATTTTTTTAAAGAGTCAATTTTATTTATTTACTTATTTTTGGTTGAGTTGGGTCTTTGTTGCTTCGAGCAGGCCTTCTCTAGTTGCGTTGAGTGGGGGCCACTCTTCGTTGCAGTGCACAGGCTTCTCATTGCGGTGGCTTCTCTTGTCACGGAGCATGGGCTCTAGCGCACTGGCTTCAGTAGTTGTGGCACACGGGCTCAGTAGTTGTGGCTCACGGGCTCTAGAGCGCAGGCTCAGTAGTTGTGGCTCACGGGCTTAGTTGCTCCGCGGCACGTGGGATCTACCCAGACCAGGACTCGAACATGTGTCCCCTGCATTGGCACGTGGATTCTTAACCACTGTGCCACCAGGGAAGCCACCTTTTACTTTCTATCTCTATGAGTTTGACTATTCTAGGTACCTTGTATAGTGGAATCATACAATATTTTTTTGTGTGTGTGACTGCTTTATTTCACATAGTGTAATATCTTCAAACTTCATCCATGTTGTGTAGCATGTATCAGAATTTCGTTCCTTTTTAAGCTTGAATAACATACCATTGCATGTATGTATCACATTTTATTTTTCCATTCATCCCTAGGTAGACACTGGGATTGCTTCCACCTTTTGGTTATTGTGAATAATGCTGATAGAAACAAATATGTCTTTGAGACCTTGCTTTCAATTCTTTTGGATATACACCCAAATGTGGAATTGCTAGATCATATGGTAATTCTATTTTTAATTTTTTGAGGAACTGCCATACTATTTTCTGTAGTGGCAGCAACATTTTACATTCCCGTAACAGTAGATAAGGGTTCCACATGATAGATCCTTTTTGTAATTTTCATTTAAGCACCACAAAAATCCTTTGGAGCGAATACTGTTACTCTGTTTCATAAGATAAAGAAGATAAAGAAATTGAGGCTCAGAAATTAAGTGCCTTTGCAGGGTCACAGCTGGCAACTGGGGGTCAGGATTTGAACTGAGTGAGGCTTTACTGCACACCTCTACTCTTTCCACTGTTCCATTCTGTCTCTCAGAAGGAGTGGTAATCATATGCCTGATGCTCACAAGATTCCTAGAGGTCTGGTGATGAGGCCCTGCTGGTTTGAATGCATCAAGATTTTCCTATAGGATCTTGTTTTCTTATTCATTTTAGTTCAACTTTCCATCCTTCTAGGACAATTTCTTAAGGACAGTGTACCAAGGAATTGTCTGGGGGCACTTGTTAAAATATGCAGAGGTCAGGGCTGTGCATGTTTAGAGATTTTGGTTTTGTTTTCTAAGGTGAGGCTTTAGCAATCTTCATTCTAAAAAAAGTGCTTTAGGGCTTCCCTGGTGGCGCAGTGGTTGAGAATCTGCCTGCCAATGCAGGGGACGTGGGTTCGAGCCCTGGTCTGGGAAGATCCCACATGCCGTGGAGCAACTAAGCCCGTGAGCCACAATTGCTGAGCCTGCGCGTCTGGAGCCTGTGCTCTGCAATAGGAGAGGCCGCGATAGTGAGAGGCCCGCGCACCACGATGAAGAGTGGCCCCCACTTGCCGCAACTAGAGAAAGCCCTCGCACAGAAACGAAGACCCAAACACAGCCATAAATAAATAAATAATTTAAAAAAAAAAGTACTTTAGGTTATTCTGTTGCTCATGGTCCAGATCATGCTTTAAGGAATGTTCTATGGTAAACATCTCTAATTCATTTTGTAATTTCTCAGAAGAAGTGGTTTCAAACCCCTCTTCCCCCCAGTTATTTTTTTCTTATTTGGCAGTTGGTAGCTTATAGATTTACTTGCATTTGCTTTGGTTTATGGTTTTAGTTGATTCATTTATTCTCATATCCATTTCAAAACAGTGAAGTGAAGGTGCTTTGATGCGTTAGCTGAAGAATACTTTTTCTGCTTTTTTTCTCTCTAGTAGGCTTTTGTAGATTTCTATGGGGATGTTACTACTATTTTCTTCATCTTTTCCTTTAACCTCAGACGTAATCTCTCTTTGACCTCTTCTTATGGCATTTGATGAGGCCATGTTAGCCCACTCTTCCCTGTGTAGTCTCTTTACCTTGACTATAACACCCTGGTCAGGAGTGCCATGCCGTCAAGACTCAATTTATAGATGAAGCATTTGATATCTTTCAGGCATAAATGGTTAATTTCTGACCTCCTGCAACTTGGAAGAAAAATCTGGTGTTTGCTTGAAAGTAAATTGTTCACTCAGGGCTTCCTAGTTGAGTCCTAATAATTTGATGCGATTTGGTAGGCAGGACTAGGTGTGAGATTTGTGTTATTAGTATAAGGTACTACCTAGATGTGTGATGATGCTGAAGTTATTTTAACTCTGTTTCTCTCCCCTCTGTCCTTTCCCCCACTTTTTTTTTTCTTTAAACATGCTACATGCTGCCCTTTTACCTCTTAAAATTTTCCTAAGGCTCAAATGAGGGTGAGAACTGTGACTTCCAGTCATCGGTGGCATGGATATCTTACATAAAGGCTAAGCTCCTTTCTGGGACTTCTTTTTCTTGCCCCCTCCCCTCCCCTCATTTTAAAAAATTTTTATTGGAGTATAGTTGCTTTACAGTGTCGTGTTAGTTTCTACTGTATCCTTTCTGGGATTTTGAGATTTGTAGGCTATTTGTGCTGGCAGGCTAATTTCTATTCTCGATCCTTGAAAAGTCAATTGTTGAACTTATTAAGGTGTCTCTACATAGAGAGGACTTTACATTATAGCTTATTTACATTTGCAGATTATCAGCAGTAAATTTAAGACTTGTTTTGAACATCCTCATGCATGTTTACATAATCCTCATATGTAATAAACCCTCAGTAGCACGATAGTTTTGTCTTTCAGAATCAGAGACCTAGGGACTTCCTGGTTGTCCAGTGGGTAAGACTATGCACTCCCAATGCAAGGGAGCCCAGGTTCGATCCCTGGTCATAGCGAAACTAGATCCCGCATGCATGCTGCACTAAAAAAAAGAAGAAAAGATCCCCCATGCCACAACAAAGATCCTGCATTCTGCAACTAAGACCCATTGCAGCCTAAATAAATAAAAAAAAGAGTCAGAGACTTAGCCTTATCTTCTTCCTTATCATGCCCAATCCAGCCCAGCCAACTAGAAGTGATTTTCTATTAAGCATTAGAGGGGAGTGCACTGAACTGGTCACTCTGAACTGAACTGGTCACTGGTCAAGAGACCTATCTGGGTGGCCTGCCATTGACTGGGTGACTTTGGACAAGCCTTCCTTTCTGGGCTTCAGACTGTACAAGGAGCAGGTTGAATTGGATGATCTCTGAGCTCTTTTCCAGCTCTGTGAAGATTCTATGTAGTGCCATTTTGAAATACGTTCTAATTTTTTTTAATTATTATTTTTTTCTCCTTCTCAGGCAGATGTTTGGAGCATGGGCATACTCTTATATGTACTTATGTGTGGCTTTCTACCATTTGATGATGATAATGTCATGGCTTTGTACAAGAAGATTATGGTGAGTATTACAAGGCACAGAATTTCATTGTAGAAGTTTTCTATATTGCAAACTATATGCTTGTATTTATAAAAGTACAAGAATAGGCAGAAGTAATGTATGCTGCTAGAAGTCAGGATAGTGGTTACTCTTTGGAGGTGGTTAGTGACTGAAAGAGAGACATGGTGGGGCTTCTGTTTGGTTTTTGATCTGGATGATGGTTATACTTGTATTCAGTTTTTGAAAACTTATCAAAGTATACCTTATGATAGGTGTACTTTTCTATATGAACATTATACTTCAGTAAGAAGCTTAACAAAACAAAAACAAATGGGAAAGTAAACATGTAAGCTGATTTTTCTGGTAAGAGTTTTTGTTTTGTATCCTGAAATGATGCCTTAGTAAGTTGCTGTGTTAAATCACATTTTTCTTTAGAGTTATGTTAAAATAAGAGAAACTGTTTCTTTTTGAAGGTAAAATTTTACTTTAAGGTATAATAAAACCACAGTTAAGAGTACTGTAAGCTTTGTTAAAATCATATATATCAGAGATAGAAAGTAGATTTGTGGTTATGGGGCTGGCGGGGGAGGGGTGGAGTGGCAGTGGGGAGTGACTGCTAATGGGTGCAGGGTTTCTTTTTGGGTTGATGAAAACATTCTGGAATTAGATAGTGGTAATAATTACACAAGTTTGTGAATATACTAAGAACCACTGAACTGTACACTTTAAAAGGGTGAATTTTATGTTATATAAACTAATTCAATTAAAAAAATCATATATAGGAAGGAAAATAGTAAAATTATTTTTAAAGAGTTAATATTCAAAGCAAGCTAACAAAAGAAGACATGTAAAGAGGAAGAGTACCATATTGTGTCCATAGCAAACCAAAGTCAGACCAGCAGAGCAACTTCTCTGAATGCGGCTTGAATTCCGTTCTGTTTAACAGATATTTCCTAAAGGTCTTCTTTGTATGAGATACTGAAAGATGTGAACAAAGATCTATGAAACTTAATCATTGTCTGCCAGATTTCTTGTTGGAGACAGATACAAGGCTATCTAAAAAGGGGAAAGGGTGAGGGGTGCCGTTTTATAACAGAGGTTAAATGAAGTTAATACAGGAGTGGGTGTGGGATTTAGGAGAACATCTTATAGTAAGTGAGGTTTGAGCTGGGCTTTAAAAAGAAGGTTAGAAGCACTTCAGAAAGGGTTGTGGGGGAGAGCATGCATGGTAGACAGTATCAGCCAAGGGGTAAGATGGGAGAAGCGTGGGAAGAAATGGTCAGAAGTTTTATGTGGCTGGACCATTAGATCTCCAACACCCTTTAGGTAGGGAGACTACCTAAATCAGCTCTCATTTCTGGAAAGTAGCACACAGAATTGAAAGTGGTACAACCAGTTGGCTCTTTGCCTACCCTACTGAACAACCAAGTCTGAGGGCACTGAGTTCAACCTGCAGTTATTTTATTTATTTGACTTAATAGTTTTTCCTGTATCCCACCCTGCAAAAAGCTTTAAAATCAGTGCCAAAACTGCAAGAGTAGTTTTGGGAAGTGATGGAATTGCAGTAGTTCCAATTTCTTGAAGGCTGAGGAGCTCTGATTCTGCAGGATCAAAGAGAAGTCATGTTACCAGTAGCTGTTGCCACTGTTTTGGGGAACCGTGAGTGCTTGTGCTTCTCCTTGGGGAGGGGAGATGGATGGGGCAGTGGGCTGGAGGCCAACCTCCTGGAGCCTGCTGGGGTAGCCAAGACAGCCCGTATTTCCTCCCATCTCTTCTCACAAAGCCTCCCCTAAACTTTGCAGGGTAGCAGTTGTTGCCTTGGCTCTGCTTCCTGCCTGTGACAGCAGTTCCTGACCTCACAGAGCCACATTCCCCGTGTCAACAACAGGATACAGGGAGGGTAGTGTTAGGATTGCTTTGTAGTTTCAACTTTAGTTAACAGTTGTGGAGTGGGAAGGAGGCTTGGTCTTTGGGCAGCTCAGTAACAATTTTCCAGTTACACTTTCAAAAAACATTAGGTTGACCTCTTGAGTTGTTCCCTCTTTTTGCTACTCTTTCTATAAAGTAGAGCTCTGTGTTTTGTTCTGAAAATAACTTCAGTATTACAAGCTACTAGTATGTTTTACCATATTCTTTTTTTGCTGGGGGTACTCCATGCCAGAGAATAAACTGACAGACAAGGTTCTCCAAAGATGAAGTAGAATTGGATCTGTTTGGTAGTATGAGATCTTATACCTTCTAGAATTCTAGAAACACAGTGTGGGGACACATGATCATAGAATTTCCCTGTTGGAAAGGATCTTACCAGTCATGTTTTCTCCTCTCTGCTTCTTGTTTCATATTTAAATCCTCACTAAAACATCTCTTGTCCTGGCTATGTCCAGGTAATCTCTCTCAGGGCGGGGGAAGCCTTAGCTGATGGACTTAGAGTAGTGGTTCACAACCCTGGCAGCATACCAGCATCTCTTGGGGTGCTTTAAAAAATATAGGGTCCAGGGCTTCCTTGGTGGCGCAGTGGGTGAGAGTCTGCCTGCCAATGCAGGGGACACGGGTTCGAGCCCTGGTCTGGGAAGATCCCACATGCCGCGGAGCAACTGGGCCCGTGAGCCACAATTACTGAGCCTGCGCGTCTGGAGCCTGTGCTCCGCAACGAGAGGCCGCGATAGTGAGAGGCCCGCGCACCGTGATGAAGAGTGGCCCCCGCTCGCCACAACTGGAGAAAGCCCTCACACAGAAACGAAGACCCAACACAGCCATAAATAAATAAATTTAAAAAAAGCAAACCTTTAAAAAAAAATATATATATATATAGGGTCCAGGGCTTCCCTGGTGGTGCGGTTGTTAAGAATCCGCCTGCCAATGCAGGGGACAAGGGTTCAAGCCCTGGTCCGGGAAGTTCCCACATGCCACGGAGCAACGAAGCCTGTGCGCCACAACTACTGAGCCTGCACTCTAGAGCCTGCGAGCCACAGCTACGGACGCCCACATGCCTAGGGGCCATGCTCCGCAACAAGAGAAGCCACTGCAGTGAGAAGCCCACACACCGCAACGAAGAGTAGCCCCCACTCGCCGCAACTAGAGAAAGCACACACGCAGCAAGGAAGACCCAACGCAGCCAAAAATAAATAAATAAAATTAAAAAAAAAAAATTTAGGGTCCAACTCCTGGAGCAGTTAAATCAGAATCTCATTGATATTTTTAAAATCCAGGATCTCTACTTTCTATCTGTGGACTTTGGCAAATTACTTAGCCTCTCTGTGTGTCAGCTTCTTCATCTGTAAAATGGAGGATAGTAGTCATAACATAGCGTTGTTAGGATTAAATGAGTTAGTTCATTTATCGTAGTGCTCAATAAATGTTAGCTATTATTATTATTATTTTTATTTTTAATGAAAGGCCCAACAATCTTTTTTAAAAAAAATGTTTATTTATTTATTTATTTAGCTGCGCTGGGTCTTAGCTGCGGCACGCAGGATCTTCATTGCCGCGTGCGAGATCTTCTTTGCAGCGTGCGGGATCTTCTTTGCAGCGTGCGAGATCTTCTTCGCAGCGTGCGGGATCTTCTTTGCGGCATGCAGGATCTTTAGTTGCAGCATGTGGGCTCTTTTAGTTGCGTCATGCGGGCTCTTTTAGTTGCGGCATGCGGGATCTAGTTCCCTGACCAGGGATCGGACCCAGGCCCACTGCATTGGGAGGGTGGAGTCTTAACCACTGGAGCACCCGGGAAGTCCTAGCTATTATTATTGACATATGTTTCTAAATTTGGTTTGCCAGTATTTTGTTCAGGACTTAAAATTTGTTCAGAGATTAATATGTAGTTTTCCTTTCTAGAACTATTTTGTTTGTTTTTGGTTTCAAGATTCTACTAGCCACATAAAGTTGATTGGGAGTATTCTCCCTTTTACTGTTTCTTTTCTTGTGTGTGTGCGTGGGGGCAGTATAAGGTTGGAGTTTTTGGGTGTTATGGAATGTGCTTGGAAGTCCATCTCCACCAGTGACTTCTTTATGGGAAGATTTAAAAACAGTAAGTCAGGTCACATCCCTTTATTGGAAGCTCTCCAGTGGCTTCTTTCCCGTTTCACTCAAGTACTACAAGCCAGAGTTCACCCTGTGGGCTGCAGGTGTTATCCTAGGTGAACTGGCCTCCCATTATCTCAGTGCCCTCATTGCTTACTCATCTTAGGATGAAATTCTTAAATCTTAAGTCTTAAGTTCAGTCTAGTTACTGAACACCTAATCTGTGCTAGGCACTTTTCTAGATGCTTGGGATATATCAGTGAATAAAACAGATGGAAGGTCCCTGCCCTCATGGAGTTTATATTGTAGTGGTAGGGAAAAAATAGTGGTGGTGGTAGAAAAAGATAATAAGCATAATAAATAAATTATATTAAAAGATGATACTTGCTTTAGAAAAAAGAAAAAATTGAGCAGGGTAAAGAGGAATCAGAACAGATGGGGAGGGGTGTGGAGGGAAGAGAAGGGCTGGTTGCATTATTAAATATTAAATAAGGTGGTCAGAGGTGAGATTTGAGCAAAACTTGAAGGAGGTGAGAGTGTTAGTCAAGAGGCTATCAAGGGAGAGAATGTTTCAGTCAGAGGAAGCAGAGCAAAGGCTAGTAGGTAGACGCATGCCTGGTATAGTCAAGGGAGGGCAGAGGGCTAGTGCCACTGGAGTGGAGTAAATGAGAGCCGTAGGAAATGAAATCTCAGGGGACAGGAGCTCCAACTGCCTTGGGCTCTGTAGCCATCATAAGGATTTTGGCTTTTTCTCCAAGTGAAATGGGGAGCCACTAGAGGGTTTTTTTTTTTTTAATATATAAATTTATTTATTTAATTTATTTATTTTTGGCTGCATTGGGTCTTTGTTGCTGTGCGCGGGCTTTCTCTGGTTGCGGCGAGCGGGGGCTCCTCTTCATTGCAGTGCATGGGCTTCTCATTGCAGTCGCTTCTCTTGCTGTGGAGCACGGGCTCTAGGTGCGCAGGCTTCAGTAGTTATGGCACCCGGGCTCCGTAGTTGTGGTTCACAGGCTCTAGAGCGCAGGCTCAGTAGTTGTGGCACATGGGCTTAGTTGCTCTGTGGCATGTGGGATCTTCCCAGACCAGGGCTCCAACCCATGTCCCCTGCATTGGCAGGTGGATTCTTAACCACTGCGCCACCAGGGAAGCCCCCACTAGAGGCTTTTGAGCAGAAGAGAGACATGGTCTGGTTTAGATTTTATCAGGACCACAGTGGCTACTGTGTGGAAATAGGCTACAAGGAGCCAAGAGGAGAACCATGGAGACTGGAGAGGAGGATATTGTATATTGTAGTAATTTGCAGATGAGAGATGGTGGTCATTGAGGTAGTGAGAAGTGGTTGGATTCTGGGTATCTTTTTTTTTTTTTGGCTGTGCTATGTTTAAGATTTTTTTTTGGCTATGCAGGAATTGTTTTATTTTTGTTTGGTCAGATTTATCAGTCTTTCACTGTCATATTTGGAAAGGCTTTCCTACATAGATTATTTTTTAAAATTCCCATGTTTCCTTCTAGCATTTTTATTTTTATTTTTTTTACGTTTAAATATTTGATTCACTTGGAATTTGCTTTGCTGTTGTTTCTTGCCTTTAAACATCACTAAAAAAATTGTAGAGATTTGTTTTCATATTCTGGATCCTTGTTTTTAAAAATCTTGTAATTGTGATGACAGTGTAGCCATATGTACTTGGATTTGAGGTTCACTGTTAGCAATAATGTGCATAAGTGTATTTCAAATAGTCTTGATAATTTCAGGTTTTAAGACCACTTGTTAGATCTGATTAGGTCTTTTTTTTTTTTTTATAATTTTTTTTTTTAATTTATTTATTTTATGGCTGTGTTGGGTCTTCGTTTCTGTGCGAGGGCTTTCTCTAGTTGTGGCAAGCGGGGGCCACTCTTCATCGCGGTGCGCAGGCCTCTCACTATCGCGGCCTCTCTTGTTGCGGAGCACAGGCTCCAGACGCGCAGGCTCAGTAATTGTGGCCCACGGGCCCAGCTGCTCCGTGGCATGTGGGATCTTCCCAGACCAGGGCTCGAACCCGTGTCCCCTGCATTGGCAGGCAGATTCTCAACCACTGCGCCACCAGGGAAGCCCTGATTAGGTCTTTTTTTAACCTTGTGTTTCGGCTGATGGCCTCACACTAAGAGTAAACGTGTCAGCTCTGTTATTGTTGTTTGCTTGTGCTTGTAGCAAACAAACAACCTTTAATCTGTGGTTTAAAAGATTCTTTGCAAGAATCTTTTAAAACCAGTTGGCAATTTTGTGAAGATTTAGTTTAGTTAAACCAGATACTATGATCTGTAAATCCATTTAACTGGGCACAGTAGTTCACAATAGGCACAGAGTGGTGCAAGGTAGAGCCACTGTCACCTGTCATGTGTCACTGTCACAGTCAAGGAAGAATGACTTCATTCTGTAGTTTATGTAGGGACTAGTGAGGGTGCCATTGCCAATCCATGTACTAAATTTTAATAAAGCTTAATTTTTGTCTTATTTTTTAGATAGAAATGAATATAAATGAAAGTCTTAATATATTCTTTCCATGCCCTAGTGTGTCTTCTTACATGCCTTTGAAGACCACCAATCAAGAATAATGAGTGGTCAACTCTACATATTCTTTAGATGGTCTCTCAATTAATATAACCCCTCTCAGCCAAGTTATTGAATATCAGTAAATTAGGGATTATTCTCCCTGGAAATTTACTGAAGTTATGGCTGAGTTGAATAAGAGCAAAAGCAAATGTCAGTATAACTGGTGCAGGAATTGACATCCTTCCGTGAACATTGAGTCTTCCAAGGATACTTGATTTCTTGGTGATGAGTATTTGGGAATTGCAGTAAAACATTATGCCGTAAAGGATGACTGTAATAGGGAGTTCCCTGGTGGTCAGGGAACTGGGAGCTGAGATCTCATAAGCTGTAAGGATGACTATAATAATTTTATCCAAGAAAAATTTTGAATACTTGCCTTGATCATGCAAAAGTCTCAATAAAGATGTCTGACTTTGAGCAGTCTACCTTCCATATACCCTGTGGATATATACCTAGTAAAACAAAATGAGGTATGGATTTACTAACTATAAACTTTGATTGTAGAATAATTATGTCTCCTTTATAACAATGATTATACAGGGCTATAATTCTTTTTTTTTTTTTTTTTTGTCCTAGAATAAACTTTACTTGATCATTCTTTTGATTGCAAGGTCCTATTTCTCATACATATTTTAACATTTTTTTTCCACACACACACACACACACACTGTATTTTATTTTTACAAGAGATAAATAGACTGACACCAAGCATTGTACATGGATGACCACAACAAAAGCAACAATGATTGCAATTACCAAACATGAAACACACTCATACTATGTCATAATATTGACATTCAGTCCAGTAATCCTCCACTGTAACAGCTCCTTTACTTTGCAGTGAAAATTGATTTGTATATTCTTTGCCTCTGAGTCCTTGTGGGATTTTTTTTTTTTTTTAATTCAGACAGAAAGTCACAAAAATTATACTCATCCTCATCAGTTCACTCAGTCCCATGTAATTAATTTTTTTTTCATCTTGATCTTTTGTTAGCACTTTTATGAGTTCATCAGTTTTTCATTAGAGTTCTGAAAATGCTTATTCATTCAGTTCAGCAGTACGGTCAGTTACCAGAAACCTGTACTTGTCAGAGTTTTTTCCATGAATTTCTTGAAGATGAAACCCTTTTATAGGAACATATTTGCAAAAGCATCAGAGTACACCCAGAACTGTCTGTAAATGACAAAAGACTTAAAAATGACCACAGTTAAAGATTTGATGAAAGTTCATAATAATGCAGTTGACAAGAAAATTAGTTATTTCTGAGATATACATTTTAAAGTAATAACTAGGATTATTACTTATAACATTATACCAGAACATGTAAGATTTTTAGAAATTTCATGTAATGTCTGAAACATTTATATTAACATATTTCCATACATATTTCCATACAAATACAAGATTTTTAGAAATTTCATGTAATGTCTGAAACATTTATATTAACATATTTCCATACATATAACCCAATGAAAGTTTAGTATTAGTTGTTTTGTTTGTTTGTTTTTTTATACTGCAGGTTCTTATTAGGCATCAATTTTATACACATCACTGTATACATGTCAATCCCAATCGCCCAATTCAGCACACCACCATCCCCACCTCACCGCAGTTTTCCCCCCTTGGTGTCCATATGTCCATTCTCTACATCTGTGTCTCAACTTCTGCCCTGCAAACCGGCTCATGTGTACCATTTTTCTAGGTTCCACATACATGCATTAATATACGATATTTGTTTTTCTCTTTCTGACTTACTTCACTCTGGATGACAGTCTCTAGATCCATCCACGTCTCAACAAATGACTCAATTTCGTTCCCTTTTATGGCTGAGTAATATTCCATTGTATATATGTACCACAACTTCTTTATCCATTCGTCTGTTGATGGGCATTTAGGTTGCTTCCATGACCTGGCTATTGTAAATAGTGCTGCAATGAACATTCGGGTGCATGTGTCTTTTTGAATTACGGTTTTCTCTGGGTATATGCCCAGTAGTGGGATTGCTGGGTCATATGGTAATTCTATTTTTAGTTTTTTAAGGAACCTCCATATTGTTCTACATAGTGGCTGTATCAATTTACATTCCCACCAACAGTGCAAGAGGGTTCCCTTTTCTCCACACTCTCTCCAGCATTTGTTGTTTGTAGATTTTCTGATGATGCCCATTCTAACAGGAGTGAGGTGATACCTCATTGTAGTTTTGATTTGCATTTCTCTAATAATTAGTGATGTTGAGCAGCTTTTCATGTGCTTTGTGGCCGTCTGTATGTCTTCTTTGGAGAAATGTCTATTTACGTCTTCTGCCCATTTTTGGATTGGGGTGTTTGTTTCTTTAATATTGAGCTGAATGAGCTGTTTATATATTTTGGAGATTAATCCTTTGTCCGTTGATTCATTTGCAAATATTTTCTCCCATTCTGAGGGTTGTCTTTTCGTCTTGTTTATGGTTTCCTTTGCTGTGCAAAAGCTTTGAAGTTTCATTAGGTCCCACTTGTTTATTTTTGTTTTTATTTCCATTACTCTAGGAGGTGGATCAAAAAAGATCTTGCTGTGATTTATGTCAAAGAGTGTTCTTCCTATGTTTTCCTCTAAGAGTTTTATAGTGTCCAGTCTTATATTTAGGTCTCTAATCCATCTTGAGTTTATTTTTGTGTATGGTGTTAGGGAGTTTTCTAATTTCATTCTTTTACATGTAGCTGTCCAGTTTTCCCAGCACCACTTATTGAAGAGACTGTCTTTTCTCCATTGTATATCTTTACCTCCTTTGTCATAGATTAGTTGACCATAGGTGCGTGGGTTAATCTCTGGGCTTCTATCTTGTTCCATTGATCTATGTTTTGTTTTTGTGCCAGTACATATTGTCTTGATTACTGTAGCTTTGTAGTATAGTCTGAAGTCAGGGAGTCTGATTCCTCCAGCTCTGTTTTTTTTCCCTCAAGACTGCTTTGGCTATTCGGGGTCTTTTGTGTCTCCATACAAATTTTAAGATGATTTGTTCTAGCTCCGTAAAAAATGCTATTGGTAATTTGATAGGGATTGCATTGAATCTGTAGATTGCTTTGGGTAGTATAGTCATTTTCACAATATTGATTCTTCCAATCCAAGAACATGGTATATCTCTCCATCTGTTGGTATCATCTTTAATTTCTTTCATCAGTGTCTTATAGTTTTCTGCATACAGGTCTTTTGTCTCCCTAGGTAGGTTTATTCCTAGGTATTTTATTCTTTTTGTTGCAATGGTAAATGGGAGTGTTTCCATAATTTCTCTTTCAGATTTTTCCATCATTAGTGTATAGGAATGCAAGAGATTTCTGTGCATTAATTTTTGTATCCTGCAACTTACCATATTCATTAATTAGCTCTAGCAGTTTTCTGGTGGCAGTTTTAGGATTCTCTATGTATAGTATCATGTCATCCGCAACAGTGACAGTTTTACTTCTTCTTTCCAATTGTATTCCTTTTATTTCTTTTCCTTCTCTGATTGCTGTGGCTAGGACTTCCAGAACTATGTTGAATAATAGTGGTGAGAGTGGACATTCTTGTCTCGTTCCTGATCTTAGAGGAAATGCTTTCAGTTTTTCACCATTGAGAATGATGTTTGCTGTAGGTTTGTCATATATGGCCTTTATTATGTTGAGGTAGGTTCCCTCTATGCCCACTTTCTGGAGAGTTTTTATCATAAATGGGTGTTGAATTTTGTCAAAAGCTTTTTCTGCATCTATTGAGATGATCATATGGTTTTTATTCTTCAATTTGTTAATATGGTGTATCACATTGATTGATTTGCATATATTGAAGAATCCTTGCATCCCTGGGATAAATCCCACTTGATCGTGGTGTATGATCCTTTTAATGTGCTGTTGGATTCTGTTTGCTAGTATTTTGTTGAGGATTTTTGCATCTATGTTCATCAGTGATATTGGTCTGTAATTTTCCTTTTTTGTAGTGTCTTTGTCTGGTTCAGGGTGATGGTGGCCTCATAGAATGAGTTTGGGAGTGTTCCTTCCTCTGCAATTTTTTGGAAGAGTTTGAGAAGGATAGGTGTTAGCTCTTCTCTAAATGTTTGATAGAATTCACCTGTGAAGCCATCTGGTCCTGGACTTTTGTTTGTTGGAAGATTTTTAATCACAGTTTCAATTTCATTACTTGTGATTGGTCTGTTCATATTTTCTGTTTCTTTCTTCCTGGTTCAGTCTTGGAAGGTTATACCTTTCTAAGAATTTGTCCATTTCTTCCAGGTTGTCCATTTTATTGGCATAAAGTTGCTTGTAGTAGTCTCTTAGGATGCTTTGTATTTCTGCAGTGTCTGTTGTAACTTCTCCTTTTTCATTTCTGATTTTATTGATTTGAGTCCTCTCCCTCTTTTTCTTGATGAGTCTGGCTAATGGCTTATCAATTTTGTTTATCTTCTCAAAGAACCAACTTTTAGTTTTATTGATCTTTGCTATTGTTTTCTTTGTTTCTATTTCATTAATTTCTGCTCTGATCTTTATGATTTCTTTCCTTCTGCTAACTTTGGGTTTTGTTTGTTCTTCTTTCTCTAGTTTCTTTAGGTGTAAGGTTAGATTGTTTACTTGAGATTTTTCTTGTTTCTTTAGGTAGGCTTGTATAGCTATAAACTTCCCTCTTAGAACTGCTTTTGCTGCATCCCATAGGTTTTGGGTCGTCATGTTTTCATTGTCATTTGTCTCTAGGTATTTTTTGATTTCCTCTTTGATTTCTTCAGTGATCTCTTGGTTATTTAGTAACGTATTGTTTAGCCTCCATGTGTTTGTGTTTTTTACGTTTTTTTCCCTGTAATTCATTTCTAATCTCATAGCGTTGTGGTCAGAAAAGATGCCTGATATGATTTCAATTTTCTTAAATTTACTGAGGCTTGATTTGTGACCCAAGATGTGATCTATCCTGGAGAATGTTCCGTGCGCACTTGAGAAGAACGTGTGATCTGCTGTTTTTGGATGGAATGTCCTATATATATCAATTAAATCTATCTGGTCTATTGTATCATTTAAAGCTTCTGTTTCCTTATTTATTTTCATTTTGGATGTTCTGTCCATTGGTGTAAGTGAGGTGTTAAAGTCTCCCACTATTATTGTGTTACTGTCGATTTCCTCTTTTATAGCTGTTAGCAGTTGCCTTATGTATTGAGGTGCTCCTATGTTGGGTGCATATATATTTATAATTGTTATATCTTCTTCTTGGATTGATCCCTTGATCATTATGTAGTGTCCTTCCTTGTCTCTTGTAACATTCTTTATTTTAAAGTCTATTTTATCTGATATGAGTATAGCTACTCCAGCTTTCTTTTGATTTCCATTTGCATGGAATATCTTTTTCCATCCCCTCACTTTCAGTCTGTATGTGTCCCTAGGTCTAAAGTGGGTCTCTTATAGACAACATATATATGGATCTTGTTTTTGTATCCATTCAGCCAGTCTATGTCTTTTGGTTGGGGCATTTAATCCATTCATGTTTAAGGTAATTATCGATATGTATGTTCCTATGACCATTTTCTTAATTGTTTTGGGTTTGTTTTTGTAGGTCCTTTTCTTTTCTGGTGTTTCCCACTTAGAGAAGTTCCTTTAGCATTTGTTGTAGAGCTGGTTTGGTGGTGCTGAATTCTCTTAGCTTTTGCTTGTCTGTAAAGCTTTTGATTTCTCCATCAAATCTAAATGAGATCCTTGCCGGGTAGAGTAATCTTGGTTGTAGGTTCTTCCCTTTCATCACTTTAAGTATGTCATGCCACTCCCTTCTGGCTTGCAGAGTTTCTGCTGAGAAATCAGCTGTTAACCTTATGGGAGTTCCCTTGTATGTTATTTGTCGTTTTTCCCTTGCTGCTTTCAATAATTTTTCTTTGTCTTTAATTTTTGCCACTTTGATTACTATGTGTCTCGGCGTGTTTCTCCTTGGGTTTATCCTGTATGGGACTCTCTGCGCTTCCTGGACTTGGGTGGCTATTTCCTTTCCCATGTTAGGGAAGTTTTCGACTATAATCTCTTCAAATATTTTCTCTGGTCCTTTCTCTCTCTCTTCTCCTTCTGGGACCCCTATAATGCGAATGTTGTTGTGTTTAATGTTGTCCCAGAGGTCTCTTAGGCTGTCTTCATTTCTTTTCATTCTTTTTTCTTTAGTCTGTTCCGCAGCAGTGAATTCCACCATTCTGTCTTCCAGGTCACTTATCCGTTCTTCTGCCTCAGTTATTCTGCTATTGATTCCTTCTAGTGTAGTTTTCATTTCAGTTATTGTATTGGTCATCTCTGTTTGTTTGTTCTTTAATTCTTCTAGGTCTTTGTTAATCATTTCTTGCATCTTCTCAATCTTTGCCTCCATTCTTATTCCGAGGTCCTGGATCATCTTCACTATCATTATTCTGAATTCTTTCTCTGGAAGGTTGCCTATCTCCACTTCATTTAGTTGTTTTTCTGGGGTTTTTTCTTGTTCCTTCATCTGGTACATAGCCCTCTGCCTTTTCATCTTGTCTATCTTTCTGTAACTGTGGTTTTTGGTCCACAGGCTGCAGGATTGTAGTTCTTCTTGCTTCTGCTGTCTGCCCTCTGGTGGTTGAGGCTATCTAAGAGGCTTGATGGGAGGCTCTGGTGGTGGGTAGAGCTGACTGTTGCTGTGGCGGTCAGAGCTCAGTAAAACTTTAACCCACTTGACTGTTGATGGGTGGGGCTGGGTTCCCTCCCTGTTGGTTGTTTTGCCTGAGGCAACCCAACACTGGAGCCTACCTGGGCTCTTTGGTGAGGTAAATGGCAGACTCTGGGAGGGCTCACGCCAAGGAGCACTTCCCAGAACCTCCGCTGCCAGTGTCCTTGTCCCCACGGTGAAACAGAGCCACCACCCGCCTCTGCAGGAGACCTCCCAACACCAGCAGGTAGGTCTGGTTCAGTCTCCTCCAGGGTCACTGCTCCTTCCCCTGGGTCCCGATGCACACATTACTTTGTGTGTGCCCTCCAAGAGTGGGGTCTCTGTTTCCCCCAGCCCTGTCGAAGTCCTGCAATCAATTCCCACTAGGCTTCAAAGTCTGATTCTCTAGGAATTCCTCCTCCCGTTGCCGGACCCCCAGGTTGGGAAGCCTGACGTGGGGCTCAGAACCTTCACTCCAGTGGGTGGACTTTTGTGGTGTAAGTGTTCGCCAGTCTGTGAGTCACCCACCCAGCAGTTATGGGATTTGATTTTACTCTGATTGCGCCCCTCCTACTGTCTCACTGTGGCTTCTCCTCTGTCCTTGGACGTGGGGTATCCTCCTTGGTGAAGTCCAGGGTCTTCCTGTCAATGATTGTCCAGCAGCCAGTTGTGATTCTGGTGCTCTCGCAAGAGGGAGTGAGAGCACGTCCTTCTACTCCACCATCTTGGTTAATCCTACTATTTTTCCAGGGCTATAATTCTTGATTTGTGATGTTAAAATGATGTAATCCACATGTAAGAAGAATACTTGGCAGGAGGGCATGCATTCAGTTCTTTCAAGTCATACCCAGGCATTAGGGGCAAGTTAAACAGAAGGGTGGGTAGGTAGGCAGGGAGGGGGTGTTCGGGGGGTGGGGACATATCTATGTTTTATCATATTGAAAAGTACTAGCTGTTCTGTCAAGAAATCATTCCTCCCAAACCTCACTCTTGAGTAAGTAGTATAATGTACAATTCTATAGATGTGTGAATAGCTAAGAGTCTGTGTTGGAGCTTAATTTACTCCTTTCTAGAGTGCTAAATGCAAGGAAAGTTTGGTTAAAATCTTAATCGGTCTTCTTGGCTAGGAGTATAAAGCAGAGGTTGGCAAACAATGGCTTGCCGGCCATATCTGACCCACCACCTGTTTGTTTAAATAAAGTTTTATTGGAACACAGCCAAGCCTATTTATTTGTTTATATATTGTCTGTGGCTGCTTTTGCACAACAATGGTAGGGTTGAGTAGTTGTGACAGAGATTATATGGCCCATAAAACCAAAAATGTTTACTATCTGTCCCTTTACAGAAAAAGTTTGCTGGCTCCTGGTATAGAGTTATTGATCTGTAAAAGAATGATCCTCCCTCAAGCCTGTCTGCTCCTTTCCTAGAACATTGGCCTGAAATGCCTAGGCTTGTCATTTGTCAATGAAGCGACATTCAGTTAATTGTTTTTATGATGAAAAACAAAGTATGTACGGTAAAAAGTTAAAACAGTACTAAGGAGTATAATTTAAAAAACACACAAAACTTCCTGCTTCCTTTCTTTTCTTCCACAGAGGCAACTATTTATAAATTTCTTCTATACATTTGCATAAATTATTTGTACTTATACAAACTTTTATGTGTCTATATCCTTTGGAATTATATAATTCACACAGTTAGTGGACCTTGCCCCCTCCTTTTTAAATTTAATGCTTTACTTTGAAGATTGTTTCATATTGGTACATAGCAGTGTGTATAGGTTTTCATTTTTCTTTTTTTTAGGGTTTATTTATTTATTTATCTATCTATCTATTTATTTATGGCTGCGTTGGGTCTTTGTTGCTGTGTGCGGGCTTTTTCTAGTTGCAGCGAGCGGGGGGCTACTCTTCATTGCAGTGCAGTCTTCTCACTGCGGTGGCTTCTCTTGTTGCAGAGCATGGGCTCTAGGCACACGGGCTTCAGTAGTTGTGGTGTGTGGGCTCAGTAGTTGTGGTGCACTGGCTAAGATGCTCCGTGGCATTTGGTATCTTCCTGGACCAGGGCTCAAACCGTGTCCCCTGCATTGGCAGGCGGATTCTTAACCACTGCGCCACCAGGGAAGCCCTACATATTTCTTTTTCTGGGCTCTTTATTTCATTGTATTTAACTTTTTGTCTATGTTTGTTTTATATGTAATTGTTTTAATTACTGGATTTTGTATAATACCATTTATTTAATGTTTGGTAGAATTAGCTCCCTCTTATTCTACTTTTCCCCTAGAATTTTCCTGGCTATTCTGCTATAAATTGTTTTTCCCTGGTGTACTTTTTTATTTTTTAAATTTTTAAAAAATTAAAAATTTTTTGGCCATGCCACACGGCACACGGGATCTTAGTTCCCCTTAGTTCCCCGACCAGGGATCGAACCCAAGCCCCCTGCAGTGGAAGCGCAAAGTCTTAACTACTGGACCACCAGGGAAGTCCCTGTGAGTCTTTGACAGTGCTTCCTTTTTGTTTTGGAAAACATTGTTGTTAAATTATAGTACATCTTTGTAACAGATATTCTATAGCCATAAAAGTGAATAGGAACCTCTTTAAATACTGATATGGAATGATATCGAAGATATATTGTTAAGGGGAAAAGCAAGGTGTAGAACAGTATGTATAGTATACTGTCATTTTTGTAAAAAATAAAAGAGAGGGAGGTATGTTTATATTATTTGGAGTAATGTGGAAGGAGATATAAGAAGTTGCTAGTTCCTGCTCCTTCTGGGGAGGAAAATTGGGAGAGGGAAGGGAGAATTTTCATTCTGTGCTCTTTTGTACCTTTTAAGTTTTGAATCACGTAAAGGTTCTACTTCTTGCCTAATTGCTCTGGCTAGGACTTCCATTACTGTGTTGAATAGAAGTGGTAAAAAGTGGGCATTCTTGTCTTGTTCTTGATCTTAGAAAAAGCTTTCAGTCTTCCACCACTGAGTATGATGTTAGCGATGGATTTTTCATATATGGCTTTTACTGTGTTGAGGTAGTTTCCTCCTATTCTTAGTTTGTTGAGTATTTTTATCATGAAAGGGTGTTGAATTTTGTCAAATGTTTTTTCTGCATTAACTGACATGATCATGTTTTTCACCTTCATTCTGTAAATGTGGTCTATCACATATATTGATTTGTGTATGTTGAGCCAAACTTGCATTTCAGGAATAAATCCTACTTGGTCATGGTGTATAAATCTCTTAATATGCTGTTGAATTTGGTTTGCTAGTAATAATTTTTTAAAAAGTAGAATAATAAAGTTTTGTGTGAGTCTTGAATCTCTAAAGCTGATGTGGAAAGTGGGGGAGGTGCCTTCGGCAGGCCAGGTCTGAGTCTCTATCTCTAGATATACAGAAGTAGAGTTCTATGCTTATTTGGGGTGTGCTGAAGTCTCCTCTGCCTAGAGCATCTACCTCAGTCTTTCTTTTGTTGTTGAAATTCTTTGCTTTTCTCCCCCAATTCCTTTTTTTTCCTCCGGGGAGATAGAGCATTCTGAAGTATGTGTTTTTCATATTTTTGTGACCCTTGCACATGGTTGCTTATTCTATTACAAAAGTAATACTAAACGTTCCTGAGTTTTTCTTATTTGCCAGACTCTGCTTTGATTGAGGTAGTTGCTATTATTGTCCCCCTCTTATGGATGAGAAAACTAAGGGGCAGAGACCTTACATAACTTACTCAGGGTCTTATAGCTAGTAAGTGGCAGAGCTGGGATTTGAACTCAGCTAGGCAAGCTCAGAGCCCGTTCTCATACCACCATGAGATACTGTTTCTCATCTCTGTAGTTGCTAGTCTCAAGAGAATCGTAGACTCCCAGAGCAGAAAGTGATCCCCATCCCAAGCTTCTTTTTGTGTCCATTAACTTGGGAATGTTCCCAGACATCCCAACTTTTCAGATTTACCAGGACTATATTTACCAGTTCTCCTAATTCATATTAGGTATTGTGCATCAGTTTTTCTACTCAATTTAGGTGTCACCTCTGGTAGAGCAACTTGTCCTCATTTTCTTTATCAGTAGTGTTAAAGCATTGCAGTAGTCAGTTATTTCCAAGGTCCAGTCCATCTCTGAATAGCTATAAGTTCTCTGACTTCTATTTATTCACATTCAGTTTTTCTTGTTTGTTTCAGCCTAGTATTCTCCTCTGTTGATATTTTGAATCTTGATTCTGATCTCATGTAATATCAGCTGTCCTTGCCAGGACTGTGACATTTTGTACATTTCTTAAATATCTCTAATCCAAGTTGTTGACTAAAAAGCTGACTAGAGGGCTTCCCTGGTGGCGCAGTGGTTAAGCATCTGCCTGCCAATGCAGGCAACACGGGTTCGAGCCCTGGGCCGGGAATCCCACATGCTGCGGAGCAACAAAGCCTGTGCGCCACAACTACTGAGCCTGCGCTCTAGAGCCCACGAGCCACAACTCCTGAGCCCATGTGCCACAACTACTGAAGCCCGCGCGCCTAGAGCCTGTGCTCTGGAACAAGAGAAGCCACCACAATGAGAAGCCCACACACCGCAACGAAGAGTAGCACCTGCTCGCTGCAACTAGAGAAAGCCCACGCGCAGCAACGAAGACCCAATGCAGCCATAGATAGATAGACAGACAGACAGATATTTTTTAAAAATTAAAAAAAAAAAAAACTGAATAGATCTAGACCACCCCTAAGTGTTCTGGGTTTTTAGCCTGTATCAGATACGCTTAACCAAGATTTTGTGGTTTTATCCACAAAGATAAAATAAATGACTGTTAATACCTTATTGAAATTAAGCTACACTATATCCGTGGTGTTCCTCATTTACTGACTTAACTTTAAGCTTGCCTTTTTTTTTTTTTTTAACCTATCTGGACCCAAACTTCTATGCTATTTATTTGCCTTCATTTGCTATTACTGCAAGTTCACATTCATATGGCAGCCATGGAATTAATGCTCCTAATTATTATTATATATATAAAATATATAATATATATTATAAATATATATAAGTATATATGTATATATTTTTTGGGGGAGCCGCGCTGCGTGGCTTGTGGGATCTTAGGTCCCCAACCAGGGATCAAACCTGGGCCCATGGCAGTGACAGTGCTAAGTCCTAACCATTGGACTGCCAGGGAACTCCTGATGCTCTTAATTATTAATGTACTGTTTCACGAACACGAGGTGAATGTACCAACATACAAACTTCAGTGTTCTCTACTTTTATTTATTTATTAGTGGATCCTGGATGAATCCTTTGGGGGAGGGGACTTATCTCAAGATAATATAAAATTGTTACATCCTAATAGTAGATATTAGGTCCAAGTTTTGATATTTTTGGTAAATGAAACATTTCTTCGGTGCAGTGAGTATGGTAGAAAATGTCTAATTCTTGTTCAATAGAGATTTAGCCTTCCTAATTAATATTATTTATTAATACTGTATATTCTTTGTTTCTCCTACTCTGAATTTCATTTTTTTTTAGTTTTTCATGTATTTGCAAGTTGAAAATTGATTCAGATTAGGACTTTTATGCATTATTATGGAATTTAATTTCACACATTATAGATTTTGAAATTTATTGTAATCTTGGCTCAGAACTATTGTTCCGAGTCACAGTGTAATACAGTCTGCTGGTTGAATCTAATTAAGGTGTCGTATCACTTGCATGCAGTATGTATCTTTGCCTAGAATGTTTTAAAATTCCTCACTTGGGAATAACACTTCCCTCAGTTCTTGGTTTGATTGAAAAACCCAGCAATATTTGACACACTGTATGTAACTCTTGTTTAAGAGGCAGACTTTGTTTATCTTTTGTGTTTGTTGACTATTTTAAGCAAAATGCTAAACTGCAGTTTCCAGCGTGGTTACTAATAGACTGAGTATTAACCTTATTAATGTCGCATATTCATCTGCTGTCATTGCATTCAAAGACAAGCGTGACTGTATTCCAGTTCTGGGTACACAAATATTAAGGAAATATAACTAATTTAGTAAATGAAAGTTGAGTAGCTTGAAAGTAAAATTGCTTTCTAACAAGTATAATTTATAATTTTAAAGAAAATGAGCAAGTTATCTCTTTATGAGATAATACTTTACAATTATAGGGTTGACTGCAGTACTATTATTATGTGTTGGAGAGGTCGATCACCTCCCTTTCTTAGTACTATATGAAAAAACAATTTCAAGGCCATTAGTATTCCCAGGATTATCTCACTTATTAGCACACAGATCTTTTTTCCTCCTCCCACTTGGTTTCTCCCTCTATTACCTGTTTCTTAATCTCATTTGCAAGGTAATCAGCCCTTAAATAAACAAGAATTCTCCAAAGATTGAGCAGAAACCAGGGTTAAGGGGCACAGGCCTGGTTAACACAGGGCCTTTTGTGAAGATGCTCTTCCCCAGCAGAATTGTTCCTCTCAAGGCCTTTTCTATTTGATCCTTAGATATATACTTTCAGTATTTAAATAAGGAGCCTTTCTCCCTGTCTATTTCTAGGTATCCTTAGAACTTCCAGTGCGGTGCAATAGAAAAGTATTGTATCTCTCTTCTAGTCCTGTCTCTACCCCTTTATTGCTCTATAACAGTGTTTCTCAACTTTGGCACCACTGACATTTTGGACTAGATAATTCTTTGTTGTGGGGGACCGTCCTGTGCATTGTGGGATGTTGAGCAGCATCCCTGGCCTCTACCCACTAGATGCCAGTAGCAGCCCCCAAATTATGACAATCAGAAATGTCTCCAGACACTGCCAGATGTCCCCTGGGGGACAAAAATCACCTCCAGTTGAGAACCAGTGCCTTACAACATTGAACAGGTATTTGATTTCCCTGGCTGAGACAGTTTCCTCATCTGTGTAATGTAGCTGCCTACTGCACAGGATAAAATATATGTACAAGTGCTTTGTGTATTTTTAAGTACTGTGTACAAATAAGAGGTTGGGGTAAGCCTGGCAGCAGAACTCAGCTCTGGACTTTATTTCTGCCAGTATTTCAGTGTAGAGAATGAAGCTGAGAATGTCAGGTCTTGGTGATGGGGCACAGGCCTCATGCTTTGTTTGTCGATAGTACTCTATAGAGCTGTTCTGTCCAAATGGAGAAAGTGGGTGGGTACGTTTCAGGAGGTGATGTGAGCAGGACATGACTAGTTGATGTGTTCTTACCAGGCAATGCTGAGATCCTGAGGCAGCTGCAGTGGGGCAAATCTCTATTGAGAGGGCATGTGCATCCTCAGAATGACTCTAGCTTTTCTTACTATACTGAATATTTAGCACCCTGGCATGCATGGCTTTGCCAACATGCCACCTTTGCTCTGCTACTTTTTTTTTTTTTTTTTAAATAACTGGAGAAGTTTATTTATTTATTTATGGCTGCGTTGGATCTTCGTTGCTGCACACAGGCTTTCTCTAGTTGCGGCAAGTGGTGGCTACTCTTTGTTGTGGTGTGCGGACTTCTCACTGCAGTGGTTTCTCTTGTTGCAGAGCGTGGGCTCTAGAAGCACGGGCTTCAGTAGTTGTGGCTCATGGGCTCAGTAGTTGTGGCTCGTGGGGTCTAGAGCACAGGCTCAGTAGTTGTGGTGCATGGGCTTAGTTGCTCCACGGCATGTGGGATCTTCCCGGACCAGGGCTCAAACCCGTGTTCCCTGCATTGGCAGGTGGATTCTTAACCACTGTGCCACCAGGGAAGCCCTCTGCTACTTTTTTGAGTAG
The DNA here is from genome assembly GCF_009873245.2 of Balaenoptera musculus. NCBI lineage: Eukaryota > Metazoa > Chordata > Mammalia > Artiodactyla > Balaenopteridae > Balaenoptera > Balaenoptera musculus. The sequence goes on from NC_045790.1 coordinate 80,267,183, forward strand.
CCCTATCTTCCCCTCCTATTTATTTCAAATTGAACAAACATTTATTGTCTCTTATGTGCAAGGCATTGTGCCAAGTGCTTTCACATACATTCTCTTCCATTCCTTTTATAACCCTGTAAGTGGCATTACTGTACTTGTTTCACAGTAATAGTAGTAATAGTAGTAGTAGTAATAGTAATAGTAGTGGAGGCAGCAGCAATAGTAGAAACTAGACGGTATTGAGTTCTTACTCTGTGCGTGTGCTAAGTGCTTTATATGTATTAAATCATTGAGTGCTAGCAACAATTTATGGAGTTGATACTGTTATTATACTTCTTTTTACAGATGAGGAAACTGAGGCACGGCAAGGTTAAATAGCTCATCCACACAGCTAGTAAGTGGTAGACCCTGGATTTGGATCTAGGCAATTTGTCTCCAGAGCCTACTCTTAGGAACAGGGTCAGAAAGATGACATAACTTGTACAAGCTCAAGGAGCAAATGAAAGGCAGACTAGGATTCAAACATAATGTATGACTCCAGTCTCTGCCTGTTTCCAGTGTGCCAAGCACCACACTTCTCATTCACTTATCTTCCCTGCCTCTCTCTGGATAGGATTGCTTCTATGATGCTAGCTTACAGCACAGCACAGGGGATCTATTAAAAGATACTTCGTGAATTCAAGTTGGGATGATAAAAGGGGTGATAAATAAGAGGCAAAGAGGAACTTGGAACCAGCCTCGTGGAGCTCTTGTTATTCAGTGCTTTGGTCTGAAAATTCACTTTTACATCTGATTTCTATAGAATTCTGCTACTTTTAGTTAAGAATGCTTTTGTTTTGGATGGTAGTTTTTGAATTTAAAGGCATAACATTTATTTTATTACATAGTTCTGGTTATGGACCTGTTATCTGTGTGTTGGAGCAGACCAGAAAGGGCTAGAACCTGGAACCAGATTTATCCTTGGGGTGGGCAGGTGATGATAGGAGAGAGGTAATGCAAGTAAGTTAAACCCTTATAGATGGTATATTAGTTTCCTAGGGTTGTCGTCACAAAATACTACAAGATAGTGGCTTAAAACAACAGATATTTATTCTCTCACAGTTCTGGAGGCTAGTCTAAAATCAAGGTGTTAGCAGGGCCATGGTCTCTGAAGGCTCTAAGGGAGACTCCTTCTTTGCCTCTTTCTAGCTTCTTGTGTTTGCCTGCAATCCTTGGAATTCCTTGGATTATAGATGCATCACTCCAGTCTCTGCCTCTGTTTTCATGTGGTGTTCTCTCCTCTGTGTCTAAATTTCCCCCTTCTTATAAGAACACCAGTCATATTGAATTTAGGGCCCAGTCTAACCCAATATGATCTCATCTTAACTTGATTACTTCTGCAGAAGCCCCTGTTTCCAAATAAGGATGCATTCACAGGTTCCAGGTGGACATGAATATTGGGGGGGTCACTATTCAACCCAGTGCAGATGGTATCCAGAGAGTAAGAAGCAAATGGCTTTGTGTGCAGTCAGCATGAGGAGAGACCCACTGGAGTAGGTGCAGGTTCTGACCAGTGAGTAAAGCAAGACAGGACACTCTAGAGGTTGTGCAGGTTGTGATCAGAAATTCAGGTAGATCATGACCCTTTGATCAGTGTAAGCAGGTAATAGAGTCCTTACTCTAGGCCGGTCTCTACTTTCTATGGGACCCTGGCAAAAGCAGGCTACAGTATTTGAGGTACCAGGCAAATGATCAGTTTGCCAAGAAAGAGAACATGTCAGGTACCAAGGATTTGAATCATGAGTGGCATTTGGTCTCAGGAATAAGGAAAAGCTCAGCTGAGAGAGTGGGGCCAACTAGATCAGGGCCAGCCATGCAGCAACTGTGACTCGCTGCTGAGTCCCAGCGAGGTGGCTGAAGCATCCAAAAATCCCCCCTTCCCAGGGATAGGCCTGGAGCCCAGGCAGCACTGAGCCTCCAGTGCTTGGTGGATGACGGATAGTAAGGAGAAATGAATTAGAGGCTTCATTATTATAATTCACAAACAAACTGTCAGCATCTGACATTGGCAAGTGTTAAGGTGCCCTGGCAAGGTATAAATAAGAGTGGTATCTCTGGGTACTAGTGAGTGCTTTAGATAAAGGAGAATGAAAAATTTAATAACATTAAATGTCATTTGTAAAATGAAAGCTCTTGCCCTTCCTAGGAAACACTTTGTAGGTCAGCCTGTCTGCTCTCATCAGAGAGGCTGAATCAGAGGTTGAGTTGTTTTAACGTTAACACCTTTTCTTTTTAAATAAATTGCTTGATAACACTTCCTTGGAACTTTGACTATTTCTTTAACATATTCAAAATCCAGCCTGTCATGTAGTTCTAGGATTCTGAGTGATCTATACTGTCTGTTTCTCCCCTCACCGTTAAGCTGGACTGATTTTTGTGAGAATTATGTCCTAGACAGTTCATAAGAACAGAGAACCCCAGTGCTGGTGCTAGTTGAAGCCTTCTTCACCTACCTGCTTCCACCGTTTTAGCCTCGTTCAATTACTGTTGGGTGTGTGTGTGTGTGTGTGTGTGCATGCGCGTGCGCGCGTGCTTGCCCTTGTCTCCCTGAACCTATAATATATTTCTAACCCAGGATCCTCATTCAGGTTATTTTGTCATTGATTATTTTTGGGAGCCCTCTGGATTCCATCAGACCATGTTCCTTAGTTTCCAAAGTTATCACAAACAATTCTGTGGTGAATGTTACTGTTCATAACACTAATAAAGTTTTGTATGCCACATTATTTGCTTAGGATAAATTGCTAGAAGTGAAATTGCTGGATCAAGGATATGCGATCTTGAATGCTTTTTACACGTATTTCCAAATTACTCTTCAGAAAAGTTTATGCTCTCTCGTTGTATATATAAGCGCTCTTATTGCCGAACTCTAACACTGGATAATTTTTTTGAAGTTTATCAACTTGGTAGATCATATTTTTGTTTAAATTAATTGCTTTTTTTTTTTTGGCTGCGTTGGGTCTTCGTTGCTGTGCAGGCTTTCTCTAGTTGCAGCAAGCCGGGGCTACTCTTTGTTGCAGTGCGCGGGCTTCTCATTGTGGAGGCTTCTCTTGTTGCGGAGCACGGGCTCTAGGCGTGCGGGCTTCAGTAGTTGTGACGTGTGGGCTCAGTAGTTGTGGCTCGCGGGTTCTAGAGCACAGGCTCAGTAGCTGTGGCGCACGGGCTTAGTTGCTCCACGGCATGTGGGATCTTCCCAGACCAGGGCTCGAACCCATGTCCCCTGCACTGGCAGGCAGATTCTTAACCACTGTGCCACCAGGAAGTCCCTAATTGCTTTTTTATTGCTAGATTAGTTGAACATATTTTCATGTTTATTAACCATTTAAAAGTTCTTGTTTTGGGAATTACCTGTGAATATTCTTTGCCCATTTTCTTTTGGAGTGTATGCTTTGATCCCATTTCTTCTTTTATTGAACAAATATTAATTGAGCACCTTTTATATGTTAGGGCCAGACAATGTTCTAGGTGAACAGCACAGACAAAATCCCTATGATTAAAGAGTTTATATTCTAATATAGTGAGGCAGAAAATAAATATGTAGTATGACAAGTAGGGATAAGGACTGTAAAGAAGGTGCCATGAAAGGCAGGTAGAGATGATGGTGGGCAGGGATGCTATTTATAAAGGTGGTTTGGGGAGGCCTCACTGATACCACTGGTATTTAAGGGGAGACCTGAAGAAAATAAAGGCACAAACTCTGCTGATATTGGGGAAAGCATTATAGTGGCGGGAACAAAGAGTGCAAAGGGCTTAAGGCAGGATTGTCTTTGACTTGTGACGTGATCATAGTTTGGTGAGTGCGGGAGAGAGTTAGGAGGTGAGTTTGAGAGGTAGCAAGGAGTGGGGTGGATGTGGGGTTACAGACTACGTAGGGCCTTGGAGCCAGAGTAAGGAATTTGGATTTCATTCTGAGTGAGATGGGGAGCCATTAGAGCGTTTTGAATAGTGAAGTGATATGACCTGACCCAACGTTTTGAAAGAACATTGGTGTTGGTAAGTAGAGACTAGACTGTGAGGGACAGTGATGGGATCTGGAAGACCAGTTAGGAGTCTCTTGCAATATATCAGATGAGAGACCCTGGAGGTGTGGTGCAGGTAGTGACAGGTGATTCTGGATATATCACATAGAACCAGTAGATTTGCTGATGGATCGGACGTGAAGTGTGAGGGAAAGAGGAGCTGAAGAAGATCCAAGGTTTCTGACCTAAGGAGCTGGTAAGGCAGTTGCCATTTGCTGAGAAGGGGAAATGTGGGAAGGAGAGGATTGGTGGTGATCTGCGAGAGCTTTTTATGTGATGAAATGTATTAATCTTTTGCCATTTAGGTGGAAAGGTTTTTTCCCTCAATTTGTTGTTAATTAACTTTGTTAGTTGTGTTTTGCTGTACAGAAATGTCAGCTTTTAAATCTTGTCATCTGTTAATCTTTATAGTTTTTTGGTATTGCTGTCATGTCTAGACAGGTTCTAAAAAATAATCACCGATGCTTTCTTTAAGTATTCTCATGGTTTAGTGTTTGCATTTAACTCTTTAATCAGGGTAGAATTAATTTTGATATAGACTGTGAATTATAGTTCAATCTTAATTTTTCTCATATAATTAACCTGTTTATCCTAGCATCATTAAACAATTTGTTCTCTGCTAAGAAAAATGATTCTATCATTTCCTTTGAATTGGGAAAGAGGGGTGTGTGACAGGTTGTGTGAAGAGGTATTATATCACGTATTTGTGTTTAGCAAGCCCCTAGTCTTGTTTTGGTTGATGACTTGGTGACTGTAATGTCTGAGTGTGACAGGTTATAAACATTTATCTCCTGAGTCTCTTCCATTCCCAAAAGAGGTACTTGCCTTAGAAGGTGGCTTTCATCAGTTCCCTCAATGATTGTGAATTCTGCCTTGCGGATGATATGTGACCTGTTTTTAACCACAGCCTGTGTCCTCCTACCAAATATACTTTTCTGTGACCTACTTTTGTCAACTGACAATTCCTCTGGGATTATAAACTAAAATTTGCTTCAGCAATACAAACACTGACTACAGTGTATATACTTCCTGTCCATTTAATCATACTATAGATTCCAAAGCCCTGTAACATTTACGTTTGCCACTCTTACATTCTCTGTGCTCTAGCCCTTACCTGATATGTGGATACTTTAGAGGTGACAATAGTGTTTAATTTACTGGATTTTCTTCTTTAAGGCAAGAAATGGGTTTCTTATGTTATTAATAATGTTTACCAAATCTTAAACTTGGGTGAAGTCTTCAAGCTTGGAAGTAAACCTCCAGCATGTTGTTAACCTTAGAAATTTGTGTCAAGGCTGATTGAACCTAAATCTCTTAAATGCTTTCTTTGTTTTTTGTAGAGAGGGAAGTATGAGGTTCCTAAGTGGCTCTCCCCCAGTAGTATTCTGCTTCTTCAACAAATGCTACAGGTAATCTTTATTTATTTTAAAATAATAGAAGTCTTTTGTAATTATTTGATTTTAAGATGTCTGTAGTGCTACCACATTTATCTGTCAGCTGTAAAAAATTCCATTCATTATATCTACTCTGCAGATATTCTCTACTAGGTGCTTTCTCTGCAAGTGCATTTTTTTAAAAAGACTGCTACCATATATCTTTGCTGATTTGGTTTTTCTTCCTTTTTCCTGAGCATTGTCTGTTTTCTCTAACCAGCTCTTGCTCCACTGTTTTCTGTTTTCTTGCTCCCATTCTTTTTCCATTAGATATATAGTAGATACGGAATAAATGCTTAAATGAGCTGATGTACAATTGAGTGGGCCCCATGATCTAGTGCAGTGGTTTTCAAACTTTAGCGTGTATCAGAATTGCCAAATGGGCTTATTGAGACACAGATTGCTGGGCACCACCCTGAGAGTGTCTGATTCAGTAGAGCTGGGGCTGGACTAAGAATTTGCATTTCTAACAAGCTCCCAGATGACACTGATGCTGCTGATCTGGGAACCACACGTTAAGAGCCACTGGTTTGGTGTTATGATCTCTGAGGGTGAAAGACAGGAGTGCTGAAGTCTAGTTATCCACCCTACCAATCAATAGGCATGCCACCTAACCTGGTTCTGACCTGTAAAATGGGGATTCTGAGCTTGGCCTCAGTGCTTGCTACATAGTGTTAAGTGGATAAAATGAGATTAATGGGAAACACTTTGAAAAATATGAGTACCTTATTAGCAATATTTTTTTCATTATTATGTATTCAGTTTTTCCATATATTAAGCCATCTCTACTTTTTATTCAAAATTTACCTTAAGCTCACCTACCTTAAGTAGGGCAAGACCACCAAATCTCCATAATGAGATTGAAAACACCTCATCCTTTCTTCTAAACTCCCCAAAACTTAATCTTTGTTGATTAATTTTTCTCTCCTCACATTTGAAAATTACAAATGGAAAAGAAAGGTGTGCTTTTCAACTTGTTATATGTGATTGTAAGCTCATCGGAGGTAGAGATTGCATATTCAGTGTGAATGCCCTGCATTGTGCCTGCTTGAATATTAAATTGGTGAATATTTCCTGTGAATAGGTTTTCCAGCAAAAGACTATTACATCATACAATAGATTGACTGAACTTCATGAATAATGTCCATACCAATGAAGTTCATGTTTGTTAAACATTTATCTTCTAAGCCCGTGTTGGTAGCTATAGTTTTCTTGCCTCTATTCCCTTTTAAAAGAATTTATTCCAAGGCCATTTTAAGGTCTTTGACAGCATTTCTGTGATGATAAAGTTTACATCTGTTCTGATGAATTTTGAGTTCTCAGAAGGAAAGGTGTTCTACGCGCTCTATTTAAAATGTTAATCTCCAGCTACCTCTCAATGGCCACTAGGTGGACCCAAAGAAACGGATTTCTGTGAAAAATCTATTGAACCATCCCTGGATCATGCAAGATTACAACTTTCCTGTTGAGTGGCAAAGCAAGACTCCTGTAAGTAAAATGAAATCCAGTAAAATTAAAAAAACAAAAACAAAAACTTTGTGTGGATTCAGGATGGACAATGATGTGGTCTGAATACAAAAGGAAATATATTTTGTAGACTTATCTGTTAGACTGGTGTTTGGGAGATTGTAACTGAATTGTATATTTGCCCGTTAACCTCTAGGACAGTGGCTCCTAACCGGGCCTGCACATGAGAATCACAAGGACCTTAAAAAAAAGTGCCTGTGCCCTGTCCCACAGCAATTAATGGATATTTTTTAAAAGCTCCCTGGTGTTTCTCACGTAGTCAGGATTGTGAACAGTGCTCTGGGAATCTTAGGCAAGTTACTTAACTTTTCCAAACCTATATATTCGTCTGTAAAAAGTAGGTTAAACCTGTTCTTTCTATTTCCCAGAGTAGTTATAAGGTTATAGAGGTTCTCAAACTTTTAAGTCTGAGGGCCCCTTTATGCTCTTATTATTCACTTATTAAAATATTTATTGATCGATTCATTTAAAAGTAACAGTACTAAACCTATTACAGTTTATCACAAATATTTTTATGAAAAATGACTATTTAAAAAATAAATTTAGTGGGAAGACTAGCATTGTTTTACATCTTTGCAAATTTCTTTAAAGTCTAGCTTAATAGAAGACACTTGGATCTCACCTGCTCCTGCATTGTTTTGCTATGATGTTTTGACTGGAGATCCTCAGGGGTCTGCAGACCATACCTTGAGAACTGGTCTAATATATATATGAAAGAACTTTAAATAACACAAAGTGCTACGCAAGTTTAAGCAATTATATTAATAAGTATTCCTACATTAATGTTTTAAAAAATATTTTTTAACAAATGGCAATTTGAACTTGGTAAAAATGTGAGCATTACTGAAGGGTATGTATAATATTTTTTAATTGAAGTATAGTTGATTTACAATATTGTGTTAGTTTCAGGTGTACAGCATAGTGATTCAGTTATGCATATGTATATTTTTTCAGATTATTTTCCACTATAGGTTATTACAAGATATTGAATGTAGTTTCCTGTGTTATATAGTAAATCTCTGTCGCTTATCTGTTTTATGTAAAGGGTATGTATACTTGGTATATTAGCAAACTATTGCTGCATAAAAACCCACCCCAAAATTTAGTGACTTGAAACAATAATAATTTACAATTCTGTGGATCAGCAGTTTGGGGCTCAGCCAGACATTTCCTGTGTGAGTCTTACCTGGGGTCACTCATGTGGCTGCAGTTAACTGGTGACTTGACTGTGGCTGGATGGTCTAAGCCTCACTCAGAAGACCAACTGTTTGTGCTGGTTATTTATTGGGCCACACTGTCCAGCAGGCTAGTCTGGGCTCCTTGATATGGCAGCTGGATTCCAGAAGAAGCCAGAAAGTGGGCAAACCCTAACACTTAAGCTTTTTTTTTTTTTTTTTTTTTGGCTGCACCACGTGGCATGTGGGATCCTAGTTCCCCGACCAGGGATCGAACCCGCACCCCCTGCATTGTAAGTGCAGAGTCTTAACCACTGGACTGCCAGGGAAGTCCCACACTCAAGCATTTTTCAAGCCTCTGCTTGCATTGTGCTTACTAATGTCTGGCCAAAGCAAGCCACAAGGCAAAACCCAGAGCCAGTGTGGAAGGTGTAGCCATCAAAGTTGGTACAGTTCTTATCCTCTTTTCACAGATAAGGAAATCAAGAAATTAAACATAACTACTTAAGAAATAAATCTAGTGAGAAGAGTGGCACTGCTTTACATCTTTGCTGATTTCTTTAAAGTCTAGCTTAATAGAAGACACTTGGGTACTCATCTGTTTCTGCATTCAGTCTGTTTTGATATGTTGTTTTGATTAAAGCATATGGAGAAAATGCAGCCTTACACAGATACATAGTTAGAAAAGCATTTTAATGCTTTAAAGGAGAAGTGTTTTAATAGCCTTTTCAGATAATTGAGGATTTTTTTTGATAATCTACTACAACGTCTGCAATGGAGAGGGGTATGTGCATGGGTCAACAGAATAGCTTGGATACATGCCACATTGTAGACCTGGTACAGCTGTGGGGAATTTGCTTTCTGGAAGAATTACACCAGTAAATATAAATACTTGGAAAAATAGACTATGTTTGTTTTTAACCCCTTCTCACTAGTCTGCCCACTGTTATGACCATGCAGCCTGATCTGAAATTCCTCCAGATTCTCCTGTGACTGTCAACCCCTAAAATCTCTCTTCTCCATATTTCTTTTAACCTTCCAAGACATCTTCAGTATCTATTGAGCAAACACAATTAGAGCTGCAACTTAATGCTAACAACCATCAACACTGAGAGCCTAGGACAGCAGAGTATACGGTGTCTGAGCAGCGCAGCAGCAGGGCCAGGGGAGCTGTGATGTGCCCTTGTGAGGTGGAGAACGTGGGTGGTGCACATGCCTGTGTTCAGCCATTGGGGGTCATCATTTCTCCACGTGTGGGAGGGCTTTGCACGTCTTCTCAGCCGTGATCCTTAATAGGGTAGGATATGCTACTGTTTGCAGTGGAACAGATGCCCAAATGAAGAAAGTCTCTGATTTCAACAACACAAAGATTATTTTAAATTGGGGCACAGTATAAGGTAAGATACATAGTTTTGAGTGTTCCAAAAAAGTATATGATTTTCCTTACATCTTAGTATAATAATTACTAATATTTATTGAATGCTTACTATAATAGAAAAGTGTGCTACTGTAGTACTATAATATAATATAGACAGAGCCCTTAGGATAGTACCCTTAAAGGCTTTGTGTTTTTAACTCTATTAACTCATTTAATCTTCATACAAACCCTCTGAAGTAGGTACTGTTATTGTCCCCATTTACAGATGAAGCAACTGGACACAGAATCATGAAATAACTTGCCCAAGGTCAAACAACTAGTAAGTGTAGAACCAGGATTTTAACCCAGACAGAAGGGCTCCAGAATATAATGGATCTGACAGGCCAACTAATTCAAACTCAGGGCCTGTATTCTGTGTAGCTGTAGCCTTTGTGATGAACATTAGTTGTCTGGTCTCTGTTGGAATAGCTACTGGAATAGAGTCATGGAGAGGTGGCATTATGGTGTGGTAGGAAAAACCCTGGGCTAGGATGAAAAATGCCAGTTTCAGGCAAATTGCATAAATTTTTCTGAGTCTTCATTTTCTCACCTCTAGTATGGGTATTCTAATGCCAGTCTCTTCTGTATGTTTGGATCATGTTTTGTCATCTATAGAGTGCCTTTAAATGTTATGTCATTAATCTGTCATGTCTGCCTTGCAGTGCTGTCACAGGGATCAAATGAGTTATATACAGAAGAGCTATAAGGGATTATTGCTTTTCAAAATATTTGCTTTTCTGCCTCAGTATTGTGCTTCATCAAGAGTGAACTATAAAAAATAATTCAGATTTACTTGGATATTTAAGATATAGATGCTATTCTGTAACTCTATGCATGATCTCCTATCATTTTCACACGTAGCTCTAGTACCCAAGTATTGTATCAAATAGAAGTTATATTCAGTTCTATTTTCTGCCCTACTGAATAGGAAATGTAGTAGGCACGGATAATCCAAAATAATTGGCTAGCTTTGGGTATGTATTTTTGTACTTAATTTAACTGGAGCATGTGTGGCTGAGAATTCAGAGTACTTAAAGTGTTGAGACCCTTTGGAAAACTTGAGATAAACCATGTTTTTCAGACTTTGGTGTCTTGTCCTACTCTTTTCATTCTTTCCAGTTCAGGAACCCAGCAAAGAAGATAACATCTCCTTCCTACCCTTCCTTCCTTTCCTCCACACACCTTGTGGTAAAGTTACAGAGCAAGAGGCTATGGGGGAGAGGTTTTTGTTTTTAAGAAAGTAACTTAAGATCATGGAGGGAACCCCAGAAATCATTTCCTTCATGCTTGAGCAGTGGTATCAACAAGAAGATACCCAACTGGGTGGTAAAGTGTCCAGGCTTCTGAGGTTGAGCCCTTTCTGAAGCAGGAATCTACGTTTTGGGGAGCTGCTAAGGTCAAAGCAACACAATGAAAACTTACTTGTGGCATTTTTGACTTTCATAAAACCATCAGCATAAACCTTTGTGGTCTCCCCATTCTCCCTAGCCCTTGAGGTTGAGCTTGTACCAGCCAATCATGCAGGTCATTGTCTGTACTGTTCCTCTAGTTTCATGATGGCAACATGACTTTCTCTTGAGTCTGATGTTACAAGTGTGGTGTCCAGAACAAGGGAAGGTCATGATATTGCTCTGCCGCATGCTGGTACCTTGAAGGTCAGTGAAAATCTGAACTATGTGATCTAAAGAAAGGGCCAGAATGGTAAGGGGGGTTAATCATTAAAACAGTGGTTAAAGGAACTGGAAAAGAGAAAACTTGGAGAGGACAGGTTGTTGATAATAGGAATATTCAAATTTCTGAAAGTTCTAATACCAAAGAGGAAATAGAATTATGACCGTTATAGTAAAAATAGTTAACAGTTTTTTGAGGGCCTACTCATTTAAGGTGATGTACTAGGTACACCACATAGGTTACATATATTGCAAGGCAGGTGCCATCTCTGTTTTACAGATGATGAAACTGAGGTTCAGAGCAGTGTAGTAATATGCTCAAGGTCACACAGTTATTTTGTGATGTAATGATTAAAACCAAGGTCTCTCTACTTCCAAAGCCTGTCAGCTGTCAGATTGTACCAATTCACAGTGGATAGGGGTCACAGGGAGACAGACCTTAGGGGAGGAGGAAGAAGCTAACCATCTCAGCTCTTCCGGAGAGGAAGACTTTAAGCAGAAAGCGAAACATCCCATATTGGGGCTGTTGTGAAGCGAATTCTTACATTGGAAAGATGACTTTAAAATTACATTCCTTACGATTCTTTTCCCATATGATTTTCTGAACTCCTATTCCAGGTCCAGGCCAGACCCTTCCTGCCTTTTCATTCTCAGTGATCCTTGTTTGGTTCTGAGAACTCATTTCTGGCCCCATCTCTGGTGAGGTCTCATCATGCAGGGATCACAATACTTGGATAACTTCTGTCCTTAAGCAAAATAAAGTTTGTGTAGCGGCTGTGTCACTTCTTCCTTTTAAAAATTGTGCTTTACTGGTACCTTCAGCATAATGATGATTGTGCAGCATCCATGGCACCATCATAAGGGCTCCTTGGATTGCGCTAAACCCAAACATAACCTGGGGGACAATATGCTACAAGTCTGAGCCACTCTTTTACCCAGTCTGTTGTCCTGCCGGTGGTTTTAGATGCCCAGATGACTGCTCCTTTATGTAAATGCCGGTCCCTGTCTTGCGGTAGGGGAGGAGAATATAGTCCCTTGGCTGCACAGCAGAATTGTAACAGTTGATCAGATGATGAGGGGGATGTGAAGGGCTGGGAAAGAGAGCTCATCATCTTCTTGAACTTCTTATTGTTATCTGCTTATATCTTTAAAAATTGCGGAGAATGTTTATTCGTGTTTTTTTTTTTTTTAATTTATTTATTTATTTATTTATTTTTGGCTGCGTTGGCTCTTTGTTGCTGGGCGCAGGCTTTCGCTAGTTGCGGCGAGCGGGGGCTACTCTTCGTTGCAGTGCGCGGACTTCTCATTGCGGTGGTTTTTCTTGTTGCGGAGCACAGGCCCTAGGTGTGCGGGCTTCAGTAGTTGTGGCTTGTGGGCTCTAGAGCGCAGGCTCAGTAGTTGTGGCGCACAGGCTTAGTTGCTCCGTGGCATGTGGGATCTTCCCGGACCAGGGCTTGAACCCCTGTCCCCTGCGTTGGCAGGTGGATTCTTAACTACTGCGCCACCAGGGAAGCCCGAGAATGTTTATTCTTACCCAAGAGTTTGACAAACTCATGTTGTTTTTACGTGTTGGTGTTTGATTTTACCAGGTAATTATGGTAATTTTAAAATTTCAAAACCATAAATATTTTGTAATTTTTTGTTAATAAAGTTAATAAAATTTTTTTGTAGCTTATTCACCTTGATGAAGATTGTGTAACGGAACTTTCTGTATATCACAGAAACAACAGGCAAACAATGGAGGATTTAATTTCACTGGTAAGAAATACAACATGAATTTGAGAGTAATATCTTTTGTTTCATCATTGTTTTTTATTTTATCAGTACATTAAAAATAGTATAGCATTTTTCAGACCTATGAGTTTATCATGGGTGTAAATATTGCACTTATTTTATGTTTATGTGTGTTTTCCACTCAACTCTTTTTTCTGATATCTGGTGGATATACTCTTTAAAAATGAGATTGATCAAAGAGACTTAAAATGGAAAAAAAATTTTAAGAAACAGAACAAACGAGTCCAGAGAATTGACAGAGTTTCAGTTTTGACTACTTTAAATTCTCTAACATGGAACTGTGATTCTTTTGTAGAAATGAGGTAAACACAAAGCAGTTTTCATTTTACCTGAAAGCAAGCTTGTAGCATTGCATCACCCCCAACCTTATGAACCAAATACCATGAAATCATCATCATGATTTCTGGTATTGGATCATTTTAGCTCTTTCAGATGCTTAATCTCTAGATCACACACGTGGTTTTTTTCTAGAGATAGAGGCACTCACAGCTGTCTCTGAGTACAATCTACCACGATGGGCAGGGATCGCAGCCAGCATGGCTCCTGGTTCAGTACTATGTCTCTCATCACCTATGAATTGTATTTGTTTTTTTCTCTTTTCTAACTTGAAAGGTAAAGGCCTTAAGCAAATTTCTTTTTAAACTAACCAAAGCTTTACTAAGCCACAATTTTTTTCAGTGAGGAGGAGATATGAAGGAATTCTTTTGAATGACATAATACGTCTTTTGAATGACAATTCCAGACAAACGGAACATGTCTGGAAAACAGAATGATAATTTACTTTTTCATGGAATGAAAGGGGATGATAAGAATTGGGAACTGCTGCCAGATATGTCAGGTCCTTAGTATTTTACAATGAAAATTCGAAGTTTTCATGGGAACAAGTTTAAAAAAAATTACATGACCTTTTCTTTGGAATGCTCTTTAATAGAAAACTATATTTTGGATTCAAAAAATTTCTTTTTAAATTTTTTTTATAGAAATTTTCAAACACCTACAGAAGTAGAGAGACTAGTGTAATAACAATGGTTTTCCATGTACTCATCATCCAGTTTTAACAGTTATTAACATTTTGCCAATTTTTTCTATATTCCAACACTACCCTCCATCTGCCCTTTTTAGCTAGGGTATTTCAAAGCAAGTCCCATATATCATGTCATTTTATCCAGAAAAAATTTAGTATGAGATTCACAAACTTTTAAAATCTGAATCTTAAAAGTAACATACTCAGAATTTCAAGAATCATTAGGAAGAAAAAAGTCTTTAAAATAGTATCCTTTATGTGGTGTCTACATATAATTTTCAAACTTAAAAGTGAAATGGAAATGGGAATTGTTTTCTTACTTCTGATAAAGAAAACAAAATAATGAGGCGATAGAGATTGTTTTCTGGTGTTACATCTCTTTAAAGATCTCAGTTATCCTGAAAGCTAGGCATGACCAACATCAAGAATGTGTGAGGAAAGTAATGGTTTTTCTTCTTGTGTACTTTCCCCTCATTCTTAAATGCCTGTTTATACTTATTTTCCAGTCGTAAGGATGAGTAGACAACATCTTCTTAACCTTGCCTGAACATTGTAATCACCTAGGAACTTTAATCCTGATGCCTAAATCCCACCCCCAGAGATTATTATTTCATTGTTCTGGGGTATGGCATAAGCATCACAATTCTTAAAAGCTTTCCAAATGATTGCAGTGTGTAGCCAGGAGTTGAGAAGTATTACTCTAGATTCTTGCTCTTCAAAGTGTGATCTAGAATCAGCAGCATCAGCATCACTTTGTGCTTGTTAGAAATGCAGAATCTCCGTCCCACCTCAGACCTGCTGAATCAGAATCTGCATCTTGATAAACCCTAAGTGATTCATCTATACGTTAAAGCTTGTGAAGCATTGGTCTAAGTCAGTGGTTCTCAACTGGGAGTGATTTTGCCCCTCAGGGGACATTTTTGGTTGTCACAACGGGGGTGTGTGTATATGCTAATGGCATCTAGTGGGTAGAGGCCAGGGATGCTGCTAAATATCCTAGAGAATAGCCAGTCACCACAAAGAATTATCCGGGTCAACTATCAATAGTGTTGAAGTTGAAAAATCCTGGTCTGGGTGGTCTCAGAGAATTCACATTGGTTCTAGGTACTTTCCAGTTTAAAGAGCCTTGGGAAAACCAGGTTTGAGATCAGCCGTGGTCTGTTATATTTTTTTTTCTGGCATCTTGGGAGCTCTAGGGGCTGGCTAGACAGGACAGAGATCAGTTTAATGTGATCCATGCTGGGTATGGTGCTGCTGATCTTTGTGTAAAGAGAGAGAAACAATATTATTCCCAAACATTCAACTCATGGAACTACCACTTTTATATTATATCCATGGGCATTCTTAAACTGCTTTTTGTATGTGGAAGTGAGAGTCTCTCATGTATCATGATTTTGAGCCATCTCATAGTCCTGTTGAGATTTCCTCCTGTGGTGCTAGAGCTTCCACTTCATAGCTTTCCTTACTTTTCCCCGATCTTCCAGCCGTGAGTGGCCCTGGGTTGTGGAGCAGCCAGTTATCTATCTGGCTTCGCTGAGGGTCGCATGTGCACACGAGAACCTACAGACCAAGACAGATCCTTTCCTCTCACCCCTGCAGTGCAAACACCCATGTGTTCTGGTGGTGGAAGTTTAAAGATTGAGGGCCTCGGGAGCAAGGTCAGGAGAAGGATGGTGGGCCACTCCTCAATTTCTCAAACCCTCTGTTCCAGTAGCTGCCTCTCCTCAGCCCAGGTGCCCGGGCAGTCCTTTAACATTTGGCTTGCCTGAACAGTAACTGGGGATTTTAAAATGTTTTTTGTTTTCTAGAAATGGAACCTTCTTTATAACAGATAAACCTGTTGCTTTACTTTCAGACATTTGACTTTCAAAAGAGGGAGCTGCCTAAAAGATGAGACATTGGTTGCATTAGACTTGGGGATCGACACCACCTGAAAAGCATAACTAATGTGTTGATTTATCTGTTATTAAACGTAGAACTCCCCTGTGCATCTTACTGTAATAAGTAATATGAAGTGGCTATGGCAAAAAAGTTATTAAAAGGATGCTTTTTTGCCTAGGGAAGTAGAGTTTCCAGGATTATAAAACTCTGAGGCCTGTTTAGAAAACTCCACCTAAAACTCTTAACGCCTTCCAGGTATTGTTTACAATGCCTGGGTTATGCCATTGTTGACAAGCAAGTGGCAACTTGTTTCTGAACAATTGTCTCTTATCAGTTTATGGCATCTCTTTCAAAAAGGCAGCTATCACACATGAGACCATGGATATGGGAGGTGCAGAAAAAAACCTTTAACGTAGCTTCTGGAAAGTAGAGAGTGATTATAACTATGTAGTTTTCACCTGGTTTCCAAGTACCTTCTCTATGAAACCTTCTCCGTCCTTCCTTTCCCCCAGCCTTTCTGGATTAAAGGCAATATTCCATGATACTTTATCACAGTGTTATACTTCTTCCACTAGATTGATAGATCCATTATGTAAATTTCAAAGCATATACTATGATTGTGGCCATCTAAAATGTTAACAGATAAAATTTATTAATAAAATCAGAGGTGATAGTAGACCTCTTTGGATCGTGTACTTTGTGAGGTACATAGCACAAAATATTATTTAGCATTAAAATTTAACACTTTTGCAGGGCAGAGTCTCAAACTCTTGAGTACATTATTTAGAAACTTTCAGTTATTCACGTAGATTGAACAGACATGTTTACATCCAACACTTCCTAAAACCTCACTAAAATAACAATAAAGGAATAAAAAGGCAAACAATTCACAATGAAGAGAATAAAAGAGGAGACAAAAGAAATGTCAGTAAAATTTTAGAAGTTACAAAATAGCTAAGTGGCAGTTGACCTAGCATTTTGGAGAAAGCTGAAAGCAAAGTGCCTGCAGTGGGAAAAGGCAGTAAGCAAATTGATTAGAGCCCTGGAGCTCCAGAAAGGCTCAGGAATCAGAGGTCCTGGGAACCTCTGGAGTCAGGGAAGTGAGCAGGGTGGAAACAGGAAGATTGGTTGAAAGTCTGTATTAAGAGCAGTTAGATTGCTAGGTCCCTCTGTTTACATTGTGCTGTATGATAGCCACCTCTTCTCCACTCCAGCAGAAGATTGGAGACATTGAACGAGAGGCACTCTTGTACCAGATGCAGCTCAGGTGGGGGTGATGAGCCATTCTGAAATGGATGCATTGACACACACATTCCTCTTACTGAACAGTGAACCACTGCCTGTAACTCTCTTCCCTATTCAACTCTGAGAATGCTGGGATCAGGATTTTATCCTAATTGCAGTGGGGTTGGGGAAAATATTGGGAGACTCATCTCTAGGGAAAAGTCAAGAGAAAAGACCTGCTATACCAATGGTTGGGAGTTCAGGTTCCTGTCTGTTCACCCTAGAGAGAAGCCCATAAGGTAATGAGCAGGCCTAAACTACACAAGAGTCTTAAGTAGCTGCGTAGTATACTCTTTGCTTTCAAATAGAGACAGACAGCCAAAGATCACCAGACCTTTGAGGACGGCCTCTAACATGAAAGTCAAAGATCAAAACAAATGGGGTGGTGGGAGAGAAGGAAGAAAAAGCAAAGATGCTCAGAAAAAACAGATAATGCAGAGAGTGGAAGAAAATAGCTAAGAAACAATAATTAATATTCTCTGAGATAAGAGAAGCTATTTCTTTTTTGAAATAGGAATAAGATGACTAAATTAGTGACATTTTAAGAGATACTCTTAAAGATTTAAAATATGACTACAGAAATGAAATGCTCAGTAGAAATGTTTGAAAATGAAGGTAATGTGAAATCTTTCAAAAATAGAACCTAAAGCAAAGAGATGCACAAAGAAAAGAGAAGGGGTAAGAAAGGTCCAACATAGACATAATAGAATTTGCAGGAAGATAAAACAGAGAAGAAGAAGGGGAAGGAAACCATCACAGAAATAGTACAAGAAGAACTATTCCAGAACTGAAAGATATGAGTTTCTAAGAATGAAGGGACTTAACTAGGGTTTGGCAAAATGGATGAAAATAGATTCACACAAAGGCCTGTTTTAGTGAAATTTCAGAAAACTAGGGGGAAAAAGGAGATCCAAAAAGTTTCTAGAGATAAGAAACAAAAGGTCATACACAAAGGCTTGGGAATCAGAAAGACTTTAGATTTTTCGATAACTGTACTAGAAGCTAGAAGACCATGGGACAATGCCTTCAAAGCTGTGGAAATTATTGTCAGCCTGGAATTCCATACTTAGCCAAACCAGAGTCAAGCATGTGGATAGCATACAGTCATTTATCAGACATGCAAGATCTCAAAAAATTTACCTCCTCTTCATCCACACTCAGGAAGTTGTTGGAGGAAATGTTCCACCAAAACAAGAAAGTAAACGAAGAGAAAGGAACAGGTAGGATCTAGGAAACCAAGGGGTATATTGTAGGATAGAAGTGAAGGGAACCCCTCAACCGACAGTTGAGTTGCAGGCTGAGAAGCCAGCCCAGAGTGGAGCATAGAATGCAGACATCAGGTGGAATGTCTCCAAAAGTGAGACAGAGGAGACAGATTAGCTGATGTGTTGTGAACATGTTGGGAGGAGGTGAAGAGTGTTGGAGAGTGTGGAGTTGAGTTAGTAAGATGACTAACTGCTTCTTTTTTATTTTTAACTTCAAGAAAAAGTTCCAAAAGAAGAAAATGCAAGGATAGCACCCTGTGTGGTTTGGTTGCAGGGCTGATATTCAACCAGTATGGCCATACCGATTATTAAGATACTAGAATATTTGTATACTGATTGGTAAATAACTACTACACTGAGTGCCCTCCCTGTTGCCCTGTTACCTCCCTTAGGCCTGGTACCTCCCTCCAGTCCTGTCTCATATTCAACAATTAAAAGGTTAATAATTGGCATGGCAGGGGTTTCCCAGGAACCTACTCATATTTTGGCCTCTGTTTTGATTCACTGGGGTCAGGGTACCAATTAAATATTTTGAATATTGCCTTTACTTAGTTGCAAATACTATTTACATAATCATAATAATGTAAATGTTGATTTAAGTAAAAATTATAAAACTATAGTAGGAGGATACAGGGAAATATGTTCGGGGGAAGGAAGGAGTTGTAGTAGAGTTAAATTCTTATTTGCTATAGTAAGAAATCTAGAGATAATATCCGAATCTGAAAAAAATTAAAGCTGTATAAGCAATTAATTTAGAAATATAGAAAAAACAGCCAAAGGTGCCTTTTAGGGAGTGGAAATTGTGTGTGTGTGGGAGTGGTGTAGGGGATTGCTGTCTTTCATTATATGCTTTAAAGCCAAAAAAATTTTCTAAATTCTGAATGTTTGTTACATTGAGGAAAAAGTTAATTTAAAATAAAACATTATTTCAAAAGGCAAGTTTAGTCTTCTAAACAATTTGATTTTCTTTTCCTCCAGTGGCAGTATGATCACCTCACAGCTACTTATCTTCTACTCCTAGCCAAGAAGGCTCGGGGAAAACCAGTTCGTTTAAGGCTTCTTTCTTCCTGTGGACAAGCCAACTCGACTGCAGTCACAAACATCAAGGTGAATGTCAGAAGCTTTTGTGTGAGTGCCTTCTGCTTTTGCCATGTGCCCACCTTGTTCATAAGTGGATACATGCCAGGGAAGTTAACTTTGCTGGTGTCAGGGGCCCACAAGTAAGACATTTTTATGATTTAAATATTTTTGATGAGGAAAATGGGAAATTCTGAATGTGAACACTAGTATTTTGAATGTCTACATGGCATTAAAAAAAAAAATTTCTCCCTCCCCTTTTTTCCACAAAAGTAGCTCCTGATGTAGAATAATTTTAAGCCACAGATAAGCTAAAGGAAAATAGAATTTACCTGTAAAGCTACTACCACCTATAGATAAAATAGTTTATATTTTATTGTATCTTTCCAGTCTTTTTTTAGTATGCTTGTTTATATAATTTATGTAAATTATAGGACATATTATACTTTATATAACATGAAGTATTTCAGTGAATATTTTGATACTCACTTATATTAAGGGTTTAGGTTGTTTGTTTTGAGCAGCAGCTGTAGCTCATGCAACTCAAATTCCTTGTATGAGTTATAACCGAATTATTTTTTTCTATTTTGTTGTCTTTGTCTCATTTTCCTTTGTCATGAACATTTAGAATGGTGGGGAAGCCTTACATATTTGGAAGCACCATGTCATTCCTAAGTGCTCAAATAAGTGTCTGTTTTCTGTGTGATTCTTTGTATCTCCCATGCCTTAAAATTCCACCTTCCAAATACTTTGCCAGATAGGTGTGGAGCTTTGTAATATAATCTTCCCTCCATTAATTCAAGTTGCAGTTTAAATGGTTTTAACATTAGGAAACTGTACTTTTGTCATTCTCAGAGAGGAGTTGGCCCTCTTCATGGAATCCAGTATAGCAGAAATGATTATGTGTGTGAGGTGATATTTTTTTCTTTAGATCTCAAAACTCTATTTTAAAAAAATGTTCAAATGCCACCTCTTTCATAATCTTTTTTTGAACGCTGAATGCCCCCCCCCCCGCCCCCGCCACCGGCATTTCCTTTAACAACTCAATTTAGACTTCTCTTCAATCATGTGCTGCAGGTATAGTGTGTCTTTTGTCCCTGCCAGACCTAACTTGTCTCCCTTCTCTCCGTAGTTGGTCTTTTGACCAAATTAAGAACCAGAAGTGTTGGTGTAAGGGGCTGTTGTGTAAAGAAATCTCTGAAGTGAGATAATCTTATTGCTGGGTTGTTTTTCTAATCTGTTCTTAGAGAGTTGTACTGGGCTGGTGAATATCCCATGCCCAGGCAGATCTTTTACCCATGGACTCCATGAATCATCCTATCCCTCATCCTGCTCACAGGGCAAACCCTTTAAAGTCTCACACCCAAGTCAATACCTTTGGGTCTCAGAGGACACAAAAACATAAACTTTGCTTCTGATCAAGGTAATTTCAGAAAGATATTAGATACCTCCATACTTAGAATAAACCTCAGCTAAATTTTAAGGTTTATGACACCCTAGTTAAGGTTTAAGACCCTAGTTTAAAAGGTCTTAGACATTTTCCTAAGCCATTAGATTTTCTTATATGTGGACTGGCGTGGTCTCAATTCATCTGCATATGTGAGTCATAGAGTATCCAAGTAGAAATGATCTGGGAAGATATTTACTCTTATCTTCCATCTAATGAGCATTTATTTACCTAATAATTTAATCATTTGGGCATTTATATTATTGAGCCAATTTTTATAGCCAATAAAGAGATATTTTAATGACAAGCAATGAAGTAGAAATCAAATTTTGGGGTTTTTTTCTGGTCTTTATGCAACTCACTAAGGCTTGAAGCAAGCTATATAGTCTCTTTGTGCTATTCTCCTCCTTGATAGAATCACTGTTTTTTCTCTGGAGTGTTGTTTATAAGAAAGTAAGTAATTCTGAACTGTTAATCAATAGATGCCACTTTCAGTGAAACAATAATACAATCTGATCTGAGAATCACAAAAGACCATGTATCATCAACATCATTAGCATTTTCAGGCCCCGTGCTAGCTCTTGGGAAACAAATCTGTATAAAGGGTAGTGTTTGCTGTCTAATAGTTAAGTTGAGGCAAGATATACGTATAGATAATACTACATCGTAGTAGGTGGCGGGTGCCAGCTAAGCGCTAGAGGTGTGCAGTAGGGGCTTTAGAGGGTGAGAGTGGTCACCATGGGTGATCTGAACTGGATCCATATTTAAGTTTAGAAAAATGCAAAAGAAGGAGCACAGAATTCAGGGCAAGATAAATGGAATTAGCAAAAACTCAGGCACCTAAATGTGCTCGATGTATTCTTTTGACAGTGACTAGACTTGTTTGGTTAAAATAAAGAGTTCAAGGGGGAAAAGTAAAAGAGGAAGAGAGTGAATGGGTGATCTGGAAGGGTAGCTGAGAGCTACATTGTAGGGAACCTTGAAATGCCAGGTCAGAGGGTTACACTTTATGCTGTAAGTAATGGGAAACTGGGTTTTTGAGCAAGACATGACATGTCACCAACATGACTGATTTTCAAAGTTCATCCAGTTGTATATAGGATTGTTCAGTCAGGGATGTTTATGTGCTTTTATTCTCTACTGCAGTACCCTGACAGCCTTCATTCATATGACACTGTGCTTTTCCCTGCTGGGCATAGACTTAGCTTTAGTATTTTTCTCAGCCTAGCACTCAATGTGGCTAGTTCTAGTTGATGGTAATTGACAACCCTGGAGAACTCTGTCACCCCTGGTTGAGAGGGTGGGAAGATTGGTGGCAGGGACCATATTGTCCAGTTGAATAGTTCAGGTATGAGAAGATTTGTCCTTGAATCAGAAGATTAGAAAAGAAAGGATGGAATATAAGAAATTCAAGTACAGTTGCTTGGCCAGGCTAACTAGATATTGAAGGAAAGGAAAGGAGTGAAAAATAAAAAATCCAACTATACTCCATAGTCTTAGAATTTAGGGTATATCTAGTGTACTCCTAGTGTTTTGAGGGGGAAGAGTGAAGGAAAATAAATGACTGGTGGTATTATTAGCATAGGACCCCGAATAGCCTGTCTCCAGGAGATCTTTCATAAGTCTAATTTATTCCTAATAGAAATTGCAAGCTACTCAGTATGTTCTTGCAACCAAGAAACCTGTATTTCAGAGTCCCTTCCATCTTCTACTTTGTCAGAGAGCTTCTTATTTATAGATTTGCAAAAGAGTTATTTGTCTGGTGTTATAGTGATTATCTGATAATGATACGCTAAGTAGATTGCCATATAACATAAGAATGTTCCAAGGCGTCTTGTTTGAGAGTCAGAGATTCTCCTATCTAATAATTAGAATTAAAATTTTTTGACTTCCTGTTTTGGGTGGTGATCTCCTTCAGTCTACTGTCTCTCATTTGTTTCTGCTTCGAGGACCTTGCCCTGTGCCTGCAATATACTCTTTTAAAATTGAATCATGGTGGTGGTGTTTCTGAGTTCTTCTATTTTTGAATAGTCAAAGAATCTGAGTCTAGAAGATGTGATCGCCAGTGATGAAAATTATGTGGCTGGATTAATAGACTATGAATGGTGTGAAGACATTTCATCAACAGGTGTGGCTACTCCACAAACACCACAGGTTGGTTATTTTTATTACTGTTTAAAGTAGAATGTGTTATCTCAATTATAAAAAATATCTAGGCTCTAACATAAGATCTAGTTTGTGCTTGCAAATTTAATGAATTCCTAAGCCATTGAAAATATTAATGGGAGATTGTTGGAATATAAATGAAAGGGAAGCCAATTATTTCCAAGTTGAAGAAAGCCAAGATTCCATTTTGGAGCACTTCACTGCTTTATTTTCCTTCCTTTCCCTCCCCTCCTCTTTAAAAAATGAGGTATAATTTACATGTCCCTGTTGCTCCACAAACTTATCAATACTTGATATTTTTTGTTGTTTAATATTTTCTAATCTGGCGAGTGTAAAGTGATATCTCACTGTGGTTTTAATTTGTACTTTTCTGATTATTTATGTATCTTTTCATATATTAATCAGCCAATGGTTTTTCCTGTTTTATGAAATGGCTTTTTTGGTGTCTTTTGCCTATTTTTCTGTTGGATTGTTTCTTTTTTCTTGGTGGTATTGAGGAAGTTCTTAATTTAATTTTAATTCTAATCCTTTGTTGGTTGTGTGTTGCAGGTATATTGTCTGAGTTTGTCACTTGTCTTTTTACTTTGATGGCAGAAGTCATTAATTTTAATGTTACGAGTTGTCAGTATTTTCCTTTATGGTTTATAATTTTTGTGTATTTTAAAAGAAATCATTCTACAGAAGGCATAAATGCATTCACATATATTGCTTCTAAAAGTTTTAAAGCTTTTCCTTTCACATTAAGTCTTTAGTCTGTGGAGAATTAATTCTCTTGTATGGTATGAGGTAGGGAATCAATTGTTCCCTCTTACAATCAGTTGCGCCAGCACCATTGACAAGTCCAGTCTTTCTGCACTGATCTACAATGGCACTTCTATCATATATCAAGTTGTTATATAAGTGTGTCTGCTTCTGAGAAATATTTTGTTTTATTGGTATATTTGTACGAATACCATATGTTTTATTTCTTTAGTTTTATAATATTTCTTTTATCTGGTTGGCCAATTTGCTCCCATCTTCTTCTTCTTTAAGAATGTCTATTCTTGCTCCTTTGCATTTCCATATACATTTTAGAATCATTTTGATAAATTTTACATTTAAAAATTGAAGTTACATTGACTCTAAGATTCAACTTGCGAAAAATTGAGGTCTGTATCCTCAAATCCCCCTATCTGTAAACACAGAATACCTCTCTATTTATTAGGTTTTAGTTAATTGCTTTCAATAAAATTTTATAAATTTCTCTAAAATGATCTTACATATCTTTTACTAGATTTATTCCTGAGTACTTTTGTTTTTTTATTGCTATTGGGAATGGTAGGATTTTAAAATCACATTTTTAAACTGTCTGATACTGGTGTAAAGATATGAAACTGATTTTTGTGTATTGATCTTATATTCAACAACTTTCCTAAACTCTTTTAAATTCTTATAGTTTGTATATTCTTTTGAGTGTTGTAGAAAATTATATCATCTATGGATGACAGTTTTGTTACTTCCTTTCCAGCTCTCATGCCTTTAATATCTTTTTATTACTACACTTAGTAGTCCTAGCAGTATAGTAAGCATTCTTCTGTTCTTCCCAATTGTAGAATGATGCTTCTAATATTTTATCATTCAATATGATGTTTGTTCTCTCTTTTTCCCTCCGCTTTCCTCTTCCCCTTCCCTGTTCTCCTTTCCCTTATCCTTCTTTTCCCTCTCTCCCCTCTGTGCCCCCCTACCCCATATTTTTCAGATTAAGACCTTTTTTTCATCTAGTCCTGGTTTGCTAAGATTTGTTTAAAAATTATGAATCTCTGTTGCAGAAAAACGGTTAGATAGAATTCATCTATTGAGATAATCATCTGGTTTTCTTCTTTCCATTTGTTTTTTTTTTTTTTTTTTAATGTCTGAAACATTTATATTAACATATTTCCATACATATTTCCATACAAATACAAATATACGATTTTTAGAAATTTCATGTAATGTCTGAAACATTTATATTAACATATTTCCATACAAATAACCCAATGAAAGTTTAGTATTAGTTGTTTTGTTTGTTTTTTTATACTGCAGGTTCTTATTAGGCATCAGTTTCATACACATCAGTGTATACATGTCAATCCCAATTGCCCAATCCAGCACACCACCATCCCCACCTCACCGCAGTTTTCCCCCCTTGGTGTCCATATGACCATTCTCTACATTTGTGTCTCAACTTCTGCCCTGCAAACTGGCTCATCTGTACCATTTTTCTAGGTTCCGCATACATGCATTAATATACGATATTTGTTTTTCTCTTTCTGACTTACTTCACTCTGTATGACAGTCTCTAGATCCATCCATGTCTCAACAAATGACTCAATTTCGTTCCTTTTTATGGCTGAGTAATATTCCATTGTATATATGTACCACAACTTCTTTATCCATTCGTCTGTTGATGGGCATTTAGGTTGCTTCCATGACCTGGCTATTGTAAATAGTGCTGCAATGAACATTCGGGTGCATGTGTCTTTTTGAATTACGGTTTTCTCTGGGTATATGCCCAGTAGTGGGATTGCTGGGTCATATGGTAATTCTATTTTTAGTTTTTTAAGGAACCTCCATACTGTTCTCCATAGTGGCTGTATCAATTTACATTCCCACCAACAGTGCAAGAGGGTTCCCTTTTCTCCACACCCTCTCCAGCATGTGTTGTTTGTAGATTTTCTGATGATGCCCATTCTAACAGGAGTGAGGTGATACCTCATTGTAGTTTTGATTTGCATTTCTCTAATAATTAGTGATGTTGAGCATCTTTTCATGTGCTTCGTGGCCATCTGTATGTCTTCTTTGGAGAAATGTCTATTTAGGTCTTCTGCCCATTTTTGGATTGGGGTGTTTGTTTCTTTGATATTGAGCTGAATGAGCTGTTTATATATTTTGGAGATTAATCCTTTGTCCGTTGATTCATTTGCAAATATTTTCTCCCATTCTGAGGGTTGTCTTTTCGTCTTGTTTATGGTTTCCTTTGCTGTGCAAAAGCTTTGAAGTTTCATTAGGTCCCATTTGTTTATTTTTGTTTTTATTTCCATTACTCTAGGAGGTGGATCAAAGAAGATCTTGCTGTGATTTATGTCAAAGAGTGTTCTTCCTATGTTTTCCTCTAAGAGTTTTATAGTGTCCAGTCTTATATTTAGGTCTCTAATCCATTTTGAGTTTATTTTTGTGTATGGTGTTAGGGAGTATTCTAATTTCATTCTTTAC
Organism: Balaenoptera musculus; assembly: GCF_009873245.2. Lineage (NCBI taxonomy): Eukaryota > Metazoa > Chordata > Mammalia > Artiodactyla > Balaenopteridae > Balaenoptera > Balaenoptera musculus. The sequence goes on from NC_045790.1 coordinate 80,293,611, forward strand.
ATGTAGCTGTCCAGTTTTCCCAGCACCACTTATTGAAGAGACTGTCTTTTCTCCATTGTATATCTTTGCCTCCTTTGTCATAGATTAGTTGACCATAGGTGCGTGGGTTAATCTCTGGGCTTTCTATCTTGTTCCATTGATCTATGTTTCTGTTTTTGTGCCAGTACCATACTGTCTTGATTACTGTAGCTTTGTAGTATAGTCTGAAGTCTGGGAGTCTGATTCCTCCAGCTCCATTTTTTTCCCTCAAGACTGCTTTGGCTATTCGGGGTCTTTTGTGTCTCCATACAAATTTTAAGATGATTTGTTCTAGCTCCGTAAAAAATGCCATTGGTAATTTGATAGGGATTGCATTGAATCTGTAGATTGCTTTGGGTAGTATAGTCATTTTCACAATGTTGATTCTTCCAATCCAAGAACATGGTATATCTCTCCATCTGTTGGTATCATCTTTAATTTCTTTCATCAGTGTCTTATAGTTTTCTGCATACAGGTCTTTCGTCTCCCTAGGTAGGTTTATTCCTAGGTATTTTATTCTTTTTGTTGCAATGGTAAATGGGAGTGTTTCCATAATTTCTCTTTCAGATTTTTCATCATTAGTGTATAGGAATGCAAGAGATTTCTGTGCATTAATTTTGTATCCTGCAACTTTACCATATTCATTAATCAGCTCTAGCAGTTTTCTGGTGGCAGTTTTAGGATTCTCTATGTATAGTATCATGTCATCCGCAAACAGTGACAGTTTTACTTCTTCTTTTCCAATTTGTATTCCTTTTATTTCTTTTTCTTCTCTGATTGCCGTGGCTAGGACTTCCAGAACTATGTTGAATAATAGTGGTGAGAGTGGACATCCTTGTCTCGTTCCTGATCTTAGAGGAAATACTTTCAGTTTTTCACCATTGAGAATGATGTTTGCTGTGGGTTTGTCATATATGGCCTTTATTATGTTGAGGTAGGTTCCCTCTATGCCCACTTTCTGGAGAGTTTTTATCAGAAATGGGTGTTGAATTTTGTCAAAAGCTTTTTCTGCATCTATTGAGATGATCATATGGTTTTTATTCTTCAATTTGTTAATATGGTGTATCACATTGATTGATTTGCGTATATTGAAGAATCCTTGCATCCCTGGGATAAATCCCACTTGATCGTGGTGTATGATCCTTTTAATGTGTTGCTGGATTCTGTTTGCTAGTATTTTGTTGAGGATTTTTGCATCTATATTCATCAGTGATATTGGTCTGTAATTTTCTTTTTTTGTAGTGTCTTTGTCTGGTTTTGGTATCAGGGTGATGGTGGCCTCATAGAATGAGTTTGGGAGTGTTCCTTCCTCTGCAATTTTTTGGAAGAGTTTGAGAAGGATGGGTGTTAGCTCTTCTCTAAATGTTTGATAGAATTCACCTGTGAAGCCATCTGGTCCTGGACTTTTGTTTGTTGGAAGATTTTTAATCACAGTTTCAATTTCATTACTTGTGATTGGTCTGTTCATATTTTCTGTTTCTTCCTGATTCAGTCTGGGAAGGTTATACCTTTCTAAGAATTTGTCCATTTCTTCCAGGTTGTCCATTTTATTGGCATAAAGTTGCTTGTAGTAGTCTCTTAGGATGCTTTGTATTTCTGTGGTGTCTGTTGTAACTTCTCCTTTTTCATTTCTGATTTTATTGATTTGAGTCCTCTCCCTCTTTTTCTTGATGAGTCTGGCTAATGGCTTATCAATTTTGTTTATCTTCTCAAAGAACCAACTTTTAGTTTTATTGATCTTTGCTATTGTTTTCTTTGTTTCTATTTCATTTATTTCTGCTCTGATCTTTATGATTTCTTTCCTTCTGCTAACTTTGGGTTTTGTTTGTTCTTCTTTCTCTAGTTTCTTTAGGTGTAAGGTTAGATTGTTTACTTGAGATTTTTCTTGTTTCTTTAGGTAGGCTTGTATAGCTATAAACTTCCCTCTTAGAACCGCTTTTGCTGCATCCCATAGGTTTTGGGTCGTCGTGTTTTCATTGTCATTTGTCTCTAGGTATTTTTTGATTTCCTCTTTGATTTCTTCAGTGATCTCTTGGTTATTTAGTAACGTATTGTTTAGCCTCCATGTGTTTGTCCTTTTTACGTTTTTTTTCCCTGTAATTCATTTCTAATCTCATAGCGTTGTGGTCAGAAAAGATGCTTGATATGATTTCAATTTTCTTAAATTTACTGAGGCTTGATTTGTGACCCAAGATGTGATCTATCCTGGAGAATGTTCCGTGCGCACTTGAGAAGAACGTGTAATCTGCTGTTTTTGGATGGAATGTCCTATATATATCAATTAAATCTATCTGGTCTATTGTGTCATTTAAAGCTTCTGTTTCCTTATTTATTTTCATTTTGGATGATCTGTCCATTGGTGTAAGTGAGGTGTTAAAGTCCCCCACTATTATTGTGTTACTGTCGATTTCCTCTTTTAGAGCTGTTAGCAGTTGCCTTATGTATTGAGGTGCTCCTATGTTGGGTGCATATATATTTATAATTGTTATATCTTCTTCTTGGATTGATCCCTGGATCATTATGTAGTGTCCTTCCTTGTCTCTTGTAACATTCTTTATTTTAAAGTCTATTTTATCTGATATGAGTATAGCTACTCCAGCTTTCTTTTGATTTCCATTTGCATGGAATATCTTTTTCCATCCCCTCACTTTCAGTCTGTATGTGTCCCTAGGTCTAAAGTGGGTCTCTTGTAGACAGCATATATATGGGTCTTGTTTTTGTATCCATTCAGCCAGTCTATGTCTTTTGGTTGGGGCATTTAATCCATTCACGTTTAAGGTAATTATCGATATGTATGTTCCTATGACCATTTTCTTAATTGTTTTGGGTTTGTCTTTGTAGGTCCTTGTCTTCTCTTGTGTTTCCCACTTAGAGAAGTTCCTTTAGCATTTGTTGTAGAGCTGGTTTGGTGGTGCTGAATTCTCTTAGCTTTTGCTTGTCTGCAAAGCTTTTGATTTCTCCATCAAATCTAAATGAGATCCTTGCCGGGTAGAGTAATCTTGGTTGTAGGTTCTTCCCTTTCATCACTTTAAGTATATCATGCCACTCCCTTCTGGCTTGCAGAGTTTCTGCTGAGAAATCAGCTGTTAACCTTATGGGAGTTCCTTTGTATGTTATTTGTCGTTTTTCCCTTGCTGCTTTCAATAATTTTTCTTTGTCTTTAATTTTTGCCACTTTGATTACTATGTGTCTCGGCGTGTTTCTCCTTGGGTTTATTCTGTATGGGACTCTCTGCGCTTCCTGGACTTGGGTGGCTATTTCCTTTCCCATGTTAGGGAAGTTTTCGACTATAATCTCTTCAAATATTTTCTCTGGTCCTTTCTCTCTCTCTTCTCCTTCTGGGACCCCTATAATGCGAATGTTGTTGCGTTTAATGTTGTCCCAGAGGTCTCTTAGGCTGTCTTCATTTCTTTTCATTCTTTTTTCTTTAGTCTGTTCCGCAGCAGTGAATTCCACCATTCTGTCTTCCAGGTCACTTATCCGTTCTTCTGCCTCAGTTATTCTGCTATTGATTCCTTCTAGTGTAGTTTTCATTTCAGTTATTGTATTGGTGATCTCTGTTTGTTTGTTCTTTAATTCTTCTAGGTCTTTGTTAATCATTTCTTGCATCTTCTCAATCTTTGCCTCCATTCTTATTCCGAGGTCCTGGATCATCTTCACTATCATTATTCTGAATTCTTTTTCTGGAAGGTTGCCTATCTCCACTTCATTTAGTTGTTTTTCTGGGGTTTTTTCTTGTTCCTTCATCTGGTGCATAGCCCTCTGCCTTTTCATCTTCTCTATCTTTCTGTAACTGTGGTTTTTGGTCCACAGGCTGCAGGATCGTAGTTTTTCTTGCTTCTGTTGTCTGCCCTCTGGTGGTTGAGGCTATCTAAGAGGCTTGATGGGAGGCTCTGGTGGTGGGTAGAGCTGACTGTTGCTGTGGCGGTCAGAGCTCAGTAAAACCTTAATCCACTTGACTGTTGATGGGTGGGGCTGGGTTCCCTCCCTGTTGCTGTGGCGGTCAGAGCTCAGTAAAACCTTAATCCACTTGACTGTTGATGGGTGGGGCTGGGTTCCCTCCCTGTTGGTTGTTTTGCCTGAGGCAACCCAACACTGGAGCCTACCGGTGCTCTTTGGTGGGGTCAATGGCAGACTCTGGGAGGGCTCACGCCAAGGAGAACTTCCCAGAGCCTCTGCTGCCAGTGTCCTTATCCCCACGGTGAAACAGAGCCACCACTCGCCTCTGCAGGAGACACCCCAACACCAGCAGGTAGGTCCGGTTCAGTCTCCCCCAGGGTCACTGCTCCTTCCCCTGGGTCCCGATGCACACATTACTTTGTGTGTGCCCTCCAAGAGTGGGGTCTCTGTTTCCCCCAGTCCTGTCAAAGTCCTGCAATCAATTCCCTCTAGGCTTCAAAGTCTGATTCTCTAGGAATTCCTCCTCCCGTTGCCGGACCCCCAGGTTGGGAAGCCTGACGTGGGGCTCAGAACCTTCACTCCAGTGGGTGGAATTCTGTGGTATAAGTGTTCGCCAGCCTGTGAGTCACCCACCCAGCAGTTATGGGATTTGATTTTACTCTGATTGCGCCCCTCCTACCGTCTCACTGTGGTTTCTCCTCTGTCCTTGGACGCGGGGTATCCTCCTTGGTGAAGTCCAGGGTCTTCCTGTCAATGATTGTCCAGCAGCCAGTGGTGATTCTGGTGCTCTCGCAAGAGGGAGTGAGAGCACGTCCTTCTACTCCGCCATCTTGGTTAATCTCTCTCCATTTGTTGATGTAATATATGTTATATTAATAGATTTGATGTTAAACCAATCTTGCATTCTTTAGATAAGCCCAGTTTGTCATGATGTATTACTATCTTTTTTATACATTGCTGGGTTTAGTTTACTAACATTTTGTTTAGGTTTTTTGCTTCTATGTTCTTAAATAAGATTGGCCTATTCTTTCTTATATGATTTTTTTTCTTTTGAAAACTTTAATTTTATTATTATTGATACATAAGTAATACATAGATACATTCATCTTGTAAAAAATTCAAACAATATGGAACTGCTGAATAAAGAGTGAAAGGCTTTCTTCTCCTCTTCTTGCATCCCATCCCATCTTATATTAATCGTATCTGATTGGCATTAAGATTGCCCATCCCATCTTATATTAATCGTATCTGATTGACATTAAGATTATAACTAGTCTTTGAAAATGACTTGGGACATATTCTTTCTTTTTTATTCTCTGGAATGGTTTTTAAGAGCTATTAATTATATTTTCCTTGAATGTATGATAGAACTTATTCTGTAACTATCTGGGCCTGGAATGTTTCTGTGAGAAGCTAGTCAACTACTGATTCAATTTCTTTTGTATTTATAGGACTACACAGTATTTCAATTTCTTTTCGTCAGTTTGGTAAATTTTGTATTTCTAGTGTCCATTTCATACAAGTTTTAAAATGTTTTGGCATAAAATCAACAGGAGGATATTATGATCTTGCTAGTATCTGTAGTATCTGTGTTTATGTCCCCCTTTTCATTGCTGAAGTGTATTTGTTTATTGCAACTCTTTCATTTTTTGGATCAGTCTTACCAGAGTTTTGTCAATTTTATTAGTCTTTTCAAAGAACCAACTTCTGGCCTTATTGATTCTATTATATTTTAGTTTCCATTTTGTTATTTTCTGCCTTTATTTTTCTATTAGACCAATCTTATTAAATTCTGTTGTTAAATCTTCTACGTCATACTAATATTTTGTCTGCTTGACCCATAAATTTATCTGCTTGAGGGTGGGATATGTTAAAAATCTTCTAATGGGATGGTAGTTTGTCATTTTCTTCTTGTAGTTCTGTTTTTGCTTCATATATGTATGTACGAAGCTATATAATTAGCATACAAGTTTAGAATTTTTATTCTGGTGAATTGAACCTTTTATCATTTATAGTGATCCTCTTTATTACTAGTTATGTGTTTCTCCTTGAAGTCTATTTGTTTCTCTGATATTAAGATAGCTATATTGATTTTTTTGGTTGTTATTTGCTTGGTTTATATTTTTTTATCTTTTTATTTTCAACCTTTCATGCCCTTATATTTTAGGTATCTCTTTTTTTTTTTTAAGATTTTAAATGACTTTTTTGAAGTATAGTTGATTTACAATGTTATGTTAATTTCTGCTGTACAGCAAAGTGATTCAGTTATACATACACACATTCTTTTTCAGATTCTTTTCCATTATGGTTTATCACAGGATATTGAATATAGTTCCCTTTGCTATACAGTAGGACCTTGTTGTTTATCCATTCTATATATAATAGTTTACATCTGCTAATCCCAAACTCCCAATCCATCCCTCCTCCACTCCCCCTAGGTATATCTCTTAAAAAACAACATATAGCTAGATTTGGTATGCAAACTGAAAATCTTTGTCTTTCAAGTGAGAGCTTACCAAATTTACATTTATTTTGGTTACTAATGTTCTTATTGTGTATCTGCCGTCTTATTTTGTGCTTTCTATTTGTCCCACTTTTTCTATATTTTTTTCCTATATTTCTTGTTTCTTATGTCAATTTTTCCCTTCATTCCATTGGTTTCTATTTTAATATTTACTCTAATCTTTTAACATGCTATTTAACTTAACCAAATAAAAAGTTAATCTGTATCTTTACTTTTCTTCTAAACATATGAAATCCTTAGAACACTAATCTCTGATCACCCTCTCTTAGATTACTAAATACTGTTGATATGTCAGTATTTTAGCTATCTATTTTTTTTAGTTTTTCGTTTTGAAATCTTTATGTATTCACAGAAAGTTACAAAAGTAGTAAACGGAGGTCTCTTGGACCTTTCACTCATTTTTCACCACTAGTTACATCTTTTTTTTTTGAAAAATGTATTTTATTTATTTGTTTATTTTTTGGCTGCGTTGGGTCTTCATTGCTGTGCATGGGCTTTCTCTAATTGAGGTGAGCGGGGGCTATTCTTTGTTGCAGTGCACAGGCTTCTCATCACGGTGGCTTCTCTTGTTGCAGAGCACAGGCTCTAGGCGCGTGGGCTTCAGTAGTTGTGGTACGTGGGCTCAGTAGTTGTGGCTCGCGGGTTCTAGAGCACAGGCTCAGTAATTGTGGTGCGTGGGCTTAGTTGCTCCGCAGCATGTGGGATCTTCCTGGACCAGGGCTCGAACCCGTGTGCCCTGCATTGGCAGGCGGATTCTTAACCACTGAGCCACCAGGGAAGCCCCAATAGTTACATCTTGCATAACTGTGGTACAATTTTTTTCAGCTCTATACATTTTTAACTTCATAAATTGCATATTATTTTTAGAATGTATACTATCAGTATTTATTTGATTGACTCACATTTTCTTTTGTTTACTTACCCTTCTTATCTCTCAAACCTTCATTCTAAAATTATTTTTCTTCTTCCTGGAGTACATCCTTTAAAAATTCCTTTAGTGGAAGTCACAGTTGATGGCAAACACTCTTTCTAAATTGGCTAAAATTGTCTTTATTTCACTTTCATTTTTGGAATGTAGTTTCCTTGTGTATTGATTTCTAGTTTATCAGTTATTTTACACTCTGCAGTTTGAAGATATTATTCCACTCTCTTCTTGCTTCTGTTGTTACCATTGAGAAATCTCTGTCAGTCAGGTTCCTTTCTAGTTAGTCTTCTCCCTGGCTCTTTTTAGGGTTTTCTCTTTGTTTTTGGTGTTCTGCAGTCTCATTGTTAGGGTTACTGTCTCTGTGGGTAGTGTCCTCTAGAGTTGTACAGCCTAGTAAATACAGATATGGATTTCTTTTTATTTATCTTGTTTATGATTCATTGTGTTTCCTGTATTTGAGGATTTGTATCTTTAATCAATTTTGGAAAATTCCTTGAATAATTGCTGCTTTTTCATCGTCTTTATTATCTATCTCTGGAACTTAGAATAGGCATATGTTAGACCATCAAATTTCATTTTCCATTTATTTTAAACTCTCTTTCATATATCCCATATCTTTCTCTCTGGACTTCATTCTAGATCATTTCAGATTTATTTCACATTCACGTTCTTTTTTTCATTTCTATCTAATCTGTTATTTGACATGTCTATTGAATTTTTCATTTTTATCATTATGTTTTTTATTTCTAGAGATTTTTATTCTTTTTCAAAACTGCTTTAATATTCCTCTTTTCATGTTTTCAATTTCTTTTATTATTTTAAACATATGAACATATTTATATTCTCTACTCGGTAATTTCAATATCTGACATCTTTATGGGTCTGATCCTTTTGTTAATTTTTTTCTGCTGACTTTTGCTCATGGTGTTTGTATCTTTTGGCTTTTTTTTTTTTTTTTTAATAGGCTCATTTTTCTTGGAACTCTGTGCGAATGCTTCGAAGCTTGGATTAAGGGTCGAGGTCTTGGGTTGTGTTGGATTGAAGCTTTTCTTTCAGCTAGGAATTGTGTTTGCTTCTGTCACGTCACATTCCTGGAACACAACCAGTTTAGGACTAGGACTACTTTAAATCAAATTCTAGGCTTGAAATTTCTGGAGATCATGCAGGTAGTATGAATTTGGGCTCCAAACCTGTGTGAAGACTGTCCTGTGGCTACTTAAAAGTTATTAAAGGAAACTCTCTTTTCTCCTCCAGAGCCATGGCCAGGACAGACACGTTTTCTTGCCAAGTCCTTTGCAGGGCAGGTTTATATTTAATTCACCGTTTCATTTTAGTTATAGCCCCTCCTGGCTTTACATGGGAGCTTTGGCTCTAATTTAGCACCATGCGTGGGTCTAATCTACTCCTACTGTAGATTATACTAGAGAGTAGGTAGATGCCCTTAGGGCAGCGGACAGTTTCAGCCTTGATTACATCTCTGAATTCCTGCTCCTGTTTTTAGTTTGGCCTCTGAGGATTTTCCTATCTTTTTTGCAAGCTCGACCATAAATTTAAAAGGATTAAAATATATTTTCTATCCAACATTTCTGTTAGAGTATTTTAACATGGTTTTTCTGAGCCGGTCATTGACTAAAGTTTTATTTCTTGTTACATATTAGAGACAAACTGGCAGTCTAGGTATGGGAAGCAATTCTTAGGGATTTATATGTGCCCATCCTCAATTGCCTAGAATCTGGGTATGTTTGATTAAATACGGCCCGAAACATGTTGAAAATTACCTGTCAATAGAACAGCCTAAAGTGATCTACATGTACTAAAGAGAACTGAATATACATTTTCAAATTTCCTGGTATTGCCCATAATATCCTTTTGATAGTGTTTCATTTTAATAAAAATGGTGCAAGGTAATTTGCAAATGATTAAGGCATGTTGTAAAGAAATTGACTTTTCTTCTTCAGTGTGCTTTATCCAGTAACTTTTATTTTCCAGTTTGCCAAGCATTGGACAGAGTCAAATGGTCTGGAATCTAAATCATTAACTCCAGTATTATGCACAGCATCTGCCAATAAATTAAAGAACAAAGAGAATGTATATACTCCTAAGTCTGCTGTAAAGAATGACGAGTGCTTTTCATTTCCTGAGCCAAAGACTCCAGTTAATAAGAACCAGCATAAAAGAGAAATACTCACTACACCAAATCATTGCAGTACACCCTCAAAAGGTATTTGCTGTGTAGATTAAGCAGTGGTAAAACATCTTGAAATTCCTTCTTCTTATCATGCTAAATAAACATATAGCAGGTCAGAAATGGCTAGCAATGCTCTCAGGAATTGCTAGGAGAAGCCAGGCTGCTTTTTAAGCATATGTTATTTGCATTAGTTGAAATGAAAGCATATTAATCACCTTCGAATTTTTTGTATACTCAGTATACAAAGATGAAAACTGTTTTCATAGATATTGTTGATTAATTTTATTTTCTTGTTCTTATGGAACCAGTGAGAGTAATGCTGTATGGTCATAGAGAGTAATGCTGTATGGTCAAACAAAACAAAACCCCCGATCTGTTTTTAAAAGCTTGGAATCTTATATTTATTATGAAGTGAATATTATTATCTCTAATTGGTATACTTTTAGATCATGAACAAAAAGTTAACTAATGAGTAGTAACCAGATTTGTTAATGCAGGTTTGTCACAAACTATCTGAGATACAAATACTAGAATAAAGCACCAAATTTTGGAATAGGGAATATAAAAATAACCAAAGCTTACAACCTCTTTAATAACTTTTGTCAGCTTTCACAGGGGACTATTCTCTTTGCCTGATGGGAGTTGAAAGGGCTATGAATTGAATTAACACCTCTCAGTAATATATTCATTAAAGGCATAAATACAGATTGACTTTTATTTATAGAAAGGAGAATCAGTAATCATGAAATATTATTTATGTGATCTATTTAGATTTTTCATATGATATTTATGATAAAATCATAAGCACGGCCTCAGTTTTACAGTGAAGAAAAAGAAGAGCCACACATGTAAAGCAAAATGATTTTGTTTTTATTATAAATCATCTGGAAACATTTCTTTAAAGAATTAGAGCCTTAACATCACTGGGCAAGTGATTACAATATTTCTGAGCCAATGAATGAGGTGATATATGCATTATTGATGGAAAATTTGAAACTATAGCATGTCAGCTACATATGGTTTGTGTTTGTTGTTTTTCTAATAGCTAGAAACCAGTGCCTGAAAGAGACCCCAGTTAAAATGCCGGTAAATTCAGCAGGAACAGAGAAGTTAATAACAGGTGTCATTAGCCCTGAGAGGCGGTAAGTGTTCAGTTTTGTATAGCTGGTTTAGTATATGTAACCAGATTTCCTTTTTTCATATATGATAAACCCAGTTAAGGTAAACCATCATGTAGATTCTGTCAGGGACTGTAGGAATGTCTGTATGAACGTGGTCTGTGGCCATTACTGAGGCTGTTGGCACTGCCTTTCTCAGGGTGGAATTGTGAGACTCATCAGCAGTATGACTGGCACCTTAACTTAAAATACAGTTCCTGTGCTGAGGCCCATCTTTCCCTACACTTCTGCCAGTGGAGTATAGACATCCACTAACAAACAGCAGTCACTCAAATAGCAAAGATCCTAAAGGGTGCTTCAGATAAAGCCCATTCCTCTTGTACAAACAGGTCTGCAGCATAGGTGACCTTTCATTATCTTTTATAGCTATTTTTTTGAGCAGGCTCCATTTTGAGGATAATTGGGAGAATTAGAATGTGAACTAGATATTAGATGCTATGGCATTATTATTAATTTTCTTGATATCATAATGATATTGTGGTTATGTAGGAAGATGTCCTTATTCACTGGCGATGTATGCTGAAGTGTTTCAGAGTAAAGGGTTGTAATTTTTTTTTTTTTAATATTCATTCATTCATTCATTCTGTGCCAGGTCTTAGTTGCAGCACGCGGGATCTTCATTGCGGCACGCAGGATCTTTAGTTGCGGTGTGTGGGATCTTTAGGTTGCGGCATGCGGACTCTTAGTTGCGGTGTATGGACTCTTAGCTGTGGCATGCAGACTCTTAGTTGCAGCAGGCGAACTCTTAGTTGCCGCATGCATGTGGGATCTAGTTCCCCGACCAAGGATTGAACCGAGGCCCCCTGCATTGGGAGCACGTAGTCTTGCCCACTGGATCACCAGGGAAGTCCCAAGGGTTGTAATATCTTCAGATGGATTACTTTGATGTACATATTTTTAATGTACTTATTATATATATGTAGAGAAAGCAAATGTGGCAAAATATTAACAATTGTTGACTCTAGAAGGATATGTGGATGGTTATTATACTTTTTGTTCAACTTTTCTATATATTTGACACTAAAAAAAAGGTAGGGGAAAAATAGTTTTGGCAGTTGACTTGGGGGAAAGGTGATAGCTACATTTCAGTGGGAGATGGCTCTCGTGCTCCCTGAGGAAGACTAAGATGGCTTGGCCCAGGCATACCTGAATGAGATGCACCTAACAGCCAGGACAAATGCACCTCTGTGAGGGACCCAACAGGCAGGAAGTCCAACTCTTACTCGTGGGTTCATTGGTTTTTTTTTTAAGGTGTCGTTCAGTGGAACTCAACCTTAACCAAGTACATGTAGAGAATACTCCAAAAAGAAAAGGAACCAGAGTGTTTGGGAGCCTTGAGAAGGGGTTGGATAAGGTTATCACTGTGCTTACCAGGAGCAAAAGGAAGGGCTCGGCCAAAGATGGGCCAAGAAGACTAAAGGTAAGTGGACTGGAATTCTTTAATATGGATTTTAGAAGCTGACTGCTAACTGGACTACTTTTTTTTTTTTAAAGGGAAGTACTGAATGAATGAATTGATTAGTATTTTTTATTTATTTATTCATCCATTTAGCTAATACATATTTTTTGAGCACCTAAAATATACATGTTACTATGCAGTGGGCTTTGAGAATGCAGAGGTAAATTAGATACAGTTGCTCCTTTGGAAGAACAAATAACTAAAATTCAAATATTAAAGTTCACATAGGGGGATTAATCACAGAGGCAAAAGAGGAGGTGGGGAAGCATGGGGCATATATAAGGAACTGCCTTCAGGATGGGGGCTTGAGGTCAGTTGTCCTATCTCTGGTACATAGGAGAGTCCCTGACACATGGGTACCTTTGTAGGCCCTCACGAAATATCTGAATGCATGGGAAGTTAATTTGAACCTTGAGTGTGGTGTGTGTGAGGAAAATAGCAACAGGTCAGGAAAATAGGCTGGCTAAGACGTTTGGACCTTACTTGACAGACTTATTATGTTTTTAGAGCATGTTTAATGTGTCAGTGGTGTGGACAGTATATTTGGTGGGGATAGGAAAAGAAAAAGAAGTGATTAGTAGATATAAGGTACTTCTTACTCTCTTGGATTCTCTCTGAGCATTCATTCAAATATCTAATGAATGACATTTTTGTTTGGGGGAAGTAAGAGGTGAAGGGAAGAATAAGACACAGCTCATGTCTTTGAGGAACTCATAGAGTGGCAGTGAAAACAGGCAGGGATGTTACTCTGATCCACAGGGCTTATTGCTGTAATAAAAACATGTTCCAAGAGGTGTGGGGCCCAGAGGAGGGAAGAGCAGATGGTGGTGTTCCCCATGATGTGGGGACTGGGTCTGTGTTTAGATTTTGCACTGAGAGTCTCATTTTGAGCAAATCTGGGCAGGTTTGGGGGAAGAAAAATGCTGAGCTGCTGGGTGGAAGGGTGCTTCAGGGGAGAATGTTCTGAGATCACATTTATGTCCTGTCTTAAAGTGAGAGAAGATAGGACTTCTCCATTAGTATTTGTTGCCTTGTTGAACTTACATAATGCACTGGAGTTTTATGTTGCATATGGCTGTTTATTAGGCATATTTTATCTTTTTATTCTAAGAATTCTCTAGTTGGAGACAGTTGTGAGGTATTTCAAACCCTGATGTTGGGATTATGAAAATCATGCTGTCATTTCTCTGAAAATATTAAATAAAGAAAATTAAGGAAACTTGTCCAATTATATACATTATTGAAAAGCTCAGTGGTTATCAGATACTAATAGATGATATTCTAAAAATGTTCACCAATGTAAATTATTTGGAACTTGAATGCATTTTTTCAGTAGGAACTGCTGTGATATTAATTGGCTTTCTAGATATTTCCCAGTACTTCCAGGATGTAGGAGAAAAATCACAAGATTGGGAATGAGAAGCCTGGGTTGCAGCCTCAGCTTCATACAGTGTAGCTTGGATAAGTCATTTTATCTCTGACTATCTCAATTTTTTTATTTGTAAAAACTGGAGATAATGTCTATCCTGGCAGCTTCACAGAGCTGGGATATATAAATGAGACTGTCTGTATGAGATGCTATATTGCATATGAAATGCTTTCTAAATATAAGGTGTTCCAGTGTCAAGTATCATTATTATTGTCATTGTTGAGCATTTTAACCCCAATGTAGCAGAACCACAGTTGTAATTAGCACACCCCTAAGATCTGAAGCTTTATCTAACTTTGGATCTTTAACCCTTTCTAATGTTTTAAGTTTTTCAGAACTGAAGGACTTACTTTAGGAGATTATCCTCATTTTCCACCTAGTTCTTTTCTTTTCTTTTCTTTCTTTCTTTATTTTTGGCTGCATTGGGTCTTTGTTGCTGCGTGCGGGCTTTTTCTCCAGTTGCGGGGAGCGGGGGCTACTCTTCGTTGTGGTGCGTGGGCTTCTCATTGAGGTGGCTTCTCTTTATTGCGGAGCACAGGCTCTAGGCGCGTGGGCTTCAGTAGTTGCAGCACGCGGGCTCAGTAGTTGTGGCTCGCGGGCTCTAGAGCGTAGGCTCAGTAGTTTTGGCGCACGGGCTTAGTTGCTCTGCAGCATGTGGTATCTTCCCGGACCAGGGCTCGAACCTGTGTCCCCTGCATTGGCAGGTGGATTCTTAACCACTGAGCCACCAGAGAAGTCCACACCTAGTTCTTAAATTAAAAAATTATAAACTTACAGAAAAGTTAAAAGGATGGTACAAAGGGACTTCCTTGTCTGTTCAGTGGTTAAGACTCCGCGCTTCCACTGCAGGGAGCACGGGTTTGATCCCTGGTTGGGGAGCTAAAATCTCGCATGCTACATGGTGCGGCCAAAAAGAAAAAAAGATGGTACAAAGAACACCTTAATTTTTTAAGATAGAGAATCATATGTAGTTTAGCCCTCTTTTAGGAAGCAATCTATAAAAATCTGAAATTTAAATAGATAAAATAGGATTATTTCTTTATTTTACAAAGGAATCACTTGAATTGTGATTTGAAAGTGTTCAGTTTGTTATTATCTTGAAAAAGCCAATCTAATTTGGTGAAAAAGTCCTGGATTGGAAGCCAAGAGACAGAGGGGCCTGTCATAGCTGTGCCACTTGTTCGTTTTATAACTTGAAGCTGAGGTTCCTGAACTCTAGTCATTTGACAGTCACCTTCATGTCGGCATATCAGCATATCATCTGCACTGTTATTTATCTGGTACTTTCTTTATGTGATGCATTTAAAAAGCAGATTTATAGAGGTATAATTGACATGCAATAATCTGCATATATTAAAAATGTACAATTAATATACTTTGGCATTATATATGTACCTGTGAAACCACCACCACAATCAAGATGACTAACTTTATTTATCTATCTATCTATCTATCTATTTATTTATTTTTGGTTGTGTTGGGTCTTTGTTGCTGTGCGCCGGCTTTCTCTAGTTGAGGCGAGTGGGGGCTACTCTTTGTTGCGGTGCGCGGGCTTCTCATTGCGGTGGCTTCTCTAGTTGCGGAGCACAGGCTCTAGGTGCATGGGCTTCAGTAGTTGTGGCACGTGGGCTCAGTAGTTGTGGCTCCCGGGCTCTAGAGCGCAGGCTCAGTAGTTGTGGCGCACGAGTTTAGTTGCTCCGTGGCATGTGGGATCTTCCCGGACCAGGGCTCGAACCCGTGTCCTCTGCATTGGCAGGCGGATTCTTAACCACTGTCCCACCAGGGAAGCCCCAAGATGGCTAACTTTTTAAAAACTTGTATTTATTTAAAAGGAAACCATATGTCATTAGTTTTTCTAATCATATTTTGCTAAATCTGATTGGAACAAATATATAAATATTAAAATAAAAGTATTTATCCATGTACCACTTAGAGTTATATTGTATAACTCCAGTTATTATTTTTATCACATTTTGGGAAACCCCATCTTAAGAAACTTATAGCTCTTCTTTGGGTCATAGGTTCTTAATGTGAAAAGTAAGGTAGTTGGGTCTTTTCTAACCTCAGCATTTTGTTATTTATAAAAAGAACTGAAATCTGAAAGACATAGAAAGTATAATTTTGTTTGACAGTGAAGGTACTGCTAGAAAGGTAGAGATTTTTTTCTGTCTCCAAAACCTATTAAAACAGTGCCTGGGGAAGTTCCCTGGTGGTCTAGTGGTTAGGATTCCGGGCTTTCACTGCTGTGGCCCAGATTCAGTCCCTGGTGGGGGAACTGAGATCCCCCGTAAGCCGCATTGTGTGGCCAAATAATAATAATAATAATAATTTTAAAAATTAAAATTAAAAAATAAAACAGTGCCTGGCACCTAGTAAGCCATCAATAAATAGTTGTTGAATGAATGGATGGATAGATACTAATTAAGAATGAAGTTATTTCTGGACTTCCCTGGTGGTGCAATGGTTAAGAATCTGCCTGCCAATGCAGGGGACACGGGTTCAAGCCCTGGTCCGGGAAGATCCCACATGCTGTGGAGCAGCTAAGCCCGTGCACCACAGCTACTGAGCCTGCGCTCTAGAGCCTGTGAGCCACAACTAATGAGCCCTCGTGCCACAACTACTGAAGCCCACACGCCTGGGGTCCGTGCTCTGCAACAAAGAGAAGCCACCGCAATGAGAAGTCTGCACACCGCAACAAAGAGTAGCCCCCACTCGCCTCAACTAGAGAAAGCCCGTGCGCAGCAACGAAGACCCAACTCAGCCAAAAATTAATTAATTCATTTATTTATTAATTAAAAAAAGAAATTATTTCTGAGAATTATGCTGTTAGTGAATGAGAAGAAAATAACTTGACATTACTTTTTTAAAGGATACTTGTTATATTCATTCCTTCATAGAATTGTCATAGAATCACCTCCTGGGATTCTGTAAAATTCCTTAAATGATCAAGAAAGAATTAAGGAAACACATGCAACTATATACAAGTGAAATTTTCTAGGCCATTTGTTTTCTCACAGTTTACATTTCAGGAATCTTTATCACCGAGTAGGAAGGGGGAGATAGGTAGAGCTCAAAGATATAGACATTATTTAATATTTATTTACTTATTAAAAAATTGGTAGGAGAGGAAGATGCAAATATAAAAAGGGTGATATGGATGCAGTTACTAATAAACGTGATTTCTCCAAGCTTTCCCAGTGCCATCTCAATCCAACTTACCAAGAGTTGGTTGTAAATTCTTTCAGTGTTTTTCTTGAAATATTTCCACTTGAAACGGTACTATGTTGAGGAGTTTGGGATCTCTAAATGAGGTAGGATGGTCTTTGTGTTGATGTAAAGATTTACTTCTTAACCCCTTCTTTTTCTTTTCTAAGCCTCACTATAACGTGACTACAACCAGATTAGTGAATCCAGATCAACTCTTGAATGAAATAATGTCTATTCTTCCAAAGAAGCACGTTGACTTTGTACAAAAGGGGTAAGAAGCACGCTTGAATCTGTTACTTGATGTCTTTTGAACTTTGAGAAAACATAGGTTGATTCCCCTCTCAACCTATGTTTTTAATATAATTAAAAAATTATAAATTGTTTAACATAATTAAAAAATATATTTCTCTCGCCTCATTTTTCCAAAAAGCTTTTATGGTAGTGTCTGTGTTCATAATTTATTCTCTTTTGTTTTATATGAGCTATAGAAGTTTTTTAAGTGCCCATATTGTCACCACTTTCAAAGTTAGACTTTTCAAAATAGGAAAATCTGAACTTCTTCCAGTTTCTTTTGCATCTTCTATTTTTCTTTGATGTTCTGCTTTACAATAATATTTATAAGTTTTAATCTAAATTTATGAGACACCTCAAACAAATCAAGGATATATATAGACTCCTTCTCTTTATGACGTTCTATGACAGAACTGGTTTTCAGTACTTTAGAAAATTATTTCACCTTAGCTGTTTCCCACTGTTGAGTGAACTGCCATTCAGAGCCTCCTTGGTCACGATCTCATGGTCTGGACAGCCAGAACTCTTCTGGTTGCTTAAGATGTTCATATTTCTAAACATTTCCACTTAGTTATGTCTCTTTAAAATTTCATTATTAAAGCACTAACAAGAAGAGCCACTGATAGATTAACAAAAACATTTAATTGGAACAGTCAGTATAGAGTAAGATTTTAAGAAACAATCTTTTGCAAAAGTAATTTTACTTTTCATTATCTCTAAATGTTGGCAAGCGCTCTTATGCGAACCCTGGCTTTCTTCTTTAGGTATCATTATATCACATCTAACTCTGACCTGTTCTTCATGCTTGGGGTTTATCCACAGCGTTAGAACCTCTCACCAAATCTGTGTTAGAAAGCTTTCGATTATTTTTCCTTCAGCGTATGATCTATCAGATCGGTAACTGGCTATTCACCAGTAATCTGTTCCTCGAACTTCCTGATCCACCCGAAGATCTGCCTTTATCCTTCTTTTTTCTTTTTACCTTCTCTGTTTTTACCTTCTTTGCGACAAAGCAGAATAACAAAAGCTAAATTTTTCAGTGGTGTGGTGTCACTAATCTCGGTTATATTCCATTACTATCTTTTTCCAATGAGGAAAAATCACTTTTTATCTTTGATATGACTAAATTGCTCTATGCTTCATCTTCCCATCAGGAACCTTAACTACAGGGTTTACCTTAACGGCATTTCTGATAGCAACTGCTTATTTTTAGTAGATCAAGCCCCAGAGGACATAACTAAGTTAGTAAGAAAAAGAATGATATTTTAATACACCTTGTAATACGTGACAGATATAAGTAATTTCTCCCCATTTACGTGGAACAGTGCCTAATCGTGTGCCCCTAAATATTTAGGGAACCGAAATTTAGAATTGATCCTGTTGTTTATTGTTTGTATTTATATATTGAAGATCAGTAAGACAATTAAATAAAACTAAAATATAATGTAAACAAATTAAAAGTTGATTTACATGAATTCAATTTATGCAGCTTTGCAGGAACCATACCTATTTCTTAAGATGTGTGGAAGGCTTCATATAGACAGGGCCTTTCCATTATCAGAGTAGTTAATGTGGCAGTTCTAATTATATATGCCATATGTTTCAACCATGGGAATGTACTGTCTCATTGGACTTTCTTTTATAAATCTGCCCTAAAGTGTTGTAATGATCATAACCTCTTATTACTATTAGAAAAACCTCAGAAACATGTGTCCTACCAACAGGTTGCTGGCTTCAGCTTTATTTATATGAAAGACAGACGTTTCTGATGAAGTGCACAAAATAAAATATTCTTAATCTTCCCTCTGCTTTCCTTTGTTGTGAACATTGTGGAAATGGCCTAATGTTCACAGATTGCACCATTGAAAGACTTGCATAAAGGATGCCGGAAGATTTCTTGAGCATGAATGGCATGTATAGCTATGAAAAAAGGGCTTTTCTTTGGAGCAAGGGAGAATTCTGGTAAAACCTTTTCATCTGTATTCTTTTTTGAGATCCTGGTTAGCTTTTGGGAAAACACCAGTCATACTCCATCACTAAAGCATATCTAGGTCATCTGGAAACTGTAAGCAGGACTATATTGCTTAATACGAAATAATGGTTCATTTTCCCCACTGGCCTCCTTAGAGGCTTATAGAAATCTATTGTATTATACAGAATATTCATGGTTCTCCTGCTAACTGGCTTCTTATCTCGTTTTTCACAGCTATACACTGAAGTGTCAAACACAGTCAGATTTTGGCAAAGTGACAATGCAGTTTGAGCTAGAAGTGTGCCAGCTTCAGAAACCCGACGTGGTGGGTATCAGGAGGCAGCGGCTTAAGGGTGATGCCTGGGTTTACAAGAGATTAGTGGAAGACATCCTTTCTAGCTGCAAGGTTTAATTGATGAATGGTTTCCATCCTGCCTGATGAGTATGGGTGTGATACAGCCTACATGGAACCTGGTGTGATGGGTTTGATTTTTAAAGTCCTCTGGAACTGCGAACTCGTTTCTAAAGAGCTATCTTAAAGACCAATATCTTTTTGTTTTTAAACAAAAGATATTATTTCGTGGATGAATCTAAGGCAAGCCCCTCTGTCATTATCTCTTACTGTCTTTTTTAATCATGTGCTTTGTATATTAATAACTGTTGACTTTCTTAGATTCACTTCCATACATGAATGTAAGCTCTTAACTGTGTCTCCTTTTAATGTGTAATTTCTTTCTGAAATAAAACCGTTTGTGAATATAGCAGGCTTCTCCTCTTCTTTGTATTTGATTTTGATCCAAATAAAACCTCAAATGGCTTCTTGACTATTAAGTAGAGACTATTTGGAGTATGTTTTATCTGTTATCAAATATGCCTTGGGTAGAAAAACAGATAAGAATTCATTTGCATAATTTTTTCCTGTCTCTGATTTAAGTAGGATTTATTGAGATCGTTAACTAAGTCACAGCTGTGGTTACCAGAGTTAAACAACACATTTAATATGTTGAATAAAAGAGTATTGACTTCAGTATGTATGTTCGGTCAACAGTGATAACTATCTGGACTATGAACCCCCATGAAATGTTACTTTATAGTAATTTTCCATTAAGACTCAGCGTTGGCCTCAAATTTGTATTTTTATTTCACTTTATTGGTCTCTAAAGGCCGGTGCTCAAGTTACATTTGTATGGATTTTACAAATTAAACTAGTTGGAGAAAAAATAGCACTGTTTCTAGTCAGTAGTGAGGGAATGTTTTGTCATTCATTTATTCAGTAAACGTTTACTAAGTTTTTACAAGCGTTAGGTTCTAGGGCTGAAGATGATACTGTCTAGTAAACTCAAGGAGTTCAGAGTCTATTCGCAAGGCAGATACATCAACCAGTATTTATAGCAGAGAGGGCATGATCAGCTTTGTCTGGAGGAGTAAGGGATGATTTCTTGAAGGAAACAGTATTTGGTCTTGAAGGATATGTAAGAGTTCAATAGAAAGAGAAGACAGAGTGTGACATTCTTGGCAGCACGAACGGTATGTGCAAAGGCATGGAATTATAAAATGGCTTTGTGTGTTCAGGGTGGAGGCAGAAGGTGGTGCAGGGGAAAATAGCAGGAGATAAGAGTTGAAAATTTAGCTGGAAGTAAGTGATGCAAAACTTGAAGGAACTTGAAGGCTCCACTAAACTGTTTGGGTAAAGGAGAACTGTCAAGGGGTTTAATTTTTTTTATAACAGCTTTACTGAAATATAATTCACATACTATAAAATTACCCCTTTAAAGTGTACAATTCAGTGGTTTTTAGTATATTCACATTTGTGCAAGCATCACCACAATCTAATTTTAGAACATTTTCACCACCTGAAAGAGAAACCCTATACCCATCAGTGGTCACTCCCAATTCCTCCCCCAACACCAGCCCCTAGCAACCACTAATCTACTTTCTGCCTTTATGGATTGACTGCTCTGGACATTTCATATAAATGGAATCATATAATATTTGGCCTTTTGGGTCTGGCTTCTTTCAGCTTAGCATAATATTTTCAAGATTGATCATGTAGCATATTTTAGTACTTCATTCTGTTTTACTGCTGAATGATATTCCATTGTATGGATATATCACATTGTATTTATCCATTTATCAGTTTATGGATATTTGGGTTGTTTCTACTTCTTGGCTATTATGAATAATGTTGCTATGGATATTTGTGTACAAATTTTTGTGTGGACGTAGGTGTTCAGTTCTCTAGTGTGTATACCTAGGAGTGGAATTTCTGAGTCATCTAACATTTTGAGAAACTGACAGACTGCTTACCATTTTATGATCCCACCAGCAATGTATGAGGGTTCTAATTTTTCCACATTCTCTCTAACCTTTGTTATTGTCTGTCTTTTTTATTTTAGTCCTGTGAAGTGGTATGAAGTGGTATCTCATTGTGGTTTTGATTTGCTTTTCCCTAATGAGTAATGATGTTGAACATCTTTTTGTGTGCCTGTTGGTCATTTGTACATCTTTTTTGGAGAAATATCTATTTTGAGCCTTTGCCCATTTTTAATTGGGTTGTCTTTTTATTGTTGAGTTGTAAGAATTCTATGGTTGTAGATATAGATCCCTTATCAAATACATTATTTGTAATTTTTTTTCTGATTGTGTATGTTGTCTTTTTGCTTTATTGATGGTGTCTCTTGAAGAACAAAAGTTTAAAATTTTCTAAAGTCCAGTTTATCTGTTTTTATAAGATATAAGAGAAGATCACTCTTCTATTCCTTCAGCAGATGGCATGGTCTGGAACAGTGACTCTTAAAAACTTTTGACCATGAACCATAGGAAGAAGCACATTTTACTTTGGGATCCATCACATAAACATATTTATAAAATACTGCTTTACCTTAATATAAGAGATACTATTTTCTATTCTATTTTCTCTTTTAAACATGTAGTCTGACAATTGCAATCCTTGAATTGGAGTTTTTAGTATATTAAAATTTTTTTTTTAATTAAAGATCTTTTTTGGGGATCAATTCAGTCTAGAAATGCTGTTATTAATTCTGCCACCCATAGACTGGATCAAGTAAAAATAGGTTCCCTTACTGCTATTTAGGATAAATCTTGCTTTTCTTTAAGGAAAATGTTAATGGTTGCCATATCATCTAAAAATCTATCACTTAGCTCTAATTCTATAGAACCATTTGGAAAATTAAAGGGATGTGAGTTAATTAAATGAGGCTGGGTTAGTTCCTAAGAGGCAAATATGGTTTAGATTGTTGACACTAAACTAAATCTGCATAGTTGTAAGTCGGCTCCATTCTCCATTGTCCAGCCACACCTGGGCTTCTTTATAGGGCATATGTGAATCTTATGTCCAGAGGAAGGCAGTCTGAAAGAATGATGAGGGAAATTGTAAAGAATTGTTGAAGGAATTGGGAGTTTGGAACCTGGAGGACTCCCAAGGGGAGAGTATGGGTCTTGTTTTGGTGAGAATAGCAGGCAGAGAAAGTCCAGTGAAGAGTTGGAGATAGAGGTCATATCTTATTCATCTTTGTGTCTCCAGCATGTAGTAGTGTCTGGAACATAGTAGGGACTCAGTATATACTTATCGAGTCGAACCATATTGGACTTTTTTTTTTTTTTAATTTTTTGACCACACCGTGTGACATGCGGGATCTTAGTTCCCTGACCAAGGATTGAACCCATGCCCCCTGCAGTGGAAGTGTGGAGTCTTAACCACTGCACCACCAGGGAAGTCCTTGAACCATATTGAACTTAAGCTCACAATAAAGAGCTTTCAGAAAAACTTCAAGCTACATGACAAGAGAAAGGACACTTAGACATAGAGTGGTTTCCCTGTCATTGGAGGTGTTCAGACATGTTGGACAACCATTTGGGATAGGTCATAGAAGGGATTTAAGTACTGAGCTGAACCAATAGTCCTGAAGCTCCTGTCTGCTTTAGCATCTGAGGTCCAGTAACATCATAGAAGACGATCAGTTGTTTGGATGATGGGAGTAGAGTGACCGCAGAAGCTTTTGCAGCAGCATTGTAGGTAGTTTTGAATATTTTTGAAGTTGGGAATGATAGAATGGTGAATGAATCACAGGAGCAATAAAAGATAGTGTTTGTTAGCTGTGATAGGGAGAAATAAAGCAATGATCATAGTAGCTGTCAGGTATTGAGTGCCCACTGTGTGCCAGATACTGTGCTGGATGATTTGTATCAGGGGTCAGCAAACTATGGCTTGTGGGCCACCCTGCAGCCTTTTCTGGTAAAGTTTTATGGGAGCACAGCCAATATAAAATAGCTCATAATGTCTATTTTTGTGCTTCAGTGGCAGGGTTGAGTAGTTTTGACAATGTATGACCGGCAAAACAGAAAGTACTTACTATCATAAAGTATTGAAAGAAGAAGTTTGCTGACCCCTGATTTAGATCTATGTTTTCAAATCATCATAACATATATTATACACATTAACTCATTTATCTTTACACTAACTCTGCAAGGGAGGTGGTATCCTTTTTACAGGGGAGAATGCTGAGGCTCAGAAAGACGAAGTAACTCTCTCCAGGTTGTAAAACTTTTAAGTGCATTGGATTTGAACCAGGAATGACAGGCTCCAAAGTCCATGTTCTTTCCTATACTAGAAATAGAGGTAATACCTCTCTCCTGAAATTGTACCATATAGGAAAACATGATTATATATGATACTTATTAGATTGCTTTTTTATAGCAGCAATCTTACACAAACTGGTTAAGACATAGGAAAACTTCACTAATTCAGACTTTATTACAGTGTAATTTACTACAGTTGAGTGTGTTATGTGATTCTTTTTAGTAAAAGTAGCAAGTTCAAAGTGTCTTCCTCTGAGTAAGGAGAATACAGTCTACTAAGGGAATAAGAATTGAAAGACTTACAGCTTCTGGATTCCACAGTGATTTCATGCATTTTAAAAGCTTATTTTTATGATTATGATTATTATGTAATACAGGCCTACAGAATTTTATATTTAAAAGCCTTTCTTGCAGAGTAGGATCCACTCCCTTTCCTTTTCCGATTTCTAGAGGCTGCCTGCATTTCTCAGCTCATGGTCCTCATCCTCCATCTTCAAACAAAGATGATCACATTGGGCCCACCCAGATAATGCAGGATTGTTTTCCTATTATAAGGCCAGATTTTGCCAACTTTAATTTTGTCTGCAAGCTTAATTCTCCTTTTAATATCTCATTTTCATATATCCCAGGAATTAGGTTGCAATGTCTTTGGTCAGGGGACATTCTTCTGCCTATCACAATGGTCAACTGATTTTTGACAAAAAAGCCAGGACAATTTGATGGGGGAAGAACAGCATTTTCAACAAATGGTGCTCAGGTAACTGGATATCCACATGTAAAAATGAAGTTGGACCCCCTACCTCACACCATATAAAAAAATAACTTCAGAGACCTAAATGTAAAGGCTAAAATGATAAAAATTCTTGGAAAAACATACAGGATTAAATGTGACCTTGGATTAGGCAATGATTACTTAGATACGACATGAAAAGCACAAGCAACAAGAGGAAAAATAGATACATTGGACTTCACCAAAATTAAAAACTTGTGCTTCAAAGGACACCATCAACAAAGTGAAATGACAACCCACAGAATGGGAGAAAATATTTGCTAAACACCCATCTGATAAATGACTTGTATTCAAAATATAAAAGAATTCTTAAAAGTCAACCATAAGAAAATAATACAACTTAAAAAATGGATGAAAGATATAAATAGATGCTTCATCAAAGAAGATGTACAGATGGCAAATAAATGTATGACAAGGTGCTCAACATCATTTGTCACTGGAGAATTTCTAATTAAAACAAGATACCACTATACATCTATTGGAATGGCTAAAATCCAAGAAACTGAAAATATCAAATATTGACAAGGATGTGGAGCAACAGGAACTCATTCATTGCTGGTAGAAATGCAAAGTGGTACATACACTTTGGAAGACATTTTGACAGTTTCTTACAAAGCTAAACATAATCTCACTATATAACCTAGTAATTGTGCTCCTAGGTCTTTACCCAAATGGTTTGAAACTTAGGTCCACACAAAAACCTGCACGTGAATGGTTATAACAGCTTTATTCATAACTGCCCCAAATTGGAAGTCACAAAAATGTCCTTTAATATGTGACTGGATAAACAAGCTGTAGTACATCCATACAAAGGAAGAATATTCAGCAATAAAAAGAAATGAGCTGTCAAGCCATGAAAAGACATGGAGGAACATTAAATGCATATTGCTAAGTGAAAGGAATCAGTCTGAAGAGACTACTGTATGGTTACAATTATATGACATTCTGGAAAAGGCAAAACTGTGGAGACATTAAAAAGATCAGTGGCTGGTTGCTAATGGGATGGGAAGGAGTGTTGAATAGGTGCAGCACAGGAAATTTTTAGGGTAGTAAAACTATTGTGTGATACCATAATGGTGGGTACATAATATTATGCATTTGTCAAAATCTATAGAAATTTAAAGCACAATGAGTAAATATTAGTTGTCTTAATCTATTCAGGCTGCTGTAGCAATGTACTATAGAGTGGGTGGCTTAAACAACATTTATCTCTCACAGTTCTGGACGCTGGGAAGTCCAAGATCAAGGTGTTGGCAGATGCTTGCTTCCTGGTTCAGAGATGGTTGTCTTCTCGTTGTGACCTCACGTGATGGAAGGAGTGAGTGAGTTCTCTGGGGTCTCTTTTTTTTGGGGGGGGGGAGGGTGTCTCTTTTGTAAAAGCGCTAATTCCATTCATGAGGGCTTCATCCTTATGACATAATCACCTTCCAAAGGCCCCACCTCCAAATATCACATTGGGGATTAGGTTTCAACATATGAATTGGGGGGTGAGGGGCAGACACAAAACCTTCAGTCTATAGCATTACTATAATATGAATTTTTAAAAAATCATTTAGAAGATGGGATATCACAGGAAGAAATGTATACTGTGACAAGAGAATCTAATTGTATTACAAATGTATGAAACAACCTCACTAAAGGGAGTGGGGGAAAAGGTGCCGACTTAAGTAACTTTGGAAATGAGGAAAGTGTGTAAGACTCAATGCAAAAGGAGCCACACATAAGCACTCTACTCTAGATGATAAAGTTGTTTCCCATGGGCATACAGTTTAACACTTCTGATACTTGTATACTAGCACTGAAGTAAATGGGTTTTGGGTGGTGGAAGCCAGATTTCTCACTGTTGGAGTGGGGATTTACAGATAAACAAGGGAAGGAGGCTAGAATGATCCATGTGGTGTTTACCTTAATATAGATACAGATGGTTTCATATAGAAATATATAAAGCTGTGTATAATTACACAAGTTCATATTTGCACATATATTTCTTTGTCCTGTCAGCTGAGAAGGTCTCAAAGACACTCCGGCAGCAATAAGCAGACGGATGCTCAGATCTTAGTTCCTAATACCATTCTCTAATAAAAGGCACCAGGGCTTCTTGGAGAATTGGCTAATTCTAGGACTGGGGCTGGAAATAAGCAAGATGAATCTTGATCATCTCTTAGTGCCAGAAAGTAGGGAAGTGCTAACAACGACAATAACACTCACACTGATGGGGGTGTGTCATTAAGTGGAACAGTTGGGGTTGTTGGCAGATTTTAAAACACTTAAGATGTTTGAAATGGCAGTTATTGTAAAAGCTCTGTTATGTCCTAGCTGGGAGACTTTGAGCAATTGCTTGGCCTCTGAAAGCTTCAGGTTCTCAGCTGTAAAACAGAAAAAATAATGCCCTCTTCAGAGGGTGGTTGCAAGAATTGTTAGAATATATGTGCAACTCAGCACAGGGTCCGCCCCAAGGATCCGCAGACAAACTTCACAGTGTCTTCCTCACTGGACTCTGTGTAGAGTGGCTTTGCCAAAACGCAGATCTGATATGTATGCCTGGCCCTAGTCCTTCCACTACCAAACTTAACGCCCCCAAATGATTAGCCAGTTGACCCCATGCCATTTGTTGAATATTTAGTCTTTTTTTTTTTTTGAACACCTTTATTGGAGTATAATTGCTTTACAATGGTGTGTTAGTTTCTGCTTTATAACAAAGTGAATCAGCTATACATATACATATATCCCCATATCTCCTCCCTCTTGCGTCTCCCTCCCACCCTCCCTATCCCACCCCTCTAAGTGGACACAAAGCACCGAGCTGATCTCCCTGTGCTGTGCGGCTGCTTCCCACTAGCTATCTGTTTTACGTTTGGTAGTGTATATATGTCCATGCGACTCTCTCACTTTGCCCCAGCTTACCCTTCCCCCTCCCCGTGTCCTCAAGTCCATTCTCTACATCTGCGTCTTTATTATTTAGTCATTCTTGACTCACTTTTAACTTCATTTAGTTCAGCTATTCAGTCAACATTTATTGAATTTGAATTTGATACTTGGCACTAGATGGGATATGGGAAAGAATAAATGTATTATCCTGCCATCAGGGTGCTAAGGGTCTCAATGAAAAACACAACGGGCAGCACCAAGATGCATAGAAGTTCACAAATGGGCTTTTTTGGTGTCTCTTTTCCACCCGATCCTCATTCTAAGCCAGTGTTCCAAGAGGCACCTGTTTCTCATAACATGAGAAGGGTCTGGCTATGACCTCTTATTCCTACTTTGAGGCATTGTGAAGACTTCTCTAAGACCAGCTGTGGCATTTGTATCACTGTCTATGAGCCTGTGCACTTTAGCAGGAAGAGCACTGGATGCTGGGACTCAGGTGCTTAAAGAACTCAGCAGACCTGATTCTGCTGTATGATCTTGGGCAACTCACTGTCTCTAGGATTGATCCTATAAACATGAAACATACATGCAAATATGTACAAACCTCTTTCAGGGTTCCTCTTAGCTGATACTGCAAATGACATCAAGGTTTGACGTGTAATTTAGAATGATGGATTAAAGTTTAGCCAAGATAAGTAGCTCCGACGGAGTGGCTACAAACACCTCAACACGTGACGTAAATATAAGGATACTCTGGCCTGGACAACACACTGCCTCTATATTTAGATGTCCATTCTGCTGATCTGCTTGGTGTTCTGAATTCCCAGTCTGGTTTATACACTCTAAAAAGCCTCAGGCATAAGCTTGATGGAGAGAAATAACTTACATAGAAAGATATTTTGAATTACTAAGCTCAGAGTTATAGAGCAGAAAGGTGTAATTCCATAGGAGACTTTGAGAGAAGTTTGGTGGTTAATGGGAAATTTCTTATATGTGTCCTAAGAAATGTAAACCATACAGAAGGCGAGGGTATATACTCAGAGGTGAGAGTGGTGTACTTTGATATTTTAGAGTCAGAGGTGCAAAAAAAAAGTCTTTGGGGGAGGGGGGTGTCTCTCAGGATTTAATATTTTAATTTTATTTTTATGTTTTAATGTATTTGAAATGTTAAATTTGATTCTGTTTGGGGCTAGACGTTAGAATTAGGAAATATTGCTTTGTAGAATTTCAGGGGCCCTTGAGATAAATCTACTGCCTTCTCCCCACCCCTGCGCCTGTCCCTGCCATGTCCTTAGCTGAGAGGAGGATCTTTTTTTAGAGAGAGAGATGGAAAGAAATCATAGGGGACAAGTCCAGGGTGACAAGATCCACCATCCATCATGACTCCTGACCACGAACAGTTGGAGCCTTTCTCTTTACTCTGTGGGTTTTTTTTTTTTAATTGACCCTTTTTCATTTTTCCTACTTTAGAATTTCACATTATAGTCCTTTGTTCATTCTCCTCTTTTCTCTCGATAATGAAAATGGATATAATATGAACTTAAACTCACTTGCCCTGGGTCATTGCCAGTGCTTAATAAAAGTATATTAGTATTTGTAGTAATGATAATAACCCACAGATAATGATGTCGCTAAAGACCAAAGGGTCCCCTTGCATGAGAAGCCCCCCCTTCTAGTCACCTAGCTTTGCTGAATTTAATGGAGACCTTGACTGCTTCAGATAGTCATTGTCCCTTTTAAATTATCAAGGTTTCATGGAGACAAGCATTCTTCACTTAAGGGTTTTCCAGACTGTCTGATGTGCTGGGCTCTGGGTAACCTTGTTCCTATGTCATCATATGTCATGCTGTCTCTCGGAAATTGTTCCCTGATGTTTGCAAAAATGAACTACTTAAAGGAAAACTTAAAAAAATTCCTTTTAACTTACACACACACGCACATACACACACACACACTTAGTTCACTATTGGAAATGGTTACATTCAGATAAGTGGGTCAGGGTCATGAGGGGATTTGAAGCTGTGTGATGTGAGGAATGGTGGAAGGCATGGAGGTAGCCAGGCTTCATGGCGACAAGACTGAGGAGGAGGTGTGACAGGCATCTTCAAATCTGAAGATATGTGGAAGAGAGATTTGAACTTTTATGGGTGGACCCATTCGGTATAAAGAAGACAGAACGCATGGGTATAATAAGAAGCTGGATTTGGTTTGCTATGACAGAGGCCTTTCTCCTTAGCTGTCTGGAAAGGAAAGATGCTTGGCCAGGAGGTGGCCAGTTCCCTATCCCTGCAGTGCTCTAGTAGAAGCAGGACAGTCCCTCAACTGGGACTACTGAGGAAGGGTTGTAAGGATTTAGTGGTGTTTGAACTAAATCACTTGAGGTTCCCTTTCAACCCTGAGAAGCAATAATTCTAGTGGTTCTTGACATGAGAATCTATGATCTGATTTGTACATTGCAGCGTGGGAGCCCCAGGGCTTTCTTGATAGAAAGTTCAAGTCTAGGATCTGGCTTTAGGAAGGGGAAAATGGCCCTTTTCAATGGCCTAGCATGTCCCCTGGCCCCAGGGTGATATGCCTAGATCTCAGCCCAGGGAAACTGCAGCTGGATGTAGCCACTGTCAACTACTCTTTGAAGAATAGGTGATGGAATTGAAAAGAGATGGGAGAGGAAACAAGCCATTAAAGTCAAGAGAGGAGGCCTTTGAAGGAGGGATAAACAGCAGTGCTGGATCCTGCAGAAAGGACAAGAAGGCTAAGCAATGAGAAGAGGGCATGGGATCTGTCAAGGAGGAACCAGGGGCGGCTTCAGGAGTGCGGTGGGGCAGAAGCTAGACCTTAGGAGCACAAGAGAATTGCTGAGAAGTAAAGACAAGAAGTTCAGACCACATGCTCATGGATTTGGCTGCAAGAATGATTGGATGGAGCCTAGACAGGTAAGACCTATGAAGATGAAGATTGAAGGCAGAAGGGAAGGAGAATGAGGATGAGGATAAGTATCGGATCTTGGAGGCAGAAAAGTGTTGGGTAGGAGAAAAAGAGAGAACTTCAGTATGGCATTTCTGGTTTGCAAAGTGCTTTACAAATAGCAGTCCTTGATGCAATTTGATCTTTTAAGTACTAATATTCTACGGTCTGTGGATATCATCTCCATTTTTTTTCATATCCACAAATAGACTCCAAGCAGATGGGATGAGGTTTAAAGAGAAATCCTTTGGTCAGAAGGGGATATTAGAGTGTGGCTATGGAGGAAACTGTCCAGCGGTAGAGTCTCCAGGGGTACCACCACTGACTTGCTCATTGCTGAATTCAATTACTGCATTATCTCTTCCTGTCCCCTGACTCGGTTGACCACTTCCTCCATCTGGAACTCCCTCTGCTTTTGATTTTATTCTCTTCTGGTTTTCCTAACACTCCTTCTCAGTCTCCTTTTCAGCCTCTTCCTCTGTCTGCCCCTTAGATGTTAATGCCAAGCCATTAACATCTCTTCCTGCTCTTCGCACTTCTCTAGATGTTCTCATTTGTCCTGTGGCTCATGATGGTTCCCAAATCTGAATCTCTGGCCCAGACCTCTCTCCTCAGCTCCAAGCCCCCATGTCCACCTTTCCATTATACAGTTCCATTTAGATGTCCCATAGGCACTTAAAAGGCAATGTTTCTAGACCCAAACTTTTTATCCCCCCAAACTCTATTTTCTCCTATAATCCTTGTCTTTAGGGCGACTATACACCCCAGGTTACCTGGGATAGTCTCAGTTTAAGCCTGTTGTCCCAGCATAATTATTAATAATCCCTGCTTTTACTCTGAAAAATGTCCTGGTTTGAATGATATAAGGTCACTTTATTCATTTTTGACAGTGGCATGACCATTCAAATGCCTATGCCAGGAACTTCATATTTATCCTGAGCCCCCTCTTGCATAATTCCCACATTCTATATTGTTCATCTCACGCCAGTAGACTGAGACCCTGGAGGACAGGGACAGTGTCTTTTTCACTTTGATATTCCCAGTGTCAAGCACGGAGTCTGGCCTATAGAACACACTCAATAAATGTCAAGTAAAGGCTATGAAGATGGAGTTAAGGGATAGAATTAGAATCACAGAATATTAAAGCTGGAAGGGCAGGCCTTTAGGCCTGTCTTCTCATTTTATATAAGGAAATTGAGGCCCAGTGTGGTCAATGGACTTGACCAAAGTCACATGGCCAGTTAGTGGCAGGGTCAGTATTGGGCCCCATATCTGTCAGAACTTATCTAAGGCTCTTTTCTAGGTGGTTTCAATTTTCTTCATTAAGTAGAGGGAAAGCTTAGCCGTCACCCTTCATCAGGTTCACTGTGTGCGTATGCGTGTATGTGTGTGTGTCCTAGGGATTTGGGGTGTGGCATGGAGGGGGAAGAATAGATATTCTTGTTTCCAGTAGTGTTCAAAAGAGCTGAGCAGACCTTTCAAGGCTTATCTGAGAGGCATTATACCCGTTTTCTGTTGCAGATATTTTCACCTCCTTAACATTGCCAGACCAAGTGAAAATAAAATCTGATCTGACAGGAGCTCAGGTGTTATCTTTTTTTTTAATAAATTTATTTATTTATTTATTTTTGGCTGCATTGGGTCTTTGTTACTGCGTGTGGGCTTTCTCTAGTTGAGACGAGTGGCTCGCGGGCTCTAGAGGGCAGGCTCAGTAGTTGTGGCTCACAGGCTTAGTTGCTCCGCGGCATGTGGGATCTTCCCGGACCAGGGCTCGAACCCGTGTCCCCTGCATTAGCAGGCGGATTCTTAACCACTGCGCCACCAGGGAAGCCCCGGATGTTGTCTTTTGTTTGTGTTTTTAAACTTAGAATCAGATACTATGAAACACATCCTCAGCAAGGCGAATGGGAGGCTATGATATCCTTTATTGCTCCGTCTGACTCTTGTGTTGGTGGATGCAGAGATTCTAGAAAAGAGGCTGTCTGACTGCCTTTAGTAGAATCCTTTCCCCCTTCTTTTAGTTCACCTCTGATTCTTCTCTTAGTCTTGCCTTGGCTAAGACATCATTTGATTTTGAAAAAAAAAAATCATTCCCTTTTCTGAATTTTTTGTTTCTCATTTGTAAAATGAGTAGGTTAGGCTATATGCTCTCATAGCTGCTTCTAGCCCTGAATTCCATCATGTTAAGGCTTCTCTGTCCATTGCTTGGAGCAGACTTAGACATTCATATCTGTTATATATATATTGTATGTGTAAATATGTGTGTATATATATATATATACCAAAATCTATGACTCTGCTTTGTTCTTGGCCAGACTGAATATCTCTCCTATTCTAACACTTGATACTTAAACTCATCATTCCTTAAATGTCCAATCCTCTTTCTTTTCTAAACACTCTAATAAGCTTATTATTTCAACCATTTATATTTAACATTAAAGTTTAATCATGAAGTTGTTAACCATAGAAAATTATTAAATAAGTGAGTTTGGAATGAGCATGGAACAGCTGAAAAAAATGAGTGAGTATTTCAAAATGAACACTTTGGAAAAGAAATTTATGCATAGAAAACAATGGAGAATTACAATTAAGAGCTCTGGGGATCTCAAACTGATTTGTCCAGCTATTACATAGTCATTTCAATTTAAATTAAAATTGTAACTATTTTCTAGTCTACTAAAAATATGAGGTGTCACATTAAGAGTTTTAATGGTGCATTCTCTGGGGAATGCAAAAATGTGAGATTGTAGCACATAAATAACTATATAGTGAAGAGTGAATAAATTCTCTGCCAAAAATGAATATGATAAAAACAGAAATGACAGTGGATTATTTTATTCCCTCTAGTGAAGCGCAGCTCACACATTAGAGCAAAGAAATAGTTCACAGGGTGTCTAATTCCATATCACTTTGTCAGAGCTGATGAAAAGAACAACACAAAAAATTTTAACTGGTTGATGAACTCAGGCATAAATGAGGCCATATATTTTGTTCCCAAAGTAAAATATTTTTTTAAGCCTCAGAAAGTGGGTTGATATTAATATTTGATAGCCCTGATTCATAGAAAATAGGATTAGTCAAGGTTTTAACCACTGTAGAACATGTTTAAGGCAATCAAACTTCTAGAGGGGAAAAAAAAAGATTAAGTCAAAAGCAGGAGGTGTGGCTTCCTGGAGTAGGCTAAACCCTGTTTTGTCTCTGTGTGTGTGTGTGTGTGTGTGTGTGTGTGTGTGTGTGTGTGTGTGTGTTAATGTGTGGTCATGTATGCTAGAATGGTTGGTCAGAGTGGGTGGAATTCTGATGATAGAACACAGAAAATTTTGGATTTTATTGTAATACAAGTGAATTAAGAGAAAAGAATCGGCATCTGAACATCTGGAGAAAGGAGTTAATTGAAGTAAGAACCAGGGACAAAGGAGTTACTATAAGTTTGTTTGAGCTTGCTGGTAACCAAGATAAAGAGGAACCTAGTGGGTTTTATAAATCTTGTTGTTATATCAGTGTTTTCCTATTCCTAAGTTCCTGGAGGAATTTGTTGTTTAGAGCAGTGGTTCTCAAACTTGAGTGTACTTAATAATTATCTGGGGAGTTAAAAAAATAGTGGTGCATGAACCCTGCCTCTAGAGATTCTGTTTAATTTGTTTGGAGTGAGACATGTGCACCTATATTTTTTAGAAGCTCCTCAGGTGGGTTTAAGGCACAGCCAGACCTGTGGCTCAGTGATGTAGAAACTTAAGGAGAACAAATGAGTAATCGCTGTTCTGCAGAAGATGCAGAAACTCTTAATACAACCAATTATCATATTGATTCTTAATACAAGAGGGGTATTGATTTGTAATTCAGTGAAGGCATTTATAAAACAATTCAAATTCAGTTTTCCTACCACATCTGTATTTTCCGTAATCCATTCCTGAAAATCAGACATTTTGCACGCAATCACTAAGTGGGATCCAATTTTCCATCATTTTAAATGGGAAAAAATTTCAGTGTGTCACATGCAACCCAAACCTCTAAACCAAATTTTACTAAAACACAGTCAAATGCCTGTTTAAATTTAAGTTACAAATGATCATATTAGGATGTAAAAAGGCTTACAACATCCCTTCCTGTTGTTATGTGATAAATAGGGAGCTCAGCTTGGTGCTTTGTGATGGCCTATTTGGGCGGGATGGGGGGTGGGGAGGAAGGTCCTAGAGGGAGGGGATGTGTGTATGCGTACGGCTGATTCACTTCACTGTGCAGCAGAAACTAACACAACATTGTGAAGCAATTATACTCCAATAAAACAAAAAAACCCAAAAAAACAGTTGTTTGTGCACAGTGACAAGGCTTCACTTAGGGCCAGCTTCATCTGAGACACACCTCCTTTTTGTTGTCTCCTGGTCTGCTTTTCAAAATTTTGTATAAGATTCTGTTGATCTACCAATTATATTTGCAAAAAAACCTGGAGACTTTTCTCATGCATTGTTTTGTTAAGAATGTCATGATGAGTTTTTGTGATAAATTTTTTAATTAAAATTTTTTTCCTTTATGAATACTG
The DNA here is from genome assembly GCF_009873245.2 of Balaenoptera musculus. Lineage (NCBI taxonomy): Eukaryota > Metazoa > Chordata > Mammalia > Artiodactyla > Balaenopteridae > Balaenoptera > Balaenoptera musculus. The sequence continues at coordinate 80,328,463 of NC_045790.1, forward strand.
GCTGAAATATTATGTTGAAAGATATGTATGTTTTATGAAGTTTGGGTATTCCTATTCTAAGAGGCATTCTACCAGGATAACGTTAAACAGGGAGACATTTTATATTTTAAAAGTCCAAGTTGGATGAACAGGGGTGAGAATTAAATTAGTAAGGATTTTTTTTTTTTTTTTTGGTGGCGAGTAACATAACACCCTCCCTAATTAAAGTAGGTATTCATGGCAAGAAGTCCAGAGGTGAATGGTCACAGCAACTTAATGTGATCAAGGGCTATGGCTATTCCCACCTGCTTTACGCTTTACTACACTCATGATGTTGGTGATGTCTCCCCTCATGGTCAAAAGATGGCTGCAGCAGCCCCAAGCACCGTGTCTTCTGTAAACAGAGTACAAAAGTAGGAAGAGAAGCCAGTGAGAGAACTCACCCTATTAAGTCTCTCTTTACATCAGGAGCAAAATCTTTTTCACAAACCTTCAAGCAGAATTCTTCTAACATCTCATTAGCAGAGATGGGTTGCATGTCTATCCATAGCTATAAAGGAGACTGGGGAACTGGTTATCTTGCACTTACAAGCTCTATCATGTAAAGAAGATAGGGGAGAGGAAGGGCCAGTAGCAAGGTCAATAGGGTCCAAATTCTATCATTAATGAGCGGTGTGTCCTTGGGCAGGTCTCTTACCCTCCATAAATTGATAGGGTTTTCTGACAGAGCACTTTTGCTTGGATTTGAAGATGTTACTTATAAAGATTTGTCTTAATTGGAAAAGAGAATCTCTTTGGAGATTCTCAGGGCACCTTGCCATATAAAAATCTCTAACACATTCTGCAGTAAAGACAACAGTTTAACTGTCCAACCCAGCATTTCCAAAATGCATTTGACCACAGAACCTTTTTTAAAAAATTCTATTTATTTATTATCATTATTTTTTCTTGGCTGTGCTGCATGGCTTGCACGATCTTAGTTCCCCAACCAGGGAGTGAACCCTGGGCCCCGGCAGTGAAAATGCCGAGTCCCAACCACTGGACTGCTAGGGAATTCCCCAGAACCTTTTTTATAGACCAGAAACTTGTTAATATGCAGCCAGTGTTCTGTGGAACTCTTCGGGAAACACTGTCCTGTTAGATTGAAGTTTCTTGAAGATAGGGCCTTCATCTTTAAATTTCTCTGAGTACTGAGTTAAGTTTCCAGATAACTGCCACTCATCATTCATAGCTTCAATCTCACTTCCTCAGGGAAGACATCTCATCCATCAAACTAGGTTGGAAGATAGATATAGATATATAAAATATTATCTATCTATCTATCTATATCTATATTCCTGGTCTATTTTGGTATGTGTCCTGTATAAATATATCCTGCCCTCTTCTTTTTTACCCTCCAGTTGCAATAAATTATCAGGTATGATTATGTATGATCTATCTTACCAAATAGACTGTAAGCTCCCTGAGAACAGGCATAGTTTTTTTTTGTTTTTTAAAATTTTTATTTATTTTACTTATTTTTGGCTGTGTTGGCTCTTCATTGCTGTGCGCAGGCTTTCTCTAGTTGCGGCGAGCGGGGGCTACTCTTTGTTGAGGCACGCAGGCTTCTCATTGCCGTGGATTCTCTTGTTACGGAGCACGGGCTCTAGGCGCGTGGGCTTCAGTAGTTGTGGCATGCGGGCTCAGTAGTTGTGGCACATGGGCTTAGTTGCTTCGCGGCATGTGGGATCTTCCCGGGCGAGGGCTCGAACCCATGTCCCTGAATTGGCAGGTGGATTCTGAACCATTGCGCCACTGGGGAAGCCCCAGGCATAGTTTCTTATTCACTGCTTTGTCTCCAGTGCCTATCACAGTGGCTAGCACATAGCAGGTGTTTAGTACATATTTTTGAATGAATGCATGCCTCACACATGGTGGACCATGGAGGTGTTTGTGTAATGGAAATCTTGTGTTTTGTTTCCTAGCACTAATCCTCCAACCTCTTCTTTTAGGATTGCTCCCTCCACTCCCCCCCCATTCTATTCATATGGTGGTTCCCACTAACGATTGATTCAGGAATGGGTACCTGGGCCAATAAGCCTCCTCCTGGGGCTTTTAAGATTTGGGATAGAAGAAAGGCCAGATTTCTTTCTTCTTAGTGGTTGAAAACAGAAGAGGTGAAGGTCAGGAATCACTGATAACCATATTTCCTTTCCTTTGAACCTGAGAATTGGAGAAGACTGATATGGGAATTGAGAGAGAGAGAGAGAGGGAGAGAAAATTACAGATACCAGCCAGAGAAGGGAGACGAAAAGTGTGGTGACCAAGATTGAGCTTCTGGGTTTTGCCCCTGGGACCTAGGTGCATTCTTGTTCTTGGGTTTCATGAGATTCTCTTTAATCCTTACACTAACTTCCTCTTTCTTGCTTAAGTTCATATGAGTTGATTTTCTGCTTCTTGTGAATCCTAACTAGTATAATTTGCTAAATGAATTAATAATTGAGCATGAGTCGGATGGAAAAAGAAAGGGGACATAGGGCATCTGGGTTCATGAGTGTATATAAAACAGTGATCAGAGAGGGACTGAGTTGAATTCCGACTTGGTGAACTAGGACACAAGCAGGGCATGCCAGATTCAGGAGAAAGAAACATTCAATCTGTTTATGCACAAGGTGGTTTTGAGGATCAAATGAGTTAAAAGGCGTAAATGTGCTTTAAAAGCTGAAATAGAAGGAATCTTTTCAGTAAACCCAAAATATGCATTCTGGTGGGGGGGGAGTGGTTGGTAAAAAAGACAACAAAACCCCCAAACCACAGGGATTACCATGAAACGTGAGGGCCACCGTTCTGCAGCCATCATCACCCCCTCTCACGCCCAGACCTCTGCTGCTTCCCTGCAAAGAGCACTCAGCCCCACGCTGCCACAGCACCTGGCTCAGCTGCTCTCTGCGTGTGTGTTCAAAGTCATTCTGCTTCTTCTTCCTTGTCTGTCCTGCCTGGAGACACTCTCAGACTGTGTGAAGGACACCATCAGGGCCACTGTAGGGTGACTCTGGTGACTGAATAATGCATGAAACCAGCAGTGGCCAAGGGGGAGACTCCCCAAGTGGGTGGTGGGTTGAGGACAGGGTCTGGTCTCCATCTGTGGGGACCTGACTTTCCTATCCATGGGATCTTTCAGATTGATGGATCAGTCCATATGGATGAAGTACCTTTAGTAGGTTTCCTGAAGTGTTTCTTAGTTGTACTGGAAGGAGGTATGGTGACAAATTAGACAATAGTGCTTAATAGTTTACGAAGGATGCTCATGTCCAATTCATCTCATTTGGGCCTCACAACAGCTCCGGGAAGTAGAGGGGTCAGGGGTTGTTGTCTATCATCTATTGAGAAGGAAACTGAGACCCCAAGAAATCATGACTTGCCAAGAGAAGATCAGTCTTGTGGGGTGACTTTTAAAAAAATACTCCTAGATTAACTGAACTCACAAGATTCTTCCGTTCTTAAGGCAAATTAGAAAGTCTTGCCTGCTCTGTGTTTCCCATTTATAATTAGAAAAAATTATGGTAAAATATACATAACATAAAATTTATCATTATAACCACTTTAAGTGTATAATTAAATTGCATTAACTACGTTCAATGTTGTACAACTATCACCTGTATCTAATGTGGGAGCTTTTTGGTCATCCCACGCAGAAACTCTGTGCATTAAATAATAACTCCCCATCCCCCCACCCCCACCCCCACCCCCTGGCAACCACCAATCTACTTTCTGTCTCTGAGAATTTGCTTATTCTAGGTACTTGATATAAGAGAAATCATACGATATTTGTCCTTTTGTGTCTGGCTGATCTCATTTATCATAATGTCTTCAAGGTTCATCCAAGTTGTAGCATGTGTTAGGATTTCCATCCTTTTTAAGGCTGAATAATATTCCATTGTATATATATACCACATTTTGTTTATCTATTCATCTGTTGATGGACTCTTGGTTGCTTCCACCTTTTGGCTATTGTGAATAATGCTGCTGTGAGCATTGGTTTACAAGTATCTGTTAGAGTCCCTACTTTCAATTCTTTTGGGTATATACCTAGGAGTGGAATTGCTGGATCACGTGGTAATTCTTTTTTTTTTTTAATTTTGTATTATTTTTGGCTGCATTGGGTCTTCGCTGCTGGGTGCAGGCTTTCTCTAGCTGCGACGAGCAGGGGCTACTTTTCGTTGAGGTGTGCGGGCTTCTCATTGCGGTGGCTTCTCTTGTTGCGGAGCACGGACTCTAGGCACCCAGGCTTCAGTAGTTGTGGCGCACGGGCTTAGTTGCTCCACGGCATGTGAGATCTTCCCGGACCAGGGATCGAACCGTGTCCCCTGCATTGGCAGGTGGATTCTTAACCACTGTGCCACCAGGGAAGTCCCACGTGGTAATTCTATGTTTAACTTTTTGAGGAACCACCATACTGTTTTCCACAGTGGCTACACCACTTTCCAGTCCCACCATTCTTTCTATTTTTAAGCTAAAATTCATCCTCTGCCACAGCTCTCCAGCATCACCCATTCATCTCCACTCCCCAAACATCCACCCTGTATACAAAGCGGATGTGCCTGTCCCACTTATTAGAGAAAAAAAAAAGTTGCATTAATAGTTAAAAGTGTGGTATTACGGCTGTGTCTGGCAGTAGGTGATTGATGGCCTCCATTACACCCCATTAGATATTTTATTCTTGTTAAATGAAGAGCAGCCAACTTTGTCAAGTATTTTTAGCTCCCTCTGGCCTTATTGGTCCAATCTATTCTTCAGGACGGCCTGTAAATGGCCACATATGGCTGAGTGTCTGCAGGACGGATGGCCGTGCAGCTGGCGTTCATTGGCCACCAATTTACCCCGGCCCCCTTCATTGTGAGCCTGACAGCGCCGGGGAGCCTTGTAGATCTAACCAAATATATCTATTTTCTAATTGTCTATTTATCACCTTCTGGGGATTTGTGGGCCTCCTATCTGAAGGCAAAGGGGGGATGGCCTTGAACAATGATCCTTGTCAAGGCTCTCGCTCGCTCTAAATTAGGGCCTAGTTGCTAAATAACTAATTTAGTCCTGCTATCAAGCTGAAAAAGTGGGTATTCAGTGCAAAGTGCCAGCTGGGGAATTGATTATGTCTTCTCTCAGCGAGTGTGATAAACCTGCCGCCGAGCCACTGTGGAAGGCTGGAGACAGCTCCCCGGGGGCAGCGGCATTTCATCACCGAGAATCGGCAGAGGGGCCAGGTCCACTCCCCGTGTGGCAGCTGAAGTCTGGGGCACTGGGCTTGCTCCGCCGTGGTGCGCACGGGGACTCTGGCCCTCTCCTCGTCTTCCTGGTCTGTGGCTTCTGCTTGGAGCCGAGGGGACCTTTGCATCTGTCAGAGCATGGACCAAGGTGAGAACTGGGGAGGGGAAAGGAAGGTCATCCTGACAGCTCCAATTTCCAATTAGAGTGAGATTATTGAAGATAGCCCAGGCCTGGGGTAGGGGAGGTGGGAGGAAGTAAATGGGAATAAGAGGTTCTTAAGAAAATGTATTAATAACAACTACCAGATTTTGAGCAGAGAAGGAGGCTGGGTAGCTGAGAATAGAGAGTTATGGTTTACTGTTTGGAAAATCTAACAACAAAAACAACACCAGCAATCAATTACTCAGCCCTCCCCTGGGCCAGGCCCTGTGCCAGGAGTCTTCAAATCCGTGATCTCCTTGAATCTTCTCAACATCCAGGCAGATCAGGGTTCCTATCCCAATTTGTACTTGGAGAAAAAGAATTTCAGAAATGTTACCTAATCAACTTGTCAAAGGCTGAACTCTGCCCATAAATATCTTCCCCATCCAATTGTTTACAATGCCTGAAATGCCTCCGTTGTTCCTTCATTCAGTTGGTCTTTGTTGAGTACCCTTCTGGGTGCCAGGAGCTAGTGTGGGGACTCAGTCAGACCAGGTCCTGCCTTCATGGAGCTGATCTTCTAGCGGGGGAGACAGACTACACAGTGGCTCTCAACACAATCAGACACAAAGGCCCCTTTGGAACTCAAATCTTTTGAATGGTTCCTTTGTCATTCTGAAACTAAATTCACAGATAACACATTCCACTTTTTTTTTTTGTCATATAAAGATTTTATTAGAGGTAATCTATTAGGAAGTAAATGTTTTCAACCAAAGGAGTAAAAGACAGTAATGCATCTGGAAAACGAGTGAGACCATTTTATCCATACTTCCTTTCTCCAGAGAGGTACATTCTTTGCATTGTTTTTTCCAAAACACTTAAAAAAATTTTTTTTTGGAGTATAGTTGCTTTACTTTAACACAACATTGTTGTGTTAGTTTCTACTGTACAGCAAAGTGAATCAGCTATACGTATACATATATCCCCTTTTTTGGATTTCCTTCCCATTTAGGTCACTACAGAGCATTGAGGAGAGTTCCCTGTGCTATACAGTAGGTTCTCATTAGTTATCTATTTTATACATAGTATCAATAGGATAACACATTCCACTTATTCACATAATTTAAAAAATCAATATAGCCTTTTACTGTAATGTAATAGAGAAATAATAGGAAAGTAATTTTAATAAAGTGATATGTATTTCAATATTCAAATGTTTGGTCATAAGTACACCAGAAAGCATCATGAAGCATTTCGATGCTCGCTTACTTATAATGAATGTTTGAATTTAAGGAAAAAAGAGATAATGTCTAACTGAGTGTTGATGACATTTTCTCTTTATCTTTGACAATTTGAAATAAGGGTTAAAAAAAAGATATTGGTAAATATACTTAGAATTGCTTTGAATGTGACAGCTACAAATGCAGACTGATACAACTGTAATAACAGTGACTCAAATATCATGAATGGTATTGCCACTGAGGACGTCATTTTCTGAAATGAGGAAACTCCAAGTTGAAGAAAGTAAGGTAATCTCTTGCTTTCCATGGTAGTTGCATTCCTGGAAAAGTCAGCGTCAATTAAACCAAGCATATGATCCTTTTTGTGTAAGATGGAGCCTGAGTCTAGATTTAGATAATTATGAGTGGTTTTTGACCCACATGGATGTCTGGTTAAAATTCAGATGTTGTAAGGGTGTGAGACAACCCATGACTTGCTTTGCAATCACCGGGGGTTGGTTCTGCCCTATTGAGAATTGCTGAACTATATAAAAGACAAGTAAATAAACAAGAAAATAATAAGTAGTTATAACTACAATGATCAAAATAAAACTGGGTGACAGGCCATAGAGTGTTTGAGGAGCTGCTTTGGAGTAGGAGGTCAGGGTTTCTCGTTTGGGTTAAGTGGTCCCTCTAAGCCCAGATGCTCCTGGGGAGGAAGAAGCAGAAGCATAGCATCCTTTGGAGGATTTATGACTCTGTGAGGGAGTCAGGTGGAGGGGGGGGGTGAGGGGGGTGGGGAAGGAGGGTCTGGAAGTTGGCCAGGCTGGAGGTCCAGAAGACCCAGGCTGGGTGCTGCTTTACCAGTTATTGAGTGACCTTGGGCAAGCCACTTTTTTCTTTGTGAGCTTCAGTTTTCTCACCTGTCAAGTGGAAAGAATGATGATCACATTGTCCTCTTTTCAAGTTAATGAGAAGATCCAAAGTGATGGGAGCAAGTGTTTTATACACTGTAAAATTCTAAGAGGCCTTATTTGTAATGGGAAAAATTAGAAACAACTCAAAAGCCTCCAAAAGAAAAAAGGAAATTATTTTTTTTAAAAAAGCACGGTACAATCAGTTAGTAGATTATATAATCATTAAAATGTTGTGAAATAATAGTTAATGCTATAGAAAGCTGTTCACAGGGTGTTAAGTGAGAAAAGCCAGTTACAAAATAATATGGAGGGTATGATGCTATGTTTGCAATTAAGAGAGGAAAAGCATGGGCTTCCCTGGTGGTGCAGTGGTTAAGAATCCGCCTGCTAATGCAGAGGACACGGGTTCGAGCCCTGGTCAGGGAAGATCCCACATGCCTCGGAGCAACTAAGCCTATGCGCCACAACTACTGAGCCTGCGCTCTAGAGCCTGCGAGCCATAACTACTGAGCCCTCGTGCCACAACTACTGAAGCCCGCATGCCTAGAGCCTGTGCTCCGCAACAAGAGAATCCACCACAATGAGAAGCCCACGCACTGCAACAAAGAGTAGCCCCCGCTCCTCACAACTAGAGAAAGCCCATGTGGCAATGAAGACCCAACGCAGCCAAAAATAAATAAAAATAAAGTTCCCTTTAAAAAAACAATTAAAAAATAAAAAATCAGAGAGGAAAAGCAGGCAAATAAAAAACCATCAACAAACAAAAAAAAAGAATTGGAAGGATGCCAAAATAATAACTGATGTTATCCCTGGGAATTAGAGTTCATTGTAATTGTCTTTTTGTTTCTCTGTATAATGAACTGTACCATTTTTGAAATAAGAGATCAAGTTGCAAACATGATTTTTAACATAGTTGTCACACACCAAGCTCCCTGCTAGAATCACTGTGTGTCTGGGTGGGTGGCCAGTTTGCTATCTTCTTTTTTGCATTTCACACATGCAAAGATCAGCATTGTGACCACTTGTTGCCCAGGGAAAGCTTGTGTTGTCCCAAGGAACATCTGGTTGTTTTTATATTACGTTCTCTGCCGTCAGAGCTTAAGTCTTGAAGCTCGAAGTTCTTACAGATGTACAGGGTTCTGGGCTAGGTGCCATTATTTTAATCACCATGACAGCCCTATGAGGCAGACATTATTACCCCCACTTAATAGGTAAGAAAAGTTAAAGCTTGAAAGATTAAGTGACTCACTACTGGTCATACGTTTCCTAAGTGGAAGAACAGGATTTAAATCTGGGATGTCTAATTCCCAAAGAGAACTCTGAGCCACTGGGCATAAGTTTGTAACCACTTGGGAGATTAATTATTGGCCAAGTTTTCATGTCTCTATAAATGCAGTTGAAAAATGCCTAGAGCTTCAGTGTCCTCCTGGCTAAAGAGCCACCTCACAGCCTGGCTGGAAGCCTTAGCGGGGTAGCAGAGGAGAAGGCTTCAGGGTGCCGTCTGTACAGAGGAAGCACATGGTAAACATGGCTTCCTTTCTCTGGCTTGGGTCGGGGTCGGGGTCGGGATGATAGCCCTGCCATCAGCCTCTCTCTGCCCAAACTGGAACCCATTGTACTGGTGGGCCAGTCTTGGGGGAGATTCCAATGAAGGACTCTTGGGACCTGGAGGGCAGCCCCTGTGAAGCCCCAACCTGGGAGGGAGGGTCTTGAATTTAGCCAAAGACTCCAACAACCAACTGTTCATCCACCCAGCCACTCACCCATTATCTCTCAGAAAAGAGAGATTTACCTTCTATTCAAGTCCTTACTAAGTCTTTTCTGTTACAGGGCTCACTCTCAAACACCTAATATTAACCCACAAAGCACTATTTGGGGATGACCTATTAGCTCCCAATAACTTCAGTCAATGCTATGCTTCAAATGCTTATAAACGTCACTTAGGCAAAAATGGAGACAAAAACACTAAGCACAGATTTAGTCATTTTTCCTTATAATTGCAAGTGTTGGATGTTATAAACAAGCCTTTTAAAGATCCCTTTAAAAAACAATACACTCTAAGTGGTTACTTTGCAGAGCTCATGAATAGAGAATGGATAATTGGGGCTAGGAGTATAATTTCCAGTGACAGCATCATCCTAAAATGCAAACCATCCTGTATCTTAACTGACTTGGATGGAAGTGAAGATGATGTTCTCTGGAAAGCTGTGTTAGATGACTCGGGACGTGGCTGTAGTGGTGGCAAAGATACCAATGTCAAAGCTGTATGTGAAGAGGATGAATATAACTGTTTCATGAATTAAATGTGAGCGTGGAAAAACAGTATTCCTAAATATATTTGTAATTCATATAAGACTTTATATTAGTATGTTAATTTTCAATGAACATATTAATTTATAATTACTATATTGGTATAGTAATATGTTTTATGTAAGTTACTTGACATATATGTGATATTCAATTTTAAAATTTATTAAATAAGTAGACCTCTATCTCATCTATATTCCTATAAGTATATACATGCAAATTGGTCGAAAGCTTTGTTCTGGAAATTTCTATAGGGAAAAGGCAGATCTCTCCATATTTGAGGTTGTCACATGGGTAGACATATTAACTGTAGGCCTACTATGTGCCAGGCATGGTATCAAGCACTCAGTGAGGGAGCTTTGGGGGAGTAGAAACCAGAGCCCCAAACCATCATCTGAGTCCTGAGGGTCTGATTGACCCCTTCATCTTCCTGACAGCCAGACTGCTGGAGCCCAAAGGGAGGTGAACCCTTGCACAAAATCACACAGAAAAAAACCCGAGTTCTGTGGCGAAGAGAGGAATGAGAGCAGGCAGCCAGGCAAACCTGCTCTGGTAGCCAAAGACCATCCTTTCCACGCAGTAGCGTCCCTGTCTCTGAGCCTGAGCTTGGCCTAAAGAAAAGCAAAGGATTGGTGCTCCCAACGTGAGATATGTGTTCTGCTGTGGGGAGGATGCATCCACTTGCTGGGACAGGCTGGTGTCTAAAATAGGGTTGATATCAGTGGGGTTAACCATTTTTTCTCAATGCTCCCTAAAATAGTTTTGAAAATTTGTATCCCTTCTTGAGCATTTAAAAGTTGACATCTAGAATATCTGAAGCAATTTTAAATAATTTTAAATAAACAATTTAAAATATTTACAAAGGATGTAATGTCTGGTGTACTATAAATAAAGACATTGTAAGATAAAACTCTCACATCGCTATTTTAAATGTGTCCAATAAAATACAAATATCATAGCAATTTTATACCCACCACCAGCCTTTTAAAAAAATACATGAATGAGCTCTTATTTAACAGTAGGAAATTATATTTCCAATCCACTTCCCCCACAGAATTTTATTCTAATGTAATGTATTTTTATGCTTGAAAGTCTTTTATTGATTTTCCTATCATACTTCTCTGCAACAAAAAGATGTATATAAATTGAATTTTTTAATTTCCTGTGACCATAAGCCTCTAAGAATTAAAAAAAAATTCTTCTGGATTGAGCTATCATTTCAGCTATTAGTAATACAAACTTGATTAAAATAACATGAATGTACTGCAATTTTTTTAAAATTAATTTATTCATTTATGGCTGTGTTGGGTCTTCGTTTCTGTGTGAGGGCTTATTTTTCTTCTAGTTGTGGCAAGCGGGGGCCACTCTTCATCGCGGTGCGTGGGCCTCTCACTATTGCGGCCTCTCTTGTTGCGGAGCACAGGCTCCAGACGCGCAGGCTCAGTAATTGTGGCTCACGGGCCTAGTTGCTCCGCGGCATGTGGGATCTTCCCAGACCAGGGCTCGAACCCGTGTCCCCTGCATTGGCAGGCAGATTCTCAACCACTGCGCCACCAGGGAAGCCCTGTACTGCAAATTTTGATAGTTATTAAACAGTTAAATTTTATTGGAACTGTTTCTCTTAATGAGATGGATGGGGGAAGACCACCTCATACAGCCATGAAGTCTGTGCACCCCAAAACTCCAGGGAGAGCCATTCACATAGACTATGATGCAGATGGCAACCCCTGGAATTATGCAATGAACAACCTGCACAACTGTATGTTGTGGCCCTGGGTTTGGGGAGTGGTGTTTATAGAGCCTTGATTAAAGGTGACATTGAGAACACTGTTGAATTGTCCTTTTATTTGATGTCCCAGAAGTTTGGACTCAACAGGACAGTACACCATAACAAGATTCAGGGTGAAAAGATACATGAGTCTGTTTGTACAGTAGAAGGGGTGTTATAGAAGGGAAGATGGAAATGTAAAAGTGGCCTGATGCTTCCACCATAGGCAGATCAGTTTTAGGAAATGTTTCATGTGGAAGTTGAGAACCCAGAAGTAGATTCCCTTAAAGTTATCTGTGCTAGATATCCCCTGGAAAGTCTATATACCCTCAGGAGCTGTGAACCTCTGGGGCATCTCCACAGTCCAGCTAAGGATGCCAACAGAGCTGTCCGTGGTGCTGACCAGATCGGAGGTTTTCTGCCATTAGCCAGATGCTCTGCCTTCTGGCAGGCCCTCTCAGCCAGGACCGTCAAATCCACAGAGCCCACCACAAAGCCCAGCCCTGACTGTGGGCCTGGTAAAGCCTCAGACCAGCCTAAGGAAGAACATAATAGTGCCCGCTTGTTTAGAATTAAGTTTCAGGCAGTATTCTCAGCATTTTAGTAACCTCATTTAAACTTCCCTCAAACCCAACAAAATAGGTACTGTTATTCTCGTTCTACAGATGAGAAAACAGAGGCTTGCATACATTAAATACCTTGCTCAAAGTCACATAAGTACATGTGGGAAGGGAGATTTCAAAACTAGTCCAGGTGAGTGAAGCTCTGAAGCCTGGGCCCTTTTCTATCCCACCATGTCTCTTTAAAACATGAAAGCAGAATGGAACTATTGTATTTATGGTCTACTATGAGCCAAGTGCTTTACACTTTATCATATTTAAGTCTCATTACCATCCTACAAGGTAAATACTATTATCTTTTTGTTACAGATGAGGAAATGAAGCCCAGGCTAGTAAGCAGTAGAGCTAGAGTTTGACCCTGGGTCCATCCATCACCAAAGAACAGCCTCTTTCCCCTCCTTTAGGCAGCTCGCTGAGCTGGGATGCCAGCTCTCCAGCCATGACTGAACACAGAGTCCATTACCTTTTACTATAAGTCCCTTGGTATAAACTATCTTGAATTTCCCTGCAAAGAATAAAGGATATAAAAACAATAAAGTCACTGTTGGAAAATTTGGCCTCTGAGTCGTTTTGGCCCAGCCCTACATTTTCCACAATTATTTAGTTTAATTTACTTCCAAGAATGCTTCCTAGGCCTGACCGTGTGCCAGGTACCCAGCTAGATGCTGCTAAAGGCATTGGGGATGAAGGAAAAGATGGTCCCTGACCTCAGTTGCTGTCACTTGACATGCAGTCTTGTCTTAAATTCCAGAAAGACAGTGGTCAACATGGAGTCACAGGATCTAGAGGAAGGAGCTGCTTCTGATGGGGGGGGGGGGTGGATCTGGAAGGCTTTATGAACATGGTAGAATTTGAACTGGGATGTCACTGCTCTTTAGTTACTTCAGTCAAAACAGGCAGCTTAATCTGAAGGATCTAGAGAGCTATGGCCATATAGTCTTGGCTTGGAGTGCCTGAGTCTGTCTGTCCTGCTGATTGGGAGTTCCTAGGTCACGTCTGTGCAGAGCTCAGGCATAATAGTTTACTGGGCAATAAACTATTAAGCTCATCATAGCATCATTTTGTAAAAATAATTCCAGCTAAATACACCTTGGTTTCTCACAGGACTAGAACAGTAGTTAGTTCTTAACCAAGCACTCTCATTTCCCTTGCAAATAGGGTTGCTCGGGGGCCCTGCTGGGTGGAGTCACCTCTAGGCTCTGCAGATCTCAGGAGCCCTGTGGATATTTTCAAACCTGACCTCTGCAAAATCCCATACCCTAGCCAGGCAGCCTCTACCTGACTGCTCCTGAGACAGCCCTGGGAGGATAGTGCCTCCCTGGTGTCCTCCTGTGGTGGTAAGCGGAGTCTCTTCATCAGGGCCCTTCTTGCCCTTTTTCCCTGAACCACACCCAGTGATGGGGGCTAGAGGGCCTAACAAAAAACCCTACTCTCCTGCAGAGTGGGCACCACTAGTTATGGGGGCAGTGTTCTGCAGAGGGACCCTCATGGGCATAAGCTGGGGAAGGGCAGTCCAAATCCTCAAGAGTATCTCAAGAACCAAGCTGTAAAGAGATCCTAGCATTTCCCCAGGCAGTGCCCACTGTCTTAGTATATTTTTTCTGCAATCCTGGGCCATTTGACTTCTCTGAGGAAAGCTAGCAAGCTTTTGGAGCACACTCCATTCCTCATTTCCTTTTGTCAGACTTACTCTGTCATGATGCTTTGTTTTCCTTCTTTTGCCATTAAAAGTTTTTTTGTTTTTTGTTTTTGGTAACTTTTGAATTTTAAGACAATGAATTCTGGTCATGCCTATAACATCAGCACCATTTATTGAGTTCCTACCATCTACTAGGTGCTTTTCCTGGGATATTTCATTTCATTCTGCAAAGTGGGCAATGTTGGCCCCATTTTACTGATGAGAAGACTGAGGCTCCCATAGGTGGAGTGACTTGCAAGGTCATAGCTGGTAAGTGACAGAGTCAGGATTTGAACCCAGGTTTCCCTGACTCTAGAGAGCATGTTCTCTGCATGGAGACTCTTGAGCCAGCTCCTTTAGGCCTGTGCCCTGCCTGTCAGCACCTTCTAAAGTGTAGTTTCTGTCACTAAATGCAGCTCAGAGTAAATGGAGGCGTGGCTTTCCTTGATCCACATGTGGCATCAGTGCAGCATAAGGACTGGTACCCACCTTGCTGTGTGGCTTTGGACAAGTCATTAACCTCTCTGGACCTGAGGTCCTCATGTATAGAAAAAGCATGGAATGGATGATTTCTCAGGGACTTTGAACTTCCAAAGTCCTGTGCTTCAAATGCCACAGTAAATTTAGGGGCTTTGTGGAACTGCAGCCCATCCAATATTCTCCCCAACTTGACCTTTTCTTAAATTCATTTCATTAATTCTCTTATTCATAAGAACGTGTTTTCATTTCATGGTTCCTATGTTTAGTGCTTTCTCCTGATGATGCTTCTCTTCCCCGGTATAATTTTTTGTTCCATTAATTTCCAAGGACCATTTTGCCAGATCAGAGTGTTAAGAATCATTCACACCTCTTCCATTTGTCTAACCAACCGCTCATCCATTTCTCTCCAGAAATAATTGTATATGGTTCAATAAGTTTATTGTTCAAATCTGTTTACACTTCAGGATGCATCTCATCAGGATTCATTTTAAAGGGTGGAAGCCAGTTTCCAATTATCATTATTACATCTGTTTCTCCAAGTTCTCCAAATATTCTTTTTCTTCATCTGCAGGAGCTGTTTTTTAAAAATTTATTTTTCTTTCATGTTGAAGACAGACTTTAAACGAAAAAAGCACTAATTCTTTTCAATATTTACTTGCCTCTGTTTCCCCAACTCACTGGGGCTAGTGAATCACCTGGCCTTGATGATGGGCTTTTTCTGTCTTCAGCACAACTCTGCCTTTATTTTGAGAAGTTCCCCATTAAGAGCTCACTGGGTCTTTGTGATTCTGTCAGGCTGCGGACACAGTGGGCAGGGGAGGTCTGAGAAGGGAGAGAGGGGAAAAAGAAAGAGAAGCAGAAACAGAAATCTAAGAGTAAGAAAAGGGGTGAAAATTTAAAAATGAAGACATTGCCTGTTCTCAGGACAGACGGCAAACCAGTTGTCAGACTAGCCCCAGGTCTGTCTGCTCCTGAACCCTCTCAGACGTGGGGATAGAACTTGGGAATCTGGGGCCCAAAGAGTGGGTTCCAGCTCTGTTCTGCCAGTTAGTCTCTGGGCAGTAAATTCCTTTACCTCTGCCTTAGTTCCTTAGTTGTGAAAGTGGGGATAATAATAGTTCTTGCTTCATAGGTTCATGTGGGGATTTATTCAATTATTTATTGGTTCCTACAATGTGCCAAGCTCTGTACTGAGCACTGAGGATATAGCAGAGAGCAAACCCCAGACCCCATGCCTCGATTTATGGAGTTGTGGTCAGATCAATATATTCATTACTCATGTAAAATTTACCAGTACTACAAGGGAGTCCACGATGTACATTGGGGAGCCCTGGGAGTCTAGCAGGTGAGGAGAGGGGAGAGCAGAGGCAGGTGTGGCTGGGGCAGAGAGGATGGGGAGCCCAGGTCCCGGTGAAGCGGGGGAGGGGAGAGGGCACCAAAGATGCTTACACGTCATAAAGTAGCGCTCAGCTCTGGGTAGCTGCTCCTATGAGTACTTGAATTGTGACTGCAGGCTTCCCAGGTCCAGCTGACCCCCTGAGGGGGAACAGAGCTGTTTAATGCCTCCTGTCCAACCGTGGGACAGCAGTGACAGGCCCAGAAGGAAGGATCTTAGGGTCAAGGGTCCCCATAGTTGGGGCACCAAGGAGCCTGGACCCACCTGAATGGGGGCCCAGCTGCAAGAGGGTCTGGAGTGAGGTGACATGAGGCAGGGGCCACAGGATTTTCTGAAACTGTCTTCAGCTGTGGTTCATAACCTGTGGCATGTATCAGAACCACTGGGTGAGTTTATTTCAGATGCAGATATCTGGGCTCCATCCCTGGAGGCTGATTTACCAAGTTTGGGCCAAGACCTGGAGTCTGTATTGTAATAAGAGCCCCAGGTTGGGGTCCCCCTGAGAAGCACTGCCCATTGGCAATTTGACCTTCTGAACAAACTTGGGCCCTGTGTGGATTCCTGCAACCTTGGTCAGCAGGGCTGAGAGGCTTCTCAAAGGAAAGGACCCTTTCTGCTTAGGTATGAATGTGCTAATAGTAGCAGCTTCCCAGAACCTAAAACCACTGAGCTTCTTGTCAAAATTCATATAGCAGCATGAAACGGGAATTAAGGAGACATAGCCTGGTACATAATTTCAACAAAGCTTCGAGAACCCAGCCAGATGTGCCGTCAGCTGTGGAAACAGCCCAGCAAGTCCAGTGAACATCTGGATCTAGCGCCTGTTGACGGCAGACACTAAGGGAAGGGGGGACATGGGTGGCCTCCCTGGCACTGAAGAGTGGAGGGACCGCTGAGTCAGAGGGGGACCCAGCTGTGGGAATCCTGCCAGACCTAGGGGTCTGCTCATGTGCAGGCCCTGGAGAAGATGGAGGCAACGGGATGGAGGACTGTTGGACTTGATGGCAGGGTGATCATCCATCCTGGTTTGTCAGGGACTTTGCTAGTTTTAGCACTGAAATTTGCATGTTCCAGGACACCCCTCAGACCCTACTTCTTGACAAGGGAATTGCATTCTCCTGGGGTGATTATAGCTCCACCATTACTGTGTGATCTTGGGCAAGTGTCTTAACTGCTCTAGGTTTTAGTTTTCTGATCTGTCAGACGGGAATAATATTGCTTCCTTCATAGGAGGATTTTTGGGGAGGAGTAAATAAAATGCATGTAGACCCTTACATAGTGCTTGGTACATTTATTCATTTGACAAATATGCTTTGGCCACTATTACCATATTTCACCATATTTCATTGAATCTAAGATGGATGAATTGTATGGTGCACAATGATCAATCTATTAAGGAAAAAAATGCTGCCAATTAAACTTTGACCTGCGGTTGGTTGATTGCAAGTTGTAGCCCACTCTCAGAGATGTGAAACTATGAGAAAAGGCCCAGTTTAGAATCAGCGAACCAGGTAGCACGCTGGGAACCGCTGAGGCTACTGTGGTGAATCAGGCGTTGCAGTCTCTGCCTTTGCTCAATTTGCAGCTCAGGGCAAGCGTCCAGGTGGAGATAATTTTCTAAGAAACCTGAGTGTAAGCATGTCTCCTTGAAGAATGTGGCAGGTATCTGGTGTTCAATTTAAAACGTCACGATGTGAAGGCAAGTTTCAGGCTGTCCAGTGTGCCAGAGGAGCAAATTCTTGGGTTCCCATTGGGACATGATTGCTTTGTGACCTAGGGCCAGTGGTTGGTGGAACTCTGAGCCTCATGTGTAAAAAAAAAACGGGTTGATTCAGCTCTGAGGTCCTCCCAGCTTTGCCGTTAGGGGACCCTGTAGGTGTAAAGGCTTCCTCTCCCAATTCTGGGAACTGCTTCCTCCAAGTTAGATAGCCTGACAAGGGAACTCAGCCTCGCTCACTGCCTGACCTGGGAGGGTGGTGAAGGTGCTTGGGGATGGGCAAAGGAAGCTTCAGGTGTCAGAGTCTGGGACTGGATCGGAACCAGTGATAACATCCTGCCTCACTGTTCCCACTGCTGTTTTCTCTGAAGAAACACACATTTTCCCCGTTATTGTCAATTCCCGATATGGGGAAATTCCATCTGCTGGGGAACGGAGAACAGAACCATAATAGCATCTCCCCTTTGCCCCCAGTATGCTTGATCACCTGATCATCTTCCAGAGGAGGATCCTGTA
The DNA here is from genome assembly GCF_009873245.2 of Balaenoptera musculus. Taxonomy (NCBI): domain Eukaryota; kingdom Metazoa; phylum Chordata; class Mammalia; order Artiodactyla; family Balaenopteridae; genus Balaenoptera; species Balaenoptera musculus. The sequence continues at coordinate 80,346,446 of NC_045790.1, forward strand.
AGGTCAGGTCGTGGGGCATTTCAGCCCTGTCCTGAGGGAGACGCAGTCATCGCAAACTCTGGGGAGGGCACTGGTTTCTGCTTAGTGCCCAGAAGTAGCACTGAGTTAACTCCTCGGGGGAAAACCCTGGGCTAAGAATGCTGTTTTCCCCGCAGGGCATTCAGGGCCTCCTTTATGCATTTCATTACCTGACACCAATGTCGGCTGATGGGGAAAACGCTGAGTGGACTGAGGGTGGAGCCACCCTTGGGGTCCCTCCTGCTGAAAGACTGGGGTTGTTGTGGGAGCAGAGGGATAGAATTAGAAACCTGTCCCAGGATCCTGGTTGAGGGTAGAAAGTTCCATGTTGAGGTGGGGTTGGAGAGCTGACCTAGTAAAGATGCATCACTTGAAAATATACTTACTTATTTTTTCCAATTAGATAAGTAATATTTTTTCATTGCAGAAAATCTGGAAAAATACAAATAAAAAAATAAAAGAATAAAATAAAATAAAAATCATGGCAATCTTACGATCTATATTCAACTTCCTTTAAAATTCTGATGTATTTTTTTCTCGGGATTTTTTTCTAAACACAGGCCTAATCTGTACTTTTTTTTTTTTTTTTAAATTATTTATTTATTTATTTATTTTTTGGCTGTGGTGGGTCTTCGTTTCTGTGCGAGGGCTTCCTCTAGTTGTGGCAAACGGGGGCCACTCTTCATCGCGGTGCGCGGGCCTCTCACTATCGCGGCCTCTCTTGTTGCGGAGCACAGGCTCCAGACGCGCAGGCTCAGTAGTTGTGGCGCACGGGCTTAGTTGCTCCGCGGCATGTGGGATCTTCCCAGACCAGGGCTCGAATCCGTGTCCCCTGCATTGGCAGGCAGATTCTCAACCACTGCGCCACCAGGGAAGCCCTAATCTGTACATTTGAGGGGTCCAGGGCAAGAGTACTATTGGAGTCCCATATACCACATGTTTAAATCATTTTCCTAAAAAGGTTGTTTTCTAAAATATTCAAAATTATTAAGATGAGTGGGCAAACTTCGAATTATAATTAGTAAATATTGAGAATCTACATAAAAATTATTCCAATAAAGCTGGAAACTTTCATTTAATTTTCAAATGTTTAAGTAAATTAAACTAAATATTCAAAATAGTAAAACTTGACACTATTTTAATGGCCAATGTCTATCTAGTTGTCAATGTAAAGACCTGGCATCATGCTTCATGCATATTATGTCTAGACCTACATGCATACAAATTTAAGAGTAAAATGAATTATGTGCTCCTGCAAAATATTCCTCAGCTGTTATGTGCAGCTGTTGCGAATGTGCTAATTAGTGAGTACCTCTGGAACCACGAATTAGAACATGAAGAAAAGCAAGGAAATGGACACTTGGCACTACTGGGAGATGATACTTTGTTATGCAAGAAAAGATTGCATTTCATGCCATCTGAGAAGAAGTATTTGACAAATTAATTTGTCTTTTCTCTTCCTTAAGCACGTCCACTGCTCAAGTCTTCCCTGCACTCTGAGGCAGTGTCTGTCTCTGGTGTCAGGAGCAGCACAGCCCGCACAGTGTTGTGGCACTGGGATTCAGTCCCTGTTTGTTTTTAAAGACAGAGGGCTAGAGGAGACATAGTTCCTAGGGCTTAAATGATGTTAGTTTTGAGTTGATGTTTAGGGCTACACTATGCAGCACCAAGCACCAGATCCCAAGCAACAGAAGTGCCCATGTCTTCTGGAATAACTCTTTGCATGTGTGTTTACGAAATGTAGAGTGCCCTAAACTGTGACCCAAAACAGGGACCATCTTTGCTTAGGTATAAGGATATATATACACATCTGTATAATTTTGGAATGTTAGGAACATACTATAGGTATTATTTCCCCAGGTTTCTATATCATGAACATTTTCTTTATAAGTATCTTCTTAAAATTTACTTTTAATGATTGCACAATAGTCCATAAACAGATATGTCATCATTGATTAAACTAGCCCCCTACTGTTGAAATTTATGTTGTTTCCAATTTTTCTGTCTTATAAACAACACCACGATGAACATCCTTGTGCACATCTGGGGTCCACTTCTGGAAGAGGTATCACTAAGTCAAAAGGGATATACATTGTGTACATAGAATTAAATCAGGGAGGGGTCCCTTTAAAAGCCCCATGTTGAACTGATAAGCTCTTTTATCCCCTGTTAAGGACTGGTCCCAGGGAGACCAATGATGCAGGCAGCACTAGATTGACCAGGGAGTGGAGTCTGGAGAACTGGATCCCAACTATCCGTGTGAGCTTGGGCAAGGCCCTTCCTCCCTGGGTCCCAGTTTCTCCATGTCTACAAAGAGGAGTTGGACTAGATATTTTCTCAGCCCTTGCAATCAGAAACACTCTGATTCTGGGAGTCTTTGCTGGGTGAGTGGAGCCAAACTCAGTCCTCGGGGACTGTATCCATAAGACCACTCTGCCCCCTGCTGGCTGGTTGCCGGATGCCAGTCTTGTTCGTGCCTCCTTCAGGCAGAGCCCCTGGAAGCTTGCTGGCCTCACAGCAACTCAACTGCCTGCTGTGAAACCAGCAAGCTAGGAGAGGTGGAGAATTGGCTTCTGCTCCATTTACAGAAATTACATTCTTTGGGCTGTGTTCTCGATGTCTTATTTCATTCATTTGTTCAGCAAATGTTCCCAACTTCCTCGTTTGTGCCAGGTCAATGTGAGGGAGCTGGGAACTCATTTTTCACCCTTGAGGAATGCACAATATAGAAAGGGTAGAACAGGCCATATGTTACTACCATACAGAACAGAAAGAGAGGTACAGAGAAAATGCTTCAGACGTTTAAGTATTTGGCTAATGCTGGGCTCTCAAGCTTCTGATATTCATTTGTTTGGATAAAGAGCCCAAATAGATGGCTATGCTGGGTTAAACGGTGTCTCTCCAAAACTCACATCTGCCTAGACCTGTGATGTGATAGAGGCTCCTTGCAGATGTAATCAAATCAAGATGGCATCACACTGGTGGACCCTAATCCAATGACTGTGTCCTCACTAGTAGAGAAAACAGAGACACAGAGACACAGATGGGAGAGAGTCCTGTGATGACAAAGGCAGAGGTTGGAGTGATGCAGCCACAAGCCAAGGAATGCCAAGGATTGTCAGGAGAAGCTGGAAGCCTAGAACCTTCAGAGAGAACATGACCCTGCTGATACCTTGATTTGGGGCTTTTGACTCCAGAACTGTGAGAGAATAAATTTCTGTTGTTTTAAGCCACCCAGTTGGTGGTGATTTGTTATAGCAGCTCCAGGAAACTAATACAATGGTGACTTCCTGAGGATGAAAGTTGGCAAACCACAGAGTGCTAGAAATCTAATAGTGTGTGAGTGTTGTGAGTGTGTGTGAGTGTGAGGAGCTGGAAGGCCTGAGTTGTAGCCCTAGTCCAGAGGCTGACGGTGCTGGAAGCAAAGCCCAAGGAATGTAATTTCTGGAAATGAAACAGCAGCCACTTCTCCATCTCTCCTAGCTTGCTGGTGTGACCCTGGGTGAGGCCTGTCTCCTCTCTGGGCATTGGTTTCTTGGTCTGTATAGGAAGGATTGGACTAGACTGGTGGTTTTTATACTTCATTTTTCTGCTGTTTCATTTCCTAAAATTATATTCTTGGGGACTATGCCAAAGCTTTTTTCTTTTTGAGAATCAGAACTCTTTTTCTCAAAAAAAAAATAACCATAGGGCCCTTTACATAAAAGAGTACATATAAGCTGTGCAGGTCGCAGGATCTTGGGGCTGGGTGGAGTACTTCTGAGAACTCCTAACCCACTTCTAGGGCATAAGGTTGTGCTCAGTCCTACACTGGCCTCTGGCATTGAAAAGGGTGACATTTGACGTCGGATGATTGCAGACTACAACCCAGAAGTGAGTCACTTCCTTCATTATTTAACTGGAAGCTTTGTTTGCCCCCGAGAGTTTACAAGCACTGGATCACAGAACTTTCCCACGGGCTCGGAGAGGGTAAGTACATTTGTTTTTTGTGGCTGCCATAATAAATTAACCACAAACTTGATGGCTTCAAACACAATTTTATTCTCTCACAGTTCGTGAGGCCAGACGTCCAAAATCAGTTTCACTGGGCCGAAATAGGTGTCGACAGGGCCACACTCCCTCTGGAGGCTCCAAGGGATGTGTATGTGTGCAACCATTCTTTGCCTCTTCCAGCTCTGGCTGGCTGCCAGCATTCTTTGGCTTGTGGCCACATCACTCTAATCTCTGCCTCTGTGGTTACATTGCCTTGTCATCTGCCTGTGTCTAATTTCCCTCTACCTCTCTCATGTAAGGACCTTTGTGACTGCATTTAGGGCCCACCCAGATAATTGAAGATAATCTCTCCATCTCAGTATCCTTAATTTAATCATGCCTGCAAAGTCTATCTTGCCATGTAAGGTAAGATTTACACCTGATATTAGGACCTGATATTTGGGGGTTGAGGGGAGGGGGGCATTATTCATCCCACTATAGAAGTGATGTGTCCACAGTGAGTCAGTGGCAAAGACACATTCCATCAGTCTCCTACTTTTTTATTCTCACCCCCTCCTCTCTGCCCAGTAAAGAAGCTGTAGAAGGAACCTAGAGTCCCCTTTTTGGGTGAGGGGTGGAAGAGGAGGCACTGTCTGCTGTCAGCCTCTTGGGCAGCACCTGTTGATCTCAGGGCATGTGGACAGCAAGGCCATTCCCGCAGAGAAGCACAGAAGAAAGCCCACCTGGGCAGCCATGTCTGGAGGCAGCCCTTTGTCAAAGGCTCATCTGACTAGGGTGGGAACTTGTATACACTGAGCTGGATCCTGTGTGAAAGAGCTTCCCCTTCTGATGTAATCCCCTCAATAACCCTCAGAGACAGAGATTATTAGGACCGCTTTACAGATGAGAAAACAGACTCTGAGAGGGGAAGGGCCTTGCCTAAGGCTACATAGCTAGTGAAGGTTAGTGTTGGAATCCAAATCTGTCACTGTGTGAAGACTTCAGAGTACGCATTTGGGTCTGGGTTTCTGCTACCCTGAGCACAGCATAAGAGCACTGGATTTGAGTCTGGGAGCACAGGCTCCTCTTCTAAGTAGTTCTATGGGCAACTCATTCTAATTCTCAGAGCCTCTGTTTCTTTATCTGTAAAATGGGGCTGAGAGCCTTTGATCTCCCTCCTAAGTTGTTTTGAGGTTCCAAGGAAATTGTGTCTGGGATAGCCTTGTACCCCCACTGCCCACAGAGGAGAGGCTATAGGTAAGGTTTCACCGGATCAGCAAGCTGTGAGCAGCCTTCCAGGAAGAATGGTGATGAGAGGATGTGCTCCACACCAGGCTTTGCTGGGCCTGGCACAGACAAGGGCAACTGACCCCTCTGGAAGGCAGCAAGCAGGCTGTGTATCCAAGGTGATCTAGCTCTAGCCGATGGCCATTTAGTTTAATTCAACAGGCATTCACTGGGTAGTGATTCTAGGACAAGCCCTGACCAGGTGATGATGGCAAGACATGGTGGCTTCTGCACCAGTGACCTCTCAGGCCACAAGGAGAGATGGGTGTGTAAATAATCTAAGAGAAGGCAGCATGAGGTCGGTACTGGGAGAACGACACAAACAAGTAAATGGAGGCACTGAGAAGGGCGTGACCAACTCTGACCCAGGGCAGGGGCTTCGGGGAGGACAGTGGAATCATAATCCTCTATGTGGTCCAGTCTCCTTAGTGTCTCCAGTTTGATCCTCACTCCCACCCTGGGGAGACAGAGTAAGGATAGTTACTAAATAACATTTTTTTTTTTTTTTTGCTGTAAAATTAAGAGTGTAATGGCCACTGTAGAACATGTAGACAATGCAAATAAACAAAAAGAAGAAAATAAAAATCACTTATAAGCCCATTGTCCTGTGACTCTCCATTGTCCATATTTTGATGTATTTTGTTCTAGTACTTTTTGCTCCATAGATTTCACTCTGGATTCTGTCTTGAAGCCCACTTTTAAAAAAACTTAACAAGGACTAATTTTGTGTCACTAATGGTTCTGACAGATAAATTGGATACCATCAGATGGTTGTAACATCCTTTAACCAATCCCTAATGATCAGATATTTAGATCTTTCTCATCACCCCCTCCCCCCACTATTATAAGCAGATTCTGGGATAAAATTCTTAAAGTTCTTGCATTTTTGTTCACACAGTTAATTATTTCCTCTGGACAAATTCCTGGGTTTGGAGTTGCAGTGTCAGAGGGTAAGCTCATTTTAACAGCCAAGTTTGCCCCCCACAAAGGTAATTCTGATTTATATTCTCAGCAGCAGTGTTTGAAAGGCTTGTATCTCCACAGTCACTGATGCTGGCTTTTATCACCTTTTAATCTTTGTCAATTTGATAATCAAAAATTTCCTCTAGCTGATTTAATCTGTATTTCTAAGTTGATTAGGGATTTTTTTTTAAATTTTATTTATTTATTTATGGCTGTGTTGGGTCTTCGTTTCTGTGAGAGGGCCTTCTCCAGTTGCGGCAAGTGGGGACCACTCTTCATTGCGGTGCGCGGGCCTCTCACTATCGCGGCCTCTCTTGTTGCGGAGCACAGGCTCCAGACGCGCAGGCTCAGCAATTGTGGCTCACGGGCCTAGTCGCTCCGCGGCATGTGGGATCTTCCCAGACCAGGGCTCGAACCCGTGTCCCCTGCATTGGCAGGCAGACTCTCAACCACTGCGCCACCAGGGAAGCCCTGATTAGGGATTTTGAACATTTTTTTCTGTATTTACCAGCCATGTGTACGTGTGCATGTCCTTCCTGGTAAAATGTACGTTTTGTGTTTCTCTGATGTATTTATAAGACCATCTGATGTACCAGGGCAGGAGATAGTGGCCCCCGCCTTGATGATGGGGAAGCTGAGGTTCAGTGAGGATAAGTGACTTGCCCAAGGTCACTTGGGCAAATCAGTGCTGGAACCGAGACCTCCACCCTGGGCTTTGCAGTCACTCTCTAGTACTGTGCCCACTGCGTCACGCTGATAGATGACCCCCTCCTATGGTTCTGGGGTAAAAAAATCAAGCCTGCCTTGTTTCAATTTAGTCTTGATTCCTAAAATAATCTATCCTCTAACATACAGTAGTGTTAGCAGAGAAAATATGTTCCGCCACTTACCGCTAAAGGAGCGGAGATCTGCGGTGGGCTGTGACCCTTTAAGAGCGTGCCCTCCATTCTGATAAATCAGGTCCTGGAAGGCTGTGTGGGAGATTAGTGCTGACGTGTGTGAGGACAGTTAGCGCGGTTATTAACAGGCCACCATGGCTGGAGACAGCTGGCTCAGCGCACACCTGTGCTCCTGGAGACCCCAAGTCCAGGGCTGCACTCTGAGAGCTGCCTGGACTGAGGGACTGTCCACCCACGCAGCCACACCCCCCGGGACGGCTCTGCAGTGCCCATCCATGCACCCCACTCTGCTCAGTTGGTCTTGTGGCCACTTGAAAAGCCTGGGGTTAGAAAGAGCTGAGTCCCAAACCTGCCTCTGCCATGAGCTTACCTGGTACCCTAAACACCTCTTTGCTTCTCTCTGCCACCTGTCCAAGGTGTTAGACAAAATCATCTCCAAGGGCTCTTCTGAGTCTAGGTTGCCCTGCCCTCTCCATCTACCCACCCCTGTCCACCCTGGCCTTTTCTGCCTCTCGGCTGCCTGAACACCTAGAAAATGCACCACCCCTTCTCCGAGTTCCTGTCTGGCCTCCCCTGCCTGCCTCCCGCCAGCAACAAAGAGCAGAGGTGCGCATTCAGGTCCGGGCTGCGACACGGCAGTCTCCTCTCTTCAGCTTTGGTCAGCATCTCAGATTCAGCTCTGGGACCCACACTTTATTTTATTATTGTGTGTGTGTGTGGTATGTGTGTGTGTTAAACCCTTTGTTACTTACTTTTATTATTATACAAGCAATGCACATTTGTTATAAAAGTCAGAAAATACAGATAAACAAAAAGAAGAAAATGGAAATCATGTGCAATCCCAATATCAAGGGAAAACCCTTCTTAACATTTTGGGGTCTATCCTTATCTCTCATATTTATTTTTCATTTTTACAGAAAAGGGTTCAGATGGTATGCATTATTTTTTATTGAAAATAATTCTGAATTCCTTATGTTCTACCAAGTATACTTCTGTGACATCATTTCCAATAGCTAAGTAGTTTTTCAGTGGGTACGGAAATGCAGGCAACCACTTCTATTAATGGGCGTTTAAGTGTTTCTGAATTTTTTATATAATTTAACTGAACAACATGAAATTTCTGACATTTGGCTGCTCTTGACCTAAGAAATGGCAGTTTCATAGGATTTAACCTAATGTAAATAACACCATGATGAACATCATTAAGACTGATCTTCGCATAATTTTCTTGGTGACTTGCTTGTCTTTCTAGACATTCCTAGAAATCCATTTGCTGAGTCAAAAGGGATGCATGTTTTCAAGTAGACCTACACTTTAATATACTGACCTCTGGCCTGTGTTCAAAACAGAACAAGAAACCAAGGGACGGGGCTGAGGAACAGTTTCAGGAGCTGACTGTTGGGTGTCCCGGAGAGGAGCCTGGGTTTGGCCTCAGATGATGGGGCAGAAGTCCCAGCTGCTTCCCTCACTAGGGTGTGACCCTGGACCAGTGACAGCAGAGGTGAGACGTAATCTGGAGAGCAATCAGCAGGGTTTTCATAATGGGATAACTGGTGCTTTGTTTTAAAGATATTGGTGGTTTGGACATTTCGAACCCTGTCTAACCTCCATCACCCTTTGAAATTCCTTTGACTGAGCTTAGGATCCTCTGACCTGTGAGATCAGAAGCCCCCCCTTCTCCTGGGAAAGGTGACTCCGAGATGAGGGCTTTTTACCTGACTCTCAGTTGCGTCCATGGTTTTGAATGTTTAAGAATGTGACTTGGCCTCAAAGATGGACCCAGGCCCGGCTGTGGAGGGAGGTCCTGATGGATTCCATGGTGGCAGACCTCCCAAACCATTGAAGCGTGCAGGCTGAATTTTAAATATAATTGTCCTTTTTAATGATGTAAAACATGTCATCTAGATTAAAAAACAAACACATTTTATCACTTTGCCAGTCCTTTCTTCTTTCCTCCCAGGGCCAGATGGGGATTGCGTGAATATTTCTGGCATATTTCACATATTTAATAACGCCCTTGGAGGTTCTTCCAGATCTGATGAAAATGTGGGATTGGACTCTGCCCATAGACGCTATTCACAGAAAAAAAAACTGGTGGTAGGGGCGTGTGTGCTGGCGTTGGGGACGCATCCTATTTTGGAAGCAGCTGGGTCTACAAGTCAAAAGGCCTGGACTTTTTATCTTGAGCAACAGAGGACATTGTTTCTGAGCCCCCTTGGTGCCTTTTGGCGGGTGGGGGAAAGAAAGGGAAGAAGAAATGACTGCAGCTAAGCAAACTAGAAGAGCTTCTGGAGAGAGTCAGACCTTCCCCGACAGCTTTCCGCTAGCTCTCTTGAGCTGCGGCGAATCCAAGAAAATAATTAAAGCTTTAATTTATTTATACATCTTCTCTATAGATGTTATAGATCCAACAATTGCCGCCTCCGAATTTATGCACGCGGAGCCCTGCAGGAGCCCGGGCTGCTCGCAGAGGCCGAGCTCGGGTCCCGGGCCGCCGGGAGGAGCGCGGCCCCTGGCGGAGCAGGGACCCGGGCGGGCTGTCAGCCCCGCGGCGGCGGAACAATGGCTCGTGTCGTCGCGAGCCGCGCCGTCCCGGCGGCCGCCTCGGAGCGGGCGCACCTGGGTGATGGGCACCTCCCGAGACTCCCCGGGACGGCGGGCCTGACAGGCGCGAGGCGACTCCTTAATGGACTGCGCGAGTGTTCTCCGGGAGAAGTCTGCAGCGGTCCCCGAGGAGAGATCATCAGGCAGAGTGGTCCCCGGAGCAGGATTTATTAGCAGACAGGATGGGGAAGTTGATTAGCCTCCGCGGCTGAACGGACATCCTGTCAGACAGGCCTCTTAATCCAATCACTTACCTGTCGAGGGGGAGCCTCCCGCCCGCCGCGCCACACCGCCTCCCCCGCCGCCCGCGGGGCCCCTGCTACCTGCCCGCCCCAGAGCCAGGAGCTGCGGCCGGGGCAGGGACCCACCGAGCACAACCCACACCCGCGTCTGGGGCCAGGGGACGAACGCGCCCGTCTCTCCATCTCTCCCTGGCCGGGTCTGCTCTCTGATTCTGTCTTGCTGTTGAGGGCACCTCCAGGTTGCTTTCTGGACTCACAGCCCTGGTGGTGATGCTCTCCTCCGTGGAAACCTTGCCTTCTGTGGCTCCCTATTCCGCACTCAGGAAAATATCGCTCCTGCGTTTTGCCTCGTTTGACCCTGAACCACCTTCCCAGCATCATCCTGCTCTGGTCCCTCTCCCTGGAGTCTCTGCTCTTTGCAGACCCAGTTACCCTCCTCCTTTCCTGAAATGGGCTCCTGCCTGCATTCCCGGCCTTTGCTCCAGTTATGGGGTCTGGCTAGAATGCTCGCCCTCTTTTTTTTTTTTCTTTTTCAAATCCAATTTGTCCTTGGAGGTCTGGCTCACAAACCTCATCTTTCCTGATTACATCCCTTCTCCCTCCATGGCCAGGTCATCTCTCCCTCCTGTGAAACTTTATGTGTGCCAGGGTGAGGACTCTAGCCCCAGATCCTGCCTCCAACACTTCCTAGCTCCGTGACCTTGGCCAAAAGACCTCACCTGGGCTTCCCGCTTCCGTCAAATGGAGATGATAACAATAAGTTCCTCACAGGGTTGCCATGAGGACCAAATGAGAGGATGCATTCAAGAGCGGGGCGTAATGCCTGGCACATAGCAGTGCTCAGTACAGCCCTTTACAGATAAGATGGTTAAATATTTGTTGAGTGAATGAAGGAACTGCTGCTGCAATGCAGACCAAGTATGGTGTGCCATCTTTCTGAGTGACCCCAGGAGGCCCCATTTCTGGTTTGTCTGACCATTGAAGGAGCAGGAGGGTGAGGGACAGGGCCCCCTTCTGCTTTGTGTGGCAGGCATTGACTCCAGCTCTTGTCAAGAGTTTAGGAATTCAGACCCTATTGATCCACTGCATCTTCAAAGCCATCAATCATCATTAAGAAACAGGACCTGAGTCCCTGGATGGGGCGGCTGGTACTGGGTAATTTAGAGGATTTTACACACACAGACACACACAGACACACACACACACACAGAGATGTGGCTAAAACAAGTCGGCTAAGACAAGCACTGAACACTCAGCAGGCAGGGGGGGATCTTGTAGAGACCAAAAGTTACTGACCAGGAAATACATCAGATTCTACTTCCTAGTAGAATCGTAGATTTTTGTGGTCAACTGTAATTGTCTATGAGCGCTTCACTTTGGTAAATGTGGATGCTGAGGTCTCATCCAGGCCCTCGTCTCCTACCGATGCCTGTCTTTTCTGGCTGCTCACAACCCACCAGTCTTGCCTGGGTCAATGTCAAGGTCACTGGTTTCTGATTTGGGCCACCTTCCTTATTTCTCTTTCAAAAAACCAGAATAGCATTTTCCAAGCTACAGTCATCAGGCAACATTCCTATGCCTTGGTGTTTTTCAAGGATTTCTAACCATGACTAGAAAATCTTGGTGTGGCGGAACATACCAGTGGAATGGGATTCTGAGCACCTGGGTCGGGGTCAGGCCCTGCTACTGATTAGTCGTGAGATCTTGGGTGGCGGAGGAGCATTTAACTTCGCTGAACTTCAGTTTCTTCATCCATTAAATGGGAATAATATTTGGTCTCCCGTCACCAGAGGAGAAATTTAAGAGTAAAATGAAGTAGTTGATAGGAACATGCTTTTACAAGTACAGTACTATACAAAATTAAGGCAGAATTACTGTCATGAAATCGTTCCTAAAATATTGATTGCCCTCAATGCGAGGTGCTGGGGAAGTAGAGGTGGCCAAGCCTCAGACTGCCCTCAGTGGGTTCACACGCTAACGAGGGAGGGGACAGATGTGGGGACACTGGCTAAGGCACCAGGACAGAGGAAGTCAGTGCTGGGAAAAGGCGTGACTAACGTGCTAGGAGAAGGGAAGGAAGCATCCTCCTCCCCAGCTCTGGGGGCTGGGTGGGCTTCAAGGAGGAAGGGGACTGGAATAGTTGGGGAAGAGGGTGACAGACAGAGGGAACAGCAAGGGTAATAGCCCAGGGACAGGGAGGTGGCTGTGTGGTAGAGAGGGGGGAAGATGAGGCGGGAAAGCTGTTGGGAGCCAGATATGCAGGGCCCTGTGGCCAATGGACGCAGCCCACATGGAAGGGTTCTCAGCAGGGAAGTGACAAGGTCAGGTGCATTCTGGAACTTTGGGAAGATGGCAGGCTGTGTATGGAGCATGGGTGGAGGGGAGGCAGGAGGCAGGGAGGAAGTTACTGCCATGTCCAGATGAGAGGTTGTGAATCCTGAGGACCTGGGAGCTGTGGGACTTGCTTTTGCCCCCCTGGGTGGGGCAGAGCGTAAGAGGGAGCAGGGGTGAGGATGGCTGAGGGGACTGGGGGAACCCTCTGGAACCAGGTTGAGGAAACCCTGGTCTGCATTATAATCCAAACAAGTAATAGTCTTTTTGCAGGGAGGCCTCTCTGTCTATGCAGAGGGCGCTACCCTGGTGCCAAGATGAATGTTCACAATGCCTGTGCACCTGGAAAGAGGACTTTTCATAAAACAAGTGTCTCAGTCCTCTCCCATCACACCACCGATGCAGGGACTGACCCCAGGAAGAACTTGTACCCTGAGAACCATCAGTAGGGCCCAGAGGGTGGGCTTGGAGTCAGATCTGGCTTAAGTTCTGGCTCCTCCACTCCCAGCGGTGGGACCCCAGACAAGGGGTGTAACTTCAGTGTTCTTATTTTTTTTTTTTTTTTTTTAGAAATTCACGTTCTTTTTATTTATTTATTTATTTATTTATTTATTTATTTATTTTATGACTGTGTTGAGTCTTCGTTTCTGTGCGAGGGCTTTCTCTAGTTGCGGCAAGTGGGGACCACTCTTCATCGCGGTGCGCGGGCCTCTCACCATTGCGGCCCCTTTTGTTGCGGAGCACAGGCTCCAGACGCGCAGGCTCAGTAATTGTGGCTCACGGGCCCAGCCGCTCCGTGGCATGTGGGATCTTCCCAGACCAGGGCTTGAACCCGTGTCCCCTGCATTGGCAGGCAGACTCTCAACCACTGCGCCACCAGGGAAGCCCAGTGTTCTTATTTTTAAAATGGGGATAATAATAATCAAACTGTATTAAGTACTTATGTGTCAGGCACTGTGCCATTCTCACTGCTGGGACGAGGGAAGGGGACCACTCGTTCCAGCCCCTCCCACTCTAAGCTTCCCTCTGCCCAGCCTGTGGGCACCTCCTTGGGACTTCAGAACCCTTCCTGGGTGAGCAGGAGTAGGTAGGATGTGACACCAATGAGGAGAATCAGTTTGCTCTGATAAAAATCCTATTGTTGGGAGAAACCTTGCAAGTTTCCACAATGATTATGGCTTCAATGCTAGAGTCACAGGCACAGTGTAGATAGGGTGTTGTGAGACACAAGGTCCTAATTCCTCTGCCTGTGAGGGGTTGACCTCTCTAGATGAGGCAAGGGACTGTGACCCAGATCTGGGGAGAATAAACTGGGATTTACCTGAGTCACTGAACCATTGACTGAGACCAGGGACCTGGCTCCTGAATGTTCTGAGGTCTGGAAGTGGCCCAGTGTGAACCTGGGACTGTGGGAGCTCCTTGGTTCCCCGTGCAGAGCCCACGTGGTCTGCTGCCTGCCCTCCCCATGCCCCTTCCGACCCCATCCTGGGGCTCTGGGCGAGAGGGGCAGACGAAGCCCTGTGGCTGCTCACGGCCTGCGTGATGGAGGGACAGGAGCCAGTTGTTTTGAATGGGAGGGGGTGGAGGCCATGTTCTGGGCTTCCCCGTTGTGTGATGCTGGCCGGCTGTGCTCAGCAGCCCTGCGGGTAGGAGGAGGGAGACAGCTGGTTGGGGTTCTGGGGGCAGGGATGATGTTTTGGTGATCCCTGTATCCCCAGCGCAGAGTAGGTGCTCAGCAACTGTGATGCTGAATCAAAGAATAGCTGAGTAGGGGTTGTGCTGGTAGCAGAGAAGGCTGCTCCAGACTGAAGAACCTGCCTGAGCAGCGGCCTGGAGGTGGTCACAACAGGAGATGAGGCTGAAGAGTGAGTGTGCGAGAACTCAGCTTGGGGGCACACAAAGAGCCACCCCGTTCCAATCCCCTCCCCACTTTGAATCCATTCTAGAACCCCAGCAGCAGCCTTCCAGAAGATCTTCTGGCTGTACTTGAATGCCTCTGGAGACAGGGAACTCATTCTTCCCTTGACACTCCTTTGCATCTTAGACCATCTCTAACTGTGAAAAAATGAATTCTTTCTTAAACTAAGTGAGCACTGATTCTTTCAGGGGCCCCTACTGCTCCTCAAACTGCCTGCTTCTTTGGCGCCTTGAGTGCCAAGCCCAGGGACGTGGTCTTTATTCTGCAGATGGAGGGAGCCCTGGAGGCCTCTGAGCAGGAGGACCACGAACAGGTGGAGCTTTGCTCAGAAAGGCGACTCTGGCTGGGCTGGGGCTGGGGCTGAGGCAGGGCAACGTGCCGTCTGTCCCTCTGCACCTATTCATACCCACTGCGCTCATTAACAGACTTGAGGGTAGATAACCAGTGATAACCATTTCTCTTACCAGACAAACGGGTCCAAGGCCAGCGGTCATGGGTATGGACTGAGTGGAGGCACATGCAAAAGTTTGTATGTTAGGGTCATCCTGAGTCTAGGGATCATGGAAGTCAGTGCCAAACCCTGTTGGCCCTCTGGAGTCTGTCTCTCTGCAGAACTAGAGATGGCAGGCAGATGCAGGAACTGGGGGTCTTGGGGTAAAGGGAGTCTTCAGCTCTCCTCTGGACCTGATGCCGGGGAGGCAGCTGGAGGGATGTAGCAGATGGCCGTGGTGAGGACTGGTGCTCAGTGGGAGAGGCAGTAAGCTCTCCACCTTGAGATCAGGGCTTCACCTGCCCCCAGGATCCCTTCTGACCTTTGCATTCTCAAAAAAAAGTCAAGGTGATGACAAGACACATCTATCGCATCTCAGCCATCATTGTATTTGAAAGATGGGCCTGGAGCAGGTGGACTGCTTCAATTATGATGGATGAGGACGGTGACAGCTCTCGGGAGAGCTGCGGGAACCTGGCAAGTGTTCACTCAGCTATGACTCCTCTGGTAGCAATTTGACAAGATCAGAGCACTTTATGGAAGTGGAAAGTTTGGGGACCTCGGGGTTTGCTTGGCCCGGGGACTCTGTCTGCTGGAGCCCTCTGTCAGCAACACAGGGTGGGCGCCTCTCTTAGGAGGGCCAATGTGGGGAGGCGGGAGCAGCCCATGGGGAGGCACTCTGCCTCGGAGGCCTCCTGGCCCTGGGCTCCACCTGGGCCTTGCCTGCTTCAGTCTCCCCCAGTCGCTGACCAGGGGACACCAACATGGCTAGAGCCACCAGGGGACACCTCACAAGCCAGCTAGGCATCTCCCTTGAGCAGAGCTGGAGATTCATACCCTGCCTCATGGCACTCTCGTGTAGACTCTGGGTGAAGGGAGGTCTGGGACCAGACAGCCCCATCTGTCACTGGCTGTGAAGCTTCACTTTGAGCTTCGGTTGGATCATCTTGCTTGGGCTTGGTGGCTGGGTGTTAAGTGAGATAACCTACAAGGAGTACCCAGCTTGTCCCAGGTGTTTAGTCAATGCTGCTTTTCCTCGCTCACTGATTCTGTTGTCCTTTGGTGCATTTCTTTATTCATTCAGCAAACCTTGGCCCCAGGAATTAGATGTGGTCCTGGAGATGAGGGGCTCACAGCTTTAACCGTGGTTGGATCAGGCAGTCCCCTGGCCTCACTGCCCCTGTTGGTTGCTGGGTGGAGGCGCCCACCTTGCAGAATGATGGCCAGCACAGCCATGGCCTTAGTGCTCCTGGACCCTGCGCCTCCCAGGCATCCGTGGGCTTCTCTGAATCAGGTCTGCTCTGAAGCCAGGATTCAGGTATTCCTCACTTTAGAAGGCCACCTTCCTAGAGCCTGGAGGGAACCCCCAGCATGGGTAGCTCTGCTAAGATTAGTGGAGCTAATCAGAGTCTGTCCTTGGGATTTCATATTCTAGCTGGGAAAGAAGATCTCTTTCCTCTCTGTTGCAAGACATAAGATGTAAGCTAGAAGTTGCCTGTAGGCATGGCTCTGGCCTTGGGGGGATAGCTGATTCATCAGAAAAAAACCAACTTGGAGAGAAGCAGAGAAGTGGAGAGAGAGAGAGCCCTGATTGCACTTGAATCCCTGGCTCCAATAATCTCTTATTCCAGTGTCTTTAGTGTGGTTTCACTATTTAAGTGAATGTCCATAACATTTCCCTTTTGGGTTAAGCTGGTTGGGGCTGGGTTTCTGCCACTTGCAACCAAAGGATTCCAACTCTTATTAATATATGTAGCACAGTTACCTGTCTTACAGCAAGGGCTTAGTAAGTAGTAGCTCTCAGAATTAACTAAAGTCAGGCTCTGTGCAGCTTGACTTTGGTGCTGAATTTCCATCTCCATTTACCTCTGGCCACCTTGTCATGAGGACTTGTGCATCCTCCCTGCCTCCCAGCCCAGAATCTAGGGTTACCTGCATGAGGCACAAAGCTGGTGGGTAGCTTGAGGCCTGAGCCTGCCTGGCAATGAAGGCAGCAGCGCCAGCCCCTGTAAAACACAACCATGGACTGTGGCAGCCCAGCTTGCAGTCGCCTACCACAGGACACAAACACAGTCAAGCTGCTGACATCCTTCCCCATGTCGGGGCCTGATAATGAACAAGTAATTTATGTCCAGGAGTCAGTGGAGCCTGTCGCAGGCCAGGGCTGAAATGTTACTACGAGGGATTCCTATGAAGGTCATTGCCCTGCTCTTGTCGCTGTTAAGTGTTGTCTGTAAATGGCGTCCCTATTGGAGGCGTCCCCTTGTTCTCCTGGTTTCTTTGGAGGGAGAAGGACGCACGTTTGAGAAGCTGGGTTGGGAAGAGCAGTGGGCTTCTTCTGAGCCACTCCCTTGCAGTGGCCCTGGAATCTATAAAATCTAACCTCAGGTCACCCACAGATGAGAAATGGAGATCCAGGGTGGACTGGTGCTGGAGTGGCTGTGAGGGATCTGTGGGTAAGGAGGACAGGAATTGGGCATCCCTCTTTGGGGAGGGATGGAAGAAAAATGGCTCCAAAGACTTTGTCTGTGAATTAATTTGAATCAAGTGCCAGATGTGACTGGAATAGTGTTCTGGGGATAAGGTAACAGAGTATCTCTTTTAAGAGCATGAAAAGAGGAGAAGAGATAATGGAGAAGACGCTGCGCTAGTGAGTAGATGAACCACTCAACCCCTTCCTATGGGCCTTAGTCTCCATACCTGTTAGTGGGCTAGTGAGACTTCACCATTCAGGGATGTAGGCAAAGAATGTTTAACAGTCCCATTTCTTGGATGAGGAAACTGAGGCTCAGAGGTCATACAGCTTCTATGTTCCAGACTTGGGTCTTTGGATAACCCAGTGCTCCATCCATTACCCAGCCTTGCATGCTGTTTATAGAAATTGTGGGACAAGCAGTCTCATGGGGTCATTCCCCCAGCAGAGGCCCAGCGGTCCCTCTCTGTCCCTCCATCATTTCAGAGCAAGCATTCCTCAGGAAGTTGTCAGGCTTCTTCTTTGTGGACAAAAAGAAGGGGAGAAGGAACCCCTTGAGAAAAGTTCTGTCTCCCTGAGGAGATTTGGCTGCTTGTGTGTGCATTGCCTCAGCTCAGCCAGGCTAGGTTCTGTGGAGGGTCTGCAAGTGGGATCAACCCCATTCCTGCACCACGGGGTCCCTTGTCAGTGGCTTCCTTTCAGCTCCATTTCCACTTTCCACATTGGGTCTGGGGTCTCTGGCCTGAAACATGATCAATACACCCTTGGCTGAGTGCTGCAGTTTTCTTTTCCTCCCAGATGAGGACTACATTTCAATTTACTTGAAGGTCCTATGAGGGGATGAAAAATAAAGGATGGAGGGACTTCCCTGGTGGTCCAGTGGTTAAGACTTCATGCTCCCAATGCAGGGGCCCAGGTTCGATCCTTGGTCAGAGAACTAGATCCCGCATACTGCAGCTAAGATCCCGCCTGCCGCAACTAAGACCCAGCGCAGCCAAATAAATAAATAAATATAAAAAAAAATAATAAAGGATGGAGTGGGGAACTTCCATGCCAACCCAAGCCAAATGGGGCCCCACAGCTGTGAGCTGAGCCTGCTCTGGGCACAAGGTCCCATGGCCACATCACAGGAGTTGGGCAATGTCCACTGTGCAGAGGGATGCTGACAGCTTGATTCCCTCTGTGGCCTGGGCTTCTAGAAAATATCACTTAACCAAGCTTGTACCCTCAGGTTCCCTTGGCAGAATTCTGGGAAGCAGGTAGGACCTGGATAATCACTCCCATTTCACAGATGAGGAGATGTGGCTCAGACAGGGAGAGTGGAGGGGACCAGAAGCTGGCCTTTGGGGCCCTCATGTGGGGCCCTTTCTGCTGCATCTCTGTCCACCCCACCCTCAACAGCAGGTGCAAAAGGGGTTGCCCAGATGCACAGGGCTCTGGGGCTCCTGGCCAGATGCTCCCTGAGCAGGGTCGGGGGAGGCAGTGTCCCTCTAATGAGCACTGTCTGCAAGAGCGTCCCCATCACAAACTATATTGGTTTTTATTTTTATGGGGAGATCTGTAAAAGGGATACATGTTTATTTTGAAATGTTGGGAAAATAAGACAGAAAGGGGGGCGATTTCTCCTGTTGCTCCCGACTGTCTGGCGGTCCTTTCCCTGCCTGTTTCTCTTGACTGTGTTCCTCTCTATTGCTGACTAATGACCTGCACCCTCCAGAGTCAGATAGACTGAGTCCAACTCTCAGGCCCACCACATTCTAGCTGTGTGACCTGGGGGAAGTTACCTCACTTCTCTGAGCCTCCATACCTTCATCTATAAAAGGGGAATAATAATTAGTGTGACTGTTGAGGTCATCCAGACTGGGACACGGCATTGGGACAACAGGCATAAACCAGGACTGTCTTGGAATACCAGGATGTACAGGCACTTAGCGGTAAGAGGAGTAGCTATTCGTGGGTTATTGGAAATGACAAAATGCATGGAGCAACTAGCACAGAGCTGAGAGTCCAAGTTCTCAGTGTAAGAGCTTTACTCTTATTACTGTGCATTCTCTTCATCTCAGGGCCTGTTGTGACCTTCTTTTGAGACTGAGGGAAAATAAATGGTCTGAGCTGGGATTCCTCATCTTTCACACATGCATATTCTACACAATATTGGTATTTGACTTCTCTTCTAAGGTTGGGCTTTGGGAATGATCCTGATGGCTCTGAAGCCCTCTGACCATAATGGAATGAGGTGATATGTAGTCACACAAGGTCATTAGCCAAGATCCTGGAGAGCAAACATCTCTGAATTGGGGATGAAGGTCATATTTGTAGGTTTATTCCTCCAGCTTCCCCTGCTAATACCTTCCACTGCTTACTATAAGATGTAGATTTTTAGGGTGATGGCTGGGTGGTGGGAGAGATGGTGTTGCTCAGAGAGAGGTGAAGCCTAGGCAACCCTTCTGGAAAACTCACTCCTGGGAGTTGGCCTCGGGAGTGATCATACCTGCTCCTGGAGGCTGGGATTGGACAGCCAGGCTGGTCTGTCCTGACGTCATACCCTAGAGAATTCCAGGGAAGCTACTGAGGGGTCCTGGTAATTCAGAAAAAGTCACAGAAGAACATCAAGACAATCGGGGATGCCACCGTCCCTGGGTGTTGTTAACCGCCGTTAGCATTTCAGGCCAGGTCTTCTAGCCTGATGCGAGTGTGTGTGCGCTCCGTGGGAAGGAGTTTCATAGCTCAGGGTTGATGCACCCAGATGTACCTTTATTTTTCCTATAAGTGGGCTTTTTTTTCTTGTGCCCCTGTTCTGCCCGATGCAGAAAAATCAGTCTAGTTGTGTCTTACTGAAGTCATTATTATTCAGAGATTTCTCAGTGACTTGAGGTTTTAGAGCTCGGTCACACTCAGGATTGCTCCCCCTGTCAGAGTTTCCTCTCTGTCCCACCCTCTAGGTCGGCTCTAAGTGGTGGGGGGAGCGCTGTTTCTCTGCCTGGACATCCATGGCCTACATGCCCCTTGCCCTTCTGGCCCAGCTGGGTGGGCCCCTTTGGGCTGAAACCCACTGAGTGTGGCTGCACCCGCCCCTGAGGGCCTTCCTGGCCACAAAACTCTGACTCATGACTTTTCAGTCAACCTGAGTGCCCCACTTGGGAACCGTGAGAATTTTCTGAATGCCCTGCCACGCAGTCAGGGGCTGCAAGAAACTGCATGGGGCAGTGGCAGGGGGTGCAGTACTGGCGTCTCAGGTCCGGAGGCACCACGTCTCCGTTCTGTTCTCCGGCGGCTGCCTCCCCCACTGGTGTAGGCTCAGAGGCTCTCTGGTCTGGGGTGTCCACACTTACCTGGGTCTTTTAGCATTTCCTCCCCTCCTGTGAGATTGGACCCAAGGCAGGTAGGTGGCAGCATTCAGGGCTCTCCCGCACCAGCAACTGATCTATATCTTCTTCTGCAAACCCCCCTCCCCCTTCAGGCCCGAGTGCCTCTTGTCTCATCTGGGTGGGCAGGGGGTAACTGGTGGATGGTGCCCACCTGCTCACTTGTCCATCCTACACCTTGGGCCATGGCTCCTGAACTTAAAACCTAAGAACTTGGGGGTTTTTTTGGGTTTTTTTGTCTTTTGGCCATGCTCGGCACGTGGGATCTTAATTCCCCGACCAGGGATCAGACCCGTGCCCCCTGCAGTGGAAGCGCGGAGTCCTAACCACTGGACCGCCAGGGAATTCCCTGGGACTTTTATTCTTTGGTCCTATTCTGACAACTACCCTCTTGGGTAATGGGAATGGGGTGGGGCATGACATGCTGTCATGGGGGGTGAAGGCATGGGGTAAAAGGGGTGCAGGGGAGACAATGAGAACAAACCAATTAATATTTCAAATTCATGTCTTATCACAGGGATATAAAAGTTAGGGCACTAGCGTATCTGGTTTATGAACTTCTTTTGACATGAATATTTACCACTGTCAGTATATATTCCTTCATAACATCGTTTTTAATGACTGCACCACATTTCATTATATATGAGTTTCCTAATGGAACCATTTCTCTACTGTTGGATGTTCAGGTCGTTTTTATTTTTTTTTACTCTCAGAAAAAAAAGCCAGGATGAGTTTCCTTGGACATAATCTTGTGCAGATCTCTATTTCTTCAGAGTACATGAGGAGGTTGATTTTAACATAAACATTTGAGGATATTCCCACCTCATCCCCGCACATGCTCGTGTGCACGTTTCCACAGATACACAGACATGCACACATGCGGAGCCACACACGGTCCCGAGACTGTGTCCCACACAGAGCTTGGCACGGAGCAGCTGCTCCAGTGGAAGTGTTCATGGTCCTAAGAGAGTGGCAGACACTGGGCTGTGGAAGGGCAGAGGGGGAGGAATCAATTGGCTGGGAAGCTTGGCATGTTAGGGAGGAGGTGGCCCGGGAACTCGGCTTTGAAGGAACAGGGAGGTAGAGAAATGGAGAGTCCAGGCAGATGAAACGGTGTGACCAAAGGCCTGCAGGTGGGACAGTGTGTGTTTAGGAAAACGCAAGGAGCTTGTGGAAGGGGAAGGTGGGTGCAGAAGTCAGAATTGGAATCTGTCCAAGGAGAGAGATGCCCCCAACCCCCAGTTCTTGCCTGACTGTGAAAACTCTCTAGCTGGGTGTGACCCGGCTGCAGCAGGAGGCTGGGTGAGTAGAGTTGTCAGATAAAACACAGGACGCCCTGTTAAACTCGAATTTCAGATATAAATGAATAATTTTTTTTTTTACTGTATGTCCCAAATAAGCCTATACTTATATTTACAAAATTCTTCATTGTTTATCTGTTAATTCAAGCTTAACTGGGCTTCCTGTACTTTTACTTGCTAAATCTAGCAACCCTATATGTAAAGAATGCAGTAATGCTGCGGCGGCAGAGGCGTCATTACCATTTTTTGGGCCATTGCTTCGTGAGCAAAGACAGATTGAAGTGTGTGAATCCCCACCGCACCTAAATGCAGATAAACATGACGAACGGTAATGGCTCCAGAGGAGCCAACGGGAGCATTTCCAGAAGCAGGTGAGTGATGGGCGTGCTGGAAATGAGCATCTGGGCGCTGGAGCTCAGGCCTCACCTGCCATCCCTGGAGTGCAAGGTTCCCAAGGGGGTCTCTTCTGCAGGAGTGAGGCTCAGGTCTGGAGGAACAAGGCTGGAGGCAGTGATTGCGTTCCCAGCCTCGCCCACTAAAGGTCCATTCTGCTAATAAGGGGCAGCGTTTTAGCAATATTATGAGAGGTTGGTGTGAGAGGCTGGCCTGGAGCCCAACTTCTATTTGGAACCCTATTTCTCTGGCGATGGGGACTCTGTAGTCCTAGACTAGAAGGAAGGATGGAGGCCTCAGAAACATTCCAGCCCTGGCTGCAGTGGTGTCTGGGCCATTGGCTCATGGGCCATGGGCAGTGGGGAAGGGAAGGAGGGGGGAGGACATGCATATTAAAGGAAACTGGGGAGTGATAAAGAAGGTGAGCTCCCCTTCATATCTTCTCTCCAGCTACCAGACCCCCCAGGGGAGGAAGTATCATTTACTATGTACTTTGGGTACATTATCTTGGGTAATTTTCCAACATTTGTTTGGTGTTATTCCATTTTATAGAGGTGGAAACTGAGGCTCAGAGAGATGAAATAACCTGCTTAAGGTCATACAGTTCAAAAACAGCAAAGTCAGTACTTGACCTATGTTTTTGTAGCTCCAAAGTCTTGGTTCTTTTTTCTGGGCCACATTGGAAATAACTCCCTGGGAGCTCCCATCAGGGGCCCCAGGACCTGACTTCAATATTCCATATTCCTAACTCTCTGAGCTGCCCACAACTCCTTATCCAGACTGTCCCAGCATGGACCAGTCACTCACTTATCCACCAAGGCACTTGGTCTGTGGGTGCCAAAGATGGTAGCTATTGTCATGTTCCCAGGAGGAGCTCAGTGTTGCTGCTACTTTTTCCCAAAGCTTACCTACACCCCTTTCACCCCAGATTTACTGTCTCTGGACTCTCTGAGCCTTGGTTTGCATCTGCTCATGAGCTCCCTGGAATTATTGGTGAAACCAAGTGGAGTCACCCCTGGGGTATGGGGTGGGGTGAGAACTAAGTCTGTTCTCTCTTCCTCTCTGGTGCTCCAAATGTGTCCATGGAAGAGAGAGGGGTGAAAGCTCCGTAGGCTCTACCGAGCTACAGCAGTCCAGGCAGGAAGAGTTGGTGACAAGACATACACTTGCATAAATGCTGATTAGTCCAGGAAGGGCTGGACTCCTGGGCTGTTTAATATCTGACACCTCAAGGGAGCGATGGTATAATGCTAGCTGCTATAACAAACAAACCTCCAAATATATAATGGCTCAAACACAATAGACATTTATGTCTCACTCCTGTAAAATACCAGACAGGTGTTCTGACAGGTTGTAGGGTTGCCAGATAAAATATGATACATAGTTAAATTTGAGTTTCAGATAAACAGCAGATAATTTTTTAGTCTAAGTAGGTTCGAAATGATAGCTATTTACCCAGGGATCCTAAGAGCCCAGAGCAGTTACAGAAACGTGACTGGGGTTGCCTCTCTCCCCAGTTTGTCCCCAACATATTATACTGAAAATTATTCATTGCTTATTTGAAATTCACATGTGACTGGGTATTCTTGTTTTTAGGCAACTCTAGATAGGTAGGTGGTCCTCCTTCCATGCCTGTTCAGGGACCCAGCCTCCATAACCTTCTGGACCTGCCACTTTCAACCTTGGTTTCCAAGGTCATGACACTTACTTGCATCAAACTGGTAAGAGTGGAAAGAGCACGGAGAGTCCTGTGGGGAGGTTCTTATGGGCCAGAGCTATAACTAGAGAAGACAGCTCTGCTGTTATTCCATTGGCTAGAACCATGGACATGGCCACGCCCAATTGCAAGGAAGACTGGGAAATGTAGTCTAGCTTAATGCTCAGGAGTGGTGGAAAGAGGTTTCCTGAGCAACTGAGCAGTCTCTACCATTAAAAAAAAAAGGCTTTTAAAAGAAGGTGCCGGGACTTCCCTGGTGGCTCAGTGGTTAAGAATCCGCCTGCCAATGCAGGGAACACGGGTTCAAGCCCTGGTCCAGGAAGATCCCACAAGCCGCAGAGCAACTAAGCCCATGTGCTGCAACTACTGAGCCTGCGCTCTAGAGCCCGTGAGCCACAACTCCTGAGCCCACGTGCCACAACTACTGCAGCCCGCATGCCTAGAGCCTGTGCTCCGCAACAGAGAAGCCACAATAATGAGAAGCCCGCACACCCCAACAAAGAGTAGCCCCCGCTCGCCGCAACTAGAGAAAGCCTGCTCACAGCAGCAAAGACCCAACGCAGCCAATAAATAAATAAATAAATAAATAAATTTATTTTAAAAAATAATAAGAATAAAATAAAATAAAAGGAGGTTCCTTTTCTAGGGTCATCTTTTTAAGACTGCAGCTTTACTTAAGCAAACATGCACTCCAGGAGGGAACAGACCCGTGCCTGGGTTTGTTGATGACAGTCCTTTCCTCTGCTTCCCTTGCAGAAAACAAACAAAACATTTATTTCTTCTATGTTGAAATTTGTTTTTTTCTAGACAAAGTCCTAGTAATGGATTGTCAACTTATATATTCTTAAACAAGCAGCAGGAGGCAGAGTCATAACTGAATCTTGGCATCCAAGACCTGGGATGGATCCTGGTAGAGCCTGGTACCACCTACTAGCTGTGGAATCTTGGGAAAATTACTTAACCTCTTTGAGCTGCAGTTTCATCTCTGTGAAACGGGGCTAATGGCATTTACCTAATGGGTTTCTGGGAGGACACAGCCTGGTCCAACACAGAAGTGATCTTACTGTTCCTGTCCCCTCCATGTTCCTGTAGCAGGGACCTGGCTTGATCCTGAGCTGAGCCCATCTGGGTGTCTGATTGGAGGGTCCTCCAGGAATCTGCCTGTGTACTGAGGAAGCCAGGCTGACAAACTCAGCATGGCAATAGGCCTGGAATCATTAGCAAGGAGGAGAATCTGTCTGAGAACTTTTCTCCTTGTCCAAATCCATCATGGACTCCTGTCTGGGGCCTGTGAGGAGCGAGTTACAGTGGGTAAACATGGAAAGACCTGTTCTAAAAAAAACCTCTGCAAATCATTGGAACACAAGCCTCCTTGCAACACCAAACTGGGGGAGAGGCAGTTCCCACAGGGACACAGACAGGCTGTGGACCCCCTAGGATGTTCTGGCACATCCATTGTGGAGATGGTGCTTCCCAGTGGACGGTGGCATAAAGGTGGCCCCGAGGCAGCGGTGTGTGTTCTCCTGTGACTTGGCAGGAGCTGCAGGAGGAGATGAAGTGGTAGCTGATAGGACTTGCTGGTAAAAACACATGAGTTTTCCAGAACTAATTAAGGAGGTGCTGGAAGCAGCTAGATGTTTGGAGTTATCAGGCGGAGTGGGCACCCTGGTTATCAGTAGTGATGTGTCTCCATTTTAAACCTAGAGTTGGGACTTCCCTGGTGGTCCGGTGGCTAAGACTCTGTGCTCCCAATGCAGGGGGCCTGGGTTCGATCCCTGGTCAGGGAACTAGATCCCATATGCCGCAACTAAAGATCCCAAATGCAGCAACTAAAAATCCTGCATGCCACAACTAAGACCCGGCACAGCCAAATAAATAAATAAAGAAACAAATATTAAAAAAAAAAACAAAACAGAGTTCATGTGACTAAAGTAACCCAGGGTACACCATTTTCTTCAAAACACCTTAAAAATGTGGGATATATATATATATATATATATATATATATATATATATATATATATATATATACACATATATATATATATGTATATATATACACACACAACGGTGTACATTAAATATACACAATGGAATATTATTCAACTATAGAGAAGGAGGAAATCTTGCCATTTGTGACAACATGGATGGATCTTGAGGGCATTATGTTAAGTGAAATAAGTCTGGCAGAGAAAGACAAAGAGTGGATGATTTCACTTATATGTAGAATCTGAAAACAAAATAAAACAAAACAGAAAATGAACTCGTGGATACAGAGAACAGATTGGTGGTTGCCAGAGGCGGGCGTGCGTGAAATGGATGAAGGGGTTTAAAATGTACAGGCTTCCATTTATGAAATAAATAGACCCTGGGGATGTAATGTACAGTATGGTGACTATTGTTGGTAACACTATCGTATATTTGAAAGCTGCTAAGAAAGTAGATCTTAAAAGTTCTCATCACAAGAAAAAAAATTTGTAACTATGTGAGGTGATGGATGTTAACTAGACTTACTGTGATGATCATTTACAGTACATACAAATATCAAATCATTATGTTGTACACTTGAAACTAACATGTTATATGTCAATTATATCTCAATTGAAAAATTCATAAGTATTTTAACTCCAGCTACATTTCACTGTATTTTGCATGGGTGTGTCCTCCCAACTCCCACCCACCAATTGATTTGCCTTCCCCTTTGCGGGGGAGTCTGTGCCCTTCAGTGGAAAATGATTTGGCATCTTTGATTTAGACTCACTTCTCCATTCTTTTCCTGACTGCATCCCACACCCCTCTGATTATGGAAAGATTGTCTTCTGGTCTCTGAATCATTAACTTTGGTTGTGTAGCTCTTGCCTGGCAGAGTTTTTTCTGCTCTGAAAAACTCTGATTATAAATAGTTCAATAATACATGTCCTCCTGAGTTTAAGACTTGGGCCTATGTAATTGGAAATCTGGATGGGAAGCAAGTTAAAGTTGATGCCATAAAGACAGTAAAATAATTAATCACTTTGCTCCGTTTAATAGATTCAAGGGCATGGGAACAGCCTTGCGGCCAGGGTGAGTCCTCAGGAGTGGCACTTGCTGTCATGATGAGCTTGCCAGGCGCTGGGGGGAAGGGCCCCAGAAATCAGCACCAGGGATCGGAGGATGGGGCCACCCCAGGCTGTGCCCCCAAAGCTCGCTGAGGCCCTGCTTGTAAAGCTGTCAAGCGTCTGTCACCCTCTGCTCCTCCCTCCCTCTGCCAGTGGCTTTCTGTGCCTGGATTCTGGTGTAGTGTGTATGTCCTCGTGCACACACCAGCCTGGTCCAGCCCACCTGGCTGACCCCCTGGATGCGGTGCTCTGATTAGGATAATCTCTGTGCAGCTCACAGAGGACTTTTACATCCATTCTCTTGTTCTGTCCTCACAAGGCTCTGTGAAGCAGGCAGAGCAGTTATTCTTTCCCTCTCTGCTTGTCCTAAGGGAAAACGGATGCTTGGCTGGGTTCTGGGGGAAATGGTCCACTTCACATGTATCTTTCTCAAAGTCACACAGCTAGTTGGTGGAGCCAGGTCTTGCATTCCCATCTGGGTGACTCCTCAGCCTGTGCTGTCTTGGCTCTGCCTCAGTAGCTCCCTGAGGGACCAGGAGCACGAGAGTGTGGGCTTGAGGGAGGCTGGTCCAAGGGCAGGGACCAGCAGCAAACTGGGGGAGCTAATATTATCTTTGCATTTGTAATGGGCCAGGCACTATTCACTATTCAACCACTTTGTCATATATTTCTCATTTATTCTTCAAATCACACTTTGAGGTAGCTGCTATTATTGTCCCCATTTTGTAGATAAAGAAACTGAGGCACAGAGAGGGTGGGAAACTTGTGCAAGGACACACAGCTAGTAACTAGTAGAGGTGGGATTTGAACCTGTGCTTGTAACCATTGTACCCTGTGAGCTCCCTGGAAAACTGTAACTTGAGGCTGGGTTGTTCTCTTACTTGACTTAGTGTTTCAGTGTCGAGCCCAGGGCCTGGCACAGAGAAGGGGTTCACGAGATGTTTGTTGGAGGGCTGAAGAGCCCGGCTTGGTGGGGTTCTGCTGCCTCTGGACTGGCCAGCTTCTCCCCATCTCTATTCATTTATTCCTAACACAGTGCATCCTGATCTGGGTCGGGGCCCATCCTAGCACTGGGGGACAGTGCGGGACGAGCCCATCTGCTTCTGTGCAGGCAGGTGGAGTACGGTGGGCAGATAAAGATAAAGCAGTGTGGAGAGCGCACCGATGGGAGCACCGTGGGTGCCTGAAGAGGGCCATCTGAGCCAGTCTAGGGCAGGCAGCAGGCAAGATGTGGTGGGAAGGGGACAGGCCTGTTGGGTGGAGAGGACAGCATCAGCAAAGACCTCAAGGCA
Source organism: Balaenoptera musculus (assembly GCF_009873245.2). Taxonomy (NCBI): domain Eukaryota; kingdom Metazoa; phylum Chordata; class Mammalia; order Artiodactyla; family Balaenopteridae; genus Balaenoptera; species Balaenoptera musculus. The sequence goes on from NC_045790.1 coordinate 80,374,809, forward strand.
GGACACAGCATGGGGCGAGCGGGAGCCACTTTCTGCTAAAGGAGAAAGTTCAGGGTAGGGGGGTAGCAGGAGATCGGCGGGAGAGGGTTAAGGCCTTGGGTGCCAGGGTTAGGGCCCCTGATTTTCTCTAAGTAAGGGTTCTGACCCGGTGAGGTTTTAGTAAGCCGGGTCTCGAGAGAGACTGGAGGTCGGGAGTCCAGCGAGGAGAGAGAGGGCAGCTGTGGGAGCTCAGGCAGTGGCTGTGCAGGAGGGACAGAAGGGGGTATGCTGGGGCCTCACTTGACTTATAAACATGTTCGTCCCTCCCCAACCCCTACCTGTGCCAGGGCCAGTTTTTGGCTTATTCTGCGGGTTGTAAGTGAGCTCTGGCGAGGGGCCCAAAGGGATGCATTTGAGACCCACAACCAGCACCTGCCTTTCAGACCCTCTTGCCCGATGAGAAGGGCAGCTCTTCCCTTGGTCTTTTTGGTACTTGGTGCCTGAGCCTATCCAAGGTGACTTCTGGAGTGAGCCATTGGGCAAGCAAAGGGCGGCTGGAGGTTGGAGACGCCCCCGGGCAGCGCAGACAGTATGGGAGGAGGCCCGGGAGCTGAAATGAGCTCGCCACATCAGGGCTGAGCAGCAGGCTGCAGGGGACGGCCCCAGCCGAGGGCAGACGAGGGCAGGCAAAGCAGGACTCCTTTGGCTGTTTCTAGGGGTTTAGATTGTTTCCAAAGGACACTGGCAAGCCTCTGAAGATTTTTACAGGGAAGGAAGGGCCATGTGTTTTCAAAACAATCACTCTGACTTTGTGTGTAGAATGGATTGGGGAAAAGCAAGAAGATTTTTATTGGGGTGGCCTAGTTTTCTTCTTCCTGGTAACTGGTAACTAAAGGGAATTTGAGAGGAAGCAACGTTTAGAACCTCGAGCTGAAGGGCACTGCATCAGAGGAGGCCCAGTTTAGCCCCAGTCCTCTCCGGAAATATATGAGCTCACTTGCGGCACGCAACTTTCAGGACTCAGATCAGGAGTGGAGGGAGGAGAGGAAGGACACGGACTGTGTCACAAGCCAGCCAGGCCTTCTGCCCAGGTGCCCCCCACATCCCAGAGCATTCCTTAGGTCCTGTCTGAAGCCTGTTTTCCTTTCCTATTACAATCCTCCCACCCAATTTCCCCAGCTGGGTTCTTCTCCAATCCTGGGCAGCTGTGGGACAGAATTCAAACGGCTGGGTTCCTCCATTCCCTTGCTGTAAGCCTCCAGCCTCTTGCTTTGGTGTTCTGGTTTCTGAGAGGCATTTGCCTACCAGAAATCTGGTTACCTGGACCCATAGTTGAAACAGGGTCCAAACAGTCCACAGCAAGTGAAAAATATCCTGTCCAGCTGGCCAGCTGTGGTTGGACAGGAGGCTGAGTAGATGATGACCCTCCAGATTGTGGAGACAATGACAGCAGGGACGGGTCAGTTTCTACTTACCACTGCATTCCCAGCACCCTGCCTGGAATGTAGCGGGTCCTTGGGAAATATTTGCTGTATGGAAGACGCTTTTACCATGTTTTCCTAACTCTAAGGTATCATCAGCTATAAGAAACACTGTCAATTCACTTATAACTTTTCAGGAAATGCAAAAGGTAGACATGACATTGATTACGCACATCCATTGTAAGATGCACCCTGTTAATAGGAATGCTAAAATGTGAAAAAAACCAATACATACATTTGAGAATCAGGAACTTGTGGGATCATAATCATTCTTCCATGAACCAGTTTGCAAACCAACTCCTGTGGCTAATTCAGCTGTGCAGGGCCCATTGTTTTTCCTTCTCAGGCCAGTGCTTGCTTTTATGTAGCCACATCCCCAGGCCTGTGGATTGCTCGAGCCCAGGTTTCTTTCCTCCAGAAAGTAGCCACGGCCCCCAGTCAGCGGTTGTGCGCAGATGAGCTCCCGGTGCTATCTCGCCATGACTTTGTAAATGACCAGCTCCACAACGTATTTTCTTTGGAGTTTTATAGGAGTAATGGAAGTGACATAAAACTGTGCAGCCAGATTCAAATGAAAGAACAAATGTACTTGGCCAAAATGAACAATTATAGGAAACAAAGGGAAAATAACGATTAAAGATCTTTCATTACAGCCGGCTAATTATCATGAGTTCTGGACTTAACTGTTCAGGCATAGAATTAAAAACCTTAATTATATTGTCACCTTTGTCTCTCAGCTCCCATTGCCACAAATGAATCCATTTACTGTAAGTGCCGCTGATGAGCAGAAATTGATGGCAGTCCCAGCGAGGTGGGAGAGGGGGCCCGGGAGTGGAGGGGGTGTGCACCAGTCAGCGCGACCAGGCCCGCACAGCTGGGAGGCATCTGCATTCCAGGACATTATAAATTAGAAACACTTTTAATGAGACAAATACAGGTTTGATGGATTTTACGATTTCTTCTCCCCTTCAAACCGCTAACAATGCTCCTCCTCTTTCTTCCTTTCTATTAGAGCTGGCCTCTCATTAAGTGATTGCGTTAATGGTCTTTGGAGACAGGCTGTGTGCGGGAGGACAGGGGGACTTCCCCTGCCAGGGCACTGAAAGGCTCTTCTCTGAAAGCAAGACAATTCCCGGCTGTTCTTCCAAACGGGAGCCTCTTAAAGCCCAGAGCAGTGAGTGGAAACATGAGATTACTTTGAGAGCGAGGGAAATTGGAAAAGAAAGCTGCAGGAAGGTTGGGGAGATAAAATCCTTAAACTAGCCAGTTGCTTGGTTTGAGATACCAGCTCAGTGAGAGAAGCCAGGCACAGCTACTGGAGTGGTCAGGTGGCCAATTTCTCGACTTCAGGGTGGGGTAGGGTGCAGCTTGGGAGAGAGGAGCCCTAGAATTATAATCAAACGTAGTACAGATCTTACTCGATTTACGATGGGGTTACATCCCAATAAACTCATCATAAGCTGAATATATCATTAAGTCAAAAATGCATTTAAGACACCTTACCTACCGAACAACATATCTTAGCCTAGCCTACCTTAAACATGCTCAGAACACTTAAATTAGCCTACTATTGGGCAAAATCATCTAATAAAAAGCCTATTTCGTAATAAAGTGTTGAATATCTCATGCAATTCATTGAATACTTCACTGAAAGTGAAAAACAGTGGTTGCCTGGGTACAGAATGGTTGTAAGTATATCAGTTATTTACCCTCGTGATGGTGTGGCTGACAGGGAGTTGAGGCTGCTGCTGCCCAGCATCAGGAGAGAATATCTTACCATATGTGGAAAAGATCAAAAGTCGAAGTACAATTTGTATGGAATCTGTATAGCTTTCACACCATTGTAAAATAGAAAAACCATTAAGTTGAAACTTCATAAGTTGGGGACCATCTGTATAGTGGTTATGGACACAAACTCAGGAGCCAGACTGCCTGAGCTTGAATCCAGGCTCCATCTCCTTCTGTATGACTCTGGGCAAATTACTTAACCTCTGTCTACCTTGATATCTTCCTCTGTAAGGTGGAGCTATTGATAGTACCTACCCAAGGGTTAAAAGACTTAATATGTATAAAGCACAGGACAGGACCTGGCATATTGTAAGAGTTATGTAAGTGTCACATATACCAAGTAAAAAACAGCCTTGAACTTATTTTTTTTAATTTTTAATTTTTATTTATTTATTTATTTTTAAGTAGTAGGTCCTTGTTGGTTATCTATTTTAAATATAGCAGTGTGTACATGTCAATCCCCAACTCGCAATCTATCCGTCCCCTCATCCTTCCCCCCCCCCACCCCGGTAACCATAAGTTCATTCTCTAAGTCTGTGAGTCTAAAAACAGCCTTGAATTTAAATATTGTCTCCCACTTAATGGCAGTGTTACCTTGGGCATGTTACTTAACCTCTCTGAGCTTCAATTTCTTCTATAAAATGGGAGGAACCACCATGTGTACTTCAGAATTTATACACTGGGGAGCCAATGAGAAATGGTGGGGTACAGCTGCTACACACTATTACTGTGTCAGCACCAGCTCTGCTATGATTGGATTTTGGTGCTGTGAGGAGAAAAGGCAGGTACACAGTCAGGGAGAAAACCTAAAATTAGCTGAAAGCCATCTGCTGACACATCAGTGGCTGGGTAGGGGTGGCTCCGTCTTGGGTGGGGATGTTTCTGGAGGCAGGCGCTGGGCGCATAGTAGGAGCTCAGGTGGCACGGCTGTTCTGACTGGAAATGAGTTGAGGTCTCTGGCCCTCCTGCGTATCTGGGGAGGGGGTGCAGGCCCGCCTTGGTGGCAGCACTCCTATCTCGTATCTTTGGGAGAGTCGGGAGCCTGTGTTGCCATGGTGACGTGGAGGAGTTAATGGGATGGAACTCCTCACAGGGCTGGCAGTGGAATGGCAGCAGTAGCTGCACGGTGTTAAGATGCCCAGAACAAAAGGGTGAGCACCTCGGCCGCCCAGGGTCACAGCCAGACCCAGCTTGTGGGGAGTTCAGGCTCTGCTGCCCAGAGAGCAGGAATGAGATTCGCTGCTGGCCGCCTTTCCTCCTGTGTCGGGCCGCCCCCTCCCCCTCCCCTCCCCCCAGGACAAAGACAAGGACAGGGAGGCAATGTCAGGCAGATGCTAAATAGGCTGGGCGGGTGGGGCTGGGGGGAACCAAGCAGAGACAGGAAACAAGGGGCAAGAGAGAAAATGCCCATGTGGGGTGCGTGTGCGAAGAGCCCCCCAACCCCATTCCTCAAGTGAAGGCCCCAGACAACTGGGTCCTATGGGTGACCAGGGGCTTTTATATCCCATATCATACTTGTCTCTCCAAAAACCCCGGGGGTAACCAAAGTGAGGTTTATTATCCCCGTTTTACTGATGAGCAAGCTGAGACTCAGTGAGGTGATGAGCCTTCCCCAGGGTCAGTGACAGAGCTGTGGTAAGACTGGGATCAGGTTCCGTGTCTTTTTCCCTTAAAACCATGATAGCTGGGGTGACTATGGGGTTGGCGGCAGGCTGAGCCCTATGCTGCCCTTGCTCCAGGGCTTTCTGTCTTTGTGGCCTTGGCTTTCTGTGCAGAAGCCCAGGACTCTTCCTCAGGCCCCCAAACATGCCTCTGCCAACCAGGTGACTGCAGAGCTGCAGCTGCTCCATCAGGAGGTCCGGCCCCACCCCCTGAGCTGGCCCCCAGAACTGACAGGGGGCGGGCGTGCTGGGGAAGAGCCGGCTGGACAGCAGGAGAGAGCCAGTCCTCATTCTTCCTTCCCCCCTGAACTCCCTGTGTGACCTTGTATCAGCTTCGGGCCTCTAAGACTCAGCTTCCTCTTCTATAAAATGGGACAAACATGAGTTGCCTCCCACCTCACAGGCTGGCTGTGGATGTCAGGTTGTGAAGAGGCAGGAGCTGGAATGGATGGTGGTAGATGTGGAGGGTTACCTGGTGCCACCACGGCCCCAGAAGATCTGAACCTGCCCTCCTGAGGACTCTTCCCCCTGGCTCTCCCCTGCTCTGCCCTACACTTTACTGTTTCTCAAACTCTTAAGACTGTTGCAGATTTGAGTCTCTGTCAAATGGTCCTTCCATCTGTAACTCCCCGTCCCTGGCCTATCAATGCTGACTCCCTCTGTGGTGCTCTCCCAACCCCCGGGAACCATCCCTCCTCTGTGTCCCACTGCTGCAGAATCATCTCTCGAGACAACCAAGATACTGTACAGCCCCGATTTCCCTGTTAATAGCCCCTCTCCTTGGTTAGACTAAGCTTCTGAAGGACCAGTGAGTGTTTGCTGAAAGCCCGATGGGTGTGGGCTGCACTGCGGTCCTCGCTTTATAGATGTGGAGACTGAGGCTCAAATTAGGCAAATGTTTCACCCAAGTGCCCCCCGGAGACAGAGGTCTCCATCTCTGGCCCCTGGTTCAGTGCAGAGCTTATCTCCCCCTTATTCGTATGGTTGCCACTCTTGAGGCCGGGTAAGTTGGTGGGAGTGTACCTGTATGAATTCATTCATTTAGTTCATTTAGTGGCACATAATACAAGTAACGTTAGCTGTTTAAGAAGAAAGGGATTTAAGTCAGGGCAGTAGGTGCTTACAGTAGCACTTGAAGGGCGAGAGGAGTAGACCTTTGGCCAGGTCTCCAGAAAGGAGTCTCAGAACAACACTGCAGACCAGCTGCCAGAGGAGCCCCTGCCTCTGCCACAGTCGGGAGACGGGGGAATGCGGGAGCAGCCACCAGCTACACCCACAGCAGAAAAGTAATGATGCCCAAGCTCTGCCACTTGGCATACGGGGACCCCTGCAAATACTGCTGCACCTGCTGAAGGAGCAGAAGCGGCAGGAGTGCAGCCCCTGCCTCACCTTCACCTGCCAAATGCACTTAAGTGCATCTGATGGGCTGAACCTAAATCACACTGCACTAGAGCTGCTTCACTGCTGGGGCCAGTTACAGCCTTCGGGGCTGGGGTTCCCCTGGACCCCTCCTGACCCACAGACGAGGAACTGATGCACAGAGAGGCAAGGTGAGCGGTGTGCCCCAGTAATGGAGACAGAGGCAAAATTCTCTTCTGCGACATGTGACCCCAGATGGCTATTGACCCCTCTAAGCCTCAGTGCCCTTGTCAGTAAAATCGCCTTCCTAACAGTGCCAACTCAAGGGTCACGATGAGGATTAAGAGAGACACAATCCACGCCAAGCAGTCAGCACAGTGCCCAGCACTCAGTATGGACTCAAAGAATATCTGCCTTGCTGTCATCACTGTCCGTGCTTCAAGCCCGTGTCCCTTCTGATGTGTCACAACCAGTGTGTCATCATTCCTTTGCCTCTCCTAGGAAAGGCTCAGGGCAGGGCTGCCCCTGAGCCCACGGAACCAACCATGTGTTAACCATTTAGATCCTGATTAGGAGCTGACCCTGGGGTCTGAGGAAAGAAATTACGCGAGCGAGCAAACCAAGCCAGAGCTTCTCGGCCTTGGCTGCACGTTGAGAAACACTGACTCCAGCTCCACTGGCAGAGATGGGATGTAATTGGTCCAGGATACAGGCCAGGCATCATGTTTTGTCTATTATTTATTTTACGGCTGCCCAGTGATGCTAACATGTAGCGGGGGCTGAGCCACACTGGACCAGGTGCTTTGCTGCAATCTGACTGGTTAGGGCAGAGTAATAGGGCCCTTACATCTTACCTGTGTCTATGCTTGGCTTCTCAGAATCCTTGCAGAATTCCTTGCAGGAATTGAGATCCCCTTTTTATGGATGAGGAAACTGAGGCTTGTGGGCTCTGGGTGACCCTGACCCATGCTCCTGGGAGGGCTGTGAGGAGATAGAGGAGGGAAACTCTTGTGGTCTTGCTTTGTTAAAATCCCTAGGAGGAATTTCCAGCAATAGAGGATCTTTGTCTAGATCCATTTACCTCCTGCAGGAGCTGAGGGATTGGACTGTCTGGGGGGATCCAGGCTGCTGTCTTGCCTTCCTCTGATCCCAGCCAGCTCTTGTCTCCTGCTGCAGGGGACATGAAAGGACCCTACATGACTTCCGTGGAGTCATGGAAGGGCCCTGCCATTCTTAGAGGCAGCCCTCAGCCTGCCCGGGCCCAGGCAGACAGGCCTGTCGTGGAAAGGAAAGCATTTCTACTTGGAAACAAGTGTAGTTCTTTCTAGGGGACCCATCTGTGTGGTGGCTTCTTGAACCCAGGTGCCCCCAGAGCAGGTTGTCACATGGGCTTGGCCCTAATATAGGCTGCTTGATGCTCCCGGTGAGGGTTTCACCTCTCGTCCCATGACTGGGGCACACTCATCACATCGAGTGCCTCAAACATTGAAAGAGATGGGATTATAGATGGTGCCAGGAGAAAAATGGAGATTTAGCTCACGGGTAAATGAATTTATCTATTCCCAGGCCCAGGTCGGACAGCACTGGCTAGAGGAAGTCATTTATCTCTTTGAGGGATGATTTTAGAAGTACAGTCATGGATGTGTCAGTACTGTGCTTTCCAACTTCGAGGTGAGTTAGGAAGAGCCGAAGTGTCTTCCTTTGCCACTGGAAGACAGCAGGAGGCCCCACGGTGACCAACTGCTCTGCCTGACAGCGGGGGCCAGGCATCGGGTGCTAATTACCACAGCCTCTTCTGAATTGGAGTCTGTGTTGTTCCTCTTCACTTCCTTTTGATTATCTCAGGGCAATTTTGAGAGAGCTGGGGCCGAATTTAAGCAGAGCTGGTGCGCACATAATTACGTCTTCTCTCTGGGCTTAACTGGCTCTCTAGAAAATAGGCCTTTTTATTTATCTTCTCTCCTCCTCTCCTTAAATTGTAGCCCAGCCCGAAAGGCGTGGATTGATTGTGCATTTCCTTTGCCTTGGAGTGAGCCTGTTTATCACTTCTGTGGTTCTGGAAATAGGACAGGAGGTAGGGATGCTGGGGACACAGCTTCTCCCACCAGCCTCTCTGGCTGACTCAGACCAAAAGCAGCTCTGCCTCCAACACTTTTTTTTTTAATTAATTACTTAATTAATTAATTAAATTTTTGGCTGTGTTGGGTCTTCGTTGCTGCACACAGGCTTTCTCTAGTTGCGGTGAGCGGGGGCTACTCTTTGTTGCAGTGCACAGGCTTCTCATTGCGCTGGCTTCTCTTGTTGCGGAGCATGGGCTCTAGGTGCGTGGGCTTCAGTAGTCGTGGCACACGGGCTCAGTAGTTGTGGCTCGCGGGCTCTAGAGCACAGGCTCAGTAGTTGTGGCGCACGGGCTTTGTTGCTCCGTGGCATGTGGGATCTTCCCGGCTCAGGGATCGAACCCATGTCCCCTGCATTGGCAGGTGGATTCTTAACCACTGCACCACCAGGGAAGTCCCTGCCTCCAACTCTTGATTTTTAAAGAAGCCACTTACAGTTTGCATTGGGCCTGGTCGAAGCAAGATGTGTGTGGTGGGTAACTGGAGTTTTTCTTTATTTTCTTATAAGTGGTTGGACCTTGGCCCCAGGACAGGTGCTGTGAAGGGTCAGTTCAGATGAAATAGGCTGCACCCATTAATCTCCTGGCCACAGGCTGGAGGTGGAGTCAGAACAAATGCGTCCTGGGCCCAGGAGGGGAGGCCACGCCCACATGCAGTCTCATCAGTTGGGGACCTAGGAATTTCATCCTGGGACAATGGTCTTCACCTGACTTCCCACCTGGCAGCTAGTGCCAAAGCTGGGAGCAGAGGCTGGGTCACTGCCACCTCCTACAGCAGCCTTCTAGTCTCTCCTTCATCTTGACTTTGTCAACTTTTTAACTCTTTGACAACATTTGGGGGGAGGATCGGAGAGACAGAGCCCACCCTGTGCCTCGGCTTGTGCCCCTTGCTGATACAGGTGGCCCTGCAGGCAACATGCCCCACTCAGGGCACTATTGGTGGACGTCGGGTCAGAATAAATAACACCCGCTAACTTGCACTGTTACTCTGTACGTGGCCCTGGGCCAAGTGCTGCACCTCTGTTGACATCCTCCCTGCAGCTCTGCGACATAGTACTGTTATTATCCCCACTATCCAGATGCAAACACTGAGGCACCGAGAGGTGATGTAACTGGCCTGTGACCACACAACTAGTGAGCAGTGAAGCCAGGATCAAACCCAGGCTACCTGGTGCCTCAGCTTGAACTCGTAACCACCACTCCAGGGAGCCTGTGCTGGGCCTTGGGGGATGTTTCCCGGTGGTCCCACAGCCACTGCCCACTTATCTCTCTCCTGGCCACATTCCAGCCTCTCCACTGGATGCCATGCCTGTGGTGTGGCCCATCCAACCACCCTCCACTCAGCCTGCAGGGACCATTCCAACACAGAGGCTCCCCACGCATCCCTCCCCACCCCCCTTTTACGGCTCCTAGTTGTCTGAATCTGAGTCCTCCTGACCCTTCTAGTCTGATCTCCCACCACATCTTTTATGAGTCCTAACCAGCCAAACAGCAGGATTCACCACCTTTTCTGTATGTGTTTCCCCACCTCGGAGTCTTTATCCAAGCCGTTCTTCCTGCCTGGATGCCTGTTCTCTTTCCCCATCTAGCTCTCAATTCCATCCCAGCTTCTCAGGCCCCGCACGTGGCAGGTGCACACCACTGGGCGCTCTGTGTGAATGTTGCTTTGTTTGTAAAGGAAGTTTTCTTGTTTATCTTTCTGGATCCTAAAAAGAATTCAAGTTCATTTAAGAACACTTGGAAAATACAGACAATCTCTCAGAAGAAAGTAAAAAATACCCTGGAATCCTACATCTGCTGTTAATATTTTGATGTATATCTTTTCAATTTTTTTCTTTCATTTTTTTAAAATTGTGAAATCTTTCAAACACTGACAGAATAGAGAATAAAGAAACATCCCCTGGGTGCCCATCCCCCCCCCCCTTTTATCAGTCCAGTAGTTTTTCTATGTATATATGCAAATTTAGTTTTGAACACTTTGGGATAATGGTGTACAATTTATCCACGCTATTTGAAAGTTGCTCGCCCCCCCCAACCCTCCACTTAATAAATCACAAATACTTTTCCATGGCTGAAGAGTAAGTAGTCTTTGAAAAGATGTACAGTAGCTTACTCAGCTAACCAATCCCCTGTTTTTGGACATTTATAATTATTTAAAGCAACGCTGCACATCCATGACTATTTACTAAGAATAAATTCAAACAAGTGGAATTATAGGGTCAAAGAATATGAACTTTTTGATGTATTCTGCCAAATGGGCTTTTCAAAGGATTATGCTCATTTACATTTCCATAAGCAGCATATAAGAATATCAATTTTAATGCATCTTAGCGAGCACTGCATATTATCGTTTTTATAAGACAGTGTCAGTTATGAAGGAATGAATGCTAAGAGCCCTTTCATGGGAGTGACATGATAAGGTCTCCTTGAGATGCTGTCATCACATTGCCACTCCCCTTGTGGCCAGCTCAGATCCCACTGCCTGTGTGAATGTGCGTGGAGGTGGTTGGGGGCGAGATGAGGCAGAGGGCTGGCTTCCAGACCATCTCCGTGTAGCGTGGAGACTTCAGCCAAGTCTGTGAAGTGACCATGCAGCCGAAGTAATCACCCTTCTGTGGGCCAGGCTAATGTGCTCCTCCCTTGCTGCTTGGATCAATACCATACTTACTGCAGATTAGCTAAATGACCCAACACAGCTGGGAATGAGCTTCTAGAGACAATTACTATGGAAAATGCAGCCATGTTTTAGTGGGTACCACATGCAGGAAGATCTTTGCAAATATCAATATATATTTGCTTGCTTAACAAAAGCATATCAAACCTAAGTCAAGAGATTAATCCAAATGATTGGACTGTAAATGATCCTTGGGCGAAGTGTGACGAAAACTTGACCTTTTCGATGGTTGCTATTGTTCGGATTATGCTGGAAATAACCAGCCTGGCAAGACCGGCTGGTGGTTGGCCTGCAAGTTTATCTCGGGTAGAAATAGTCATGATACTGATGATGATAACCATTCATATTTGCGTAGTATGATCTCGCTTTCTCCTCACCACAACTTTGGAATGCTCAATAAGTGCATATTTAAGAACTCAATTCATTCATTGAACAAATAATTATTGAGTGGCCTGTGTGTATTGGCGTTGTTCTAGGTGCTGGGGAAACAGTAGTGAATAAGACAGGGTCCTTTTCAGGGGAACTTGCAGCCTGGTGGGGCAGGACTGACCATAAACAAGAAAACAAGCAAATGGATAAGAAATCATGCATTGAAGGAAGTGCTACAAAGAGAAGGAAAGACGGTGCTGTGAAAAGAAAATGTATGGGCAGTGGTGCTTAATTTCGATGGGTGATTGGAGAAAGAGGCTTCTCCAAGGAGGTGACATTTAAGTTGAAAATTGAAGGATGAGGAGAAGTGAGCCAGGGGCGAGCCAGGGTCAGAGGAGGTAGGTGTTCTAGGCTGAGGGGCCAGCGTGCGCAAAGGATGTGAGCCGGGCATGAGACTGGCAGTTCCCAGGAGCCAATGGGCTGCCGTGCAGGGCTGGGGTGGGGGGAGGCAGGGGAGAACAGCACGTCATCAGGTGGGAGAAGCAGCCGGCAGCCAGAGCACACAGGGCCCTATGCGGCACGCTAAGGAATTGGGATTTTATTTTAAGGGGCAGATGGGAAGCCATCAAAGGGCTTTGCGAAAGGGAAGAGCATAATCTAATTTACATTTTAAAAAGATCACTCTACGTCCTAGTTAGGGAACAAAAAATATCCTATTCATTTTGATAGCTGGTTCCAGAAGAATAGCAAATGTAAGTAGACAGGCTGGCAAGGTGGGGGAACCTTGGGTGGCTCCTCTGAAGAGCTCTCTGGGATATGAGGGCCTCTGTCAAGGCTGCAGTCTCTGGTTCTGAATTTTCTTCTGATTTCACATTTCATCTCACAGTTTCTCTTTCCCTTGAGAGGGTTTGTCACTTGGTGTGATTCTTGGCCCAGTAAGATGGAAAAGCAACAAATGGAAGGAACGGAGAGAGCTGGGAACCTCTGAGTGGGTGTAACAGGGATGTCCACGTGCTCTCCCGGCCCAGGTCCTCCTGTGTATGCATTTCACCCCAAAGAACAACGTGGGAGCCCATGGAGCATGGTGGGGGGCACCCTCCAAGGGGAGCCCCATGGTGAGCTGGACAAAGGCTCCCCCTCGCTCAGTCACTGGGCTCGGAGAGCAGTAACTCCGAGGCCAGGAGCAGTGACTCTTGGTGGCCAGGCTTGGAGAGCAGGTGGCCTGAAGTTCCTCTCTCATGAAGAGTGGGTGTCTGATCTGTGATTGGCTCCCAGTGTCCTGCCCTTGGACCCCAAACACCCCCCTGGTTGTCTCCACCACAGTTTCCTTTGTTCCTACCACAACTTTCTTACTGCTCTACATAACTATCAACGAAAACACAACTGCAATGCCTTTTTGTGTTTGTAAACAAGCTGCAATTGTAGAGAAGTCTGGAGTGCAGGGAATGTGAAGGCAGGAAGATGAAGATACCAATTCCCTTTAGGCTGTTAGAAAAATATAAAGTTAAATATGTATTTAAGTGTTTAAAGGGACAACACTAAAAGATTGGGAATAGAATGTACAACTTCCAAACTAGTAGTGGGGGAAGAGACTGGAGAAAACACACCCCAACAGATGGTTAGATGACTTCCCATGTAGCAAAGTGACAGAGAAAGGAGGAGAGAGGGAAAGAGAGAGACAGAAAGAGGACAAGCGGAATTCCAGTTCATAAACAGTTTGAACATGCTTATCCGACCACCGCCAACCTGGGGGCAGATTCTCTCAGGAGGCTGGTGGGTGGGGAGGCCATGGCGGGCGTCTCCAGTGCCCATGTGTGCCAGTCAGTAATTTATACACCTGCCTCTCCTTGATTTTAAACTCCTTGAGGGCAAGGTCAGACCCAGTTCCCAGTTCATCTCTGTTTGTGCCCAGCACAAGGAGGTTCAGCTCCCGAAGATGGAATACGAGTGTGTGTTGTTATTATCCAACATAAGCTGTGTCTTTCCTCTTGGCTCGTGCCATCTTCTGAAAGGCGTGAATTCTGACCCCACTCTGAAGGAAAAGGAATAGAGCAATGTAGAAAGAGAATGTGAATGTGAACCCCACTGTGGGTGAGACCAACAGACAGAAAGCTTTGCGTTTGAGGGGCTGAGAAGCTTTCCTATCACGCCCGCTTCCCTTGCTATTTCCTCCTCCTCCTCCTCATCCTACTCCATTCTTTGACTTTTAGCTTGCAGGTTTGCTCGCTGTAAAGCAGTTCCCTGAAAGGTACACGTGAATCTCCCCTTAGGAGTGTAAGAAACTCAAGGGCTTCTGTTCAATTCTCTCCGGCCCTGAGCATGGGAACCACGTGAAACCTGTGCTGTCCCGGAGCTGTGGTGACAGTGGTAACGTCTGTCGTTCTCAGGAGCCTTCTGGATGAGGCCTTGCAGGATGGCTCATGCCCACACCGGTGACCTCCAACAGAGACACACCAGGGAAGCAGGAAAGGGCCGTGCGGCAGGATCACGTTCTGGACTAGAAAGTACGTCTGCTCATCACGCGACCTTTGCTAAGTACACCAACTAATGGAGCGGGAGACGTGAAAGATCTTCACAGCCCACGTGGAAATGTAATTCAGACCCAGAACGTGGAGGTCACAGTAAGTTAGATTAATTTTCCTCCTGCCTTTCCTTGCTAAGCTAACCTTTGCCTTACAAAAAAGTTCTTTAAAAAGAGATAAGTCAGTGTTTATTCGGCATTTGAAGGAGTTTTAATCCTAGCAACCCTGTTGGAAGCGTCCCTGTTTCCTTGGGATTCAGCCCAGGCAACTGTTTATTGATCCTTTACATCAGAAATAATTGTTCTGAGTTTGAAATCTATCAAGCATTGGAAATTCAAATTAAGCTGTTTGTGAAATTCTGTTTAATGAGGGTTATCAACTGAGAGAGCCATTTGCTTGCAGCATTCATTGGCCTCATCTGTGTGCCCTTAGATGCTGCTGCATGCGCCCTTCCCTTGTTTGGGCATCTCTGCCCTTATCTACCTCTTGGCGGTACTTGTCACTCTGCCAGGCCCCCACGAGTTCTCTTTCCATCCCGACCCTTCCATGTCTTTTCTTGCCCTTTCATTTTCTGTTCTGTCTCTCCTGTCCCACATCTTCTGTCTCCTGTCCTCTCTTCCAGTTTCCTGCCTCTTTCTTGCTTTGGTCTGTATCCATCCCTGTCTGTCATCAACAAGAAGACCCACAAGCATTACCAAGCTGTCTCCTTCCATCAGAGGCCTCTGAAACGCTCTAAATCTGTCTTCAACGTGTTGCAGTTTGACAGCATGACATTCTGAGTTATCAAAGTTTATCATCCATTTTTTTATTCATAGACCTTTTTTTGGCTTGAAACTTTCTCTTTCACCTTCTATGGGGAGCTTCCTAGGCACTAGGTTGGGAGCTGATGGCAAGTTCCCTGTGCCTCTTCGCTGGCCCTCTGGGTTTTCTAGAATGTAAACTGGTGTTCTCTTAGCCCATGGTGCTCCAGACTGAAAAGTTCTACTGTTCATCAGGAAGCCTCCTTTTTGAGCACTTTCACTATCTTTCTGAGACTTTGTCAGCTCCAGGGTCTCTTGTAGGAGATGAAGGGCCAGATTGGAGAGATGCCTGGAGAGAGATGATTGTTGGGACCTGGAGAGGCATGTGGGAAAGGGGGATGCTGCAGAAGTATCCTTTCCTCCTCTTCCTCCCCGTCCTCCTCCTCCTTCTCCCTCCATTACATCTTTCCCATCAACCCCCAAAGCTTTGCCGATGCCCAGTTCCCTAAAGTCCCACATGAACTTCTTGCATGTATGCCTTCATTCCTGTTCCTTCTAATTCTCTCAGCTTCAAACTCAGGAAGGAGAATTTCCCTGATGAATTTTCCAGGAAACTCCCTTCAGCCTTCAGCCCTCTTGCTGCTCCTCGCTAGCCACTCTCTGCCTTTTGGTTCATGAGAACCATCCAGAGAGCCAGTGTGTCATTTTTAAGTAACTTAGCTTGTAACAAGGCAAGAAATTAAGGACATCCCCCAGTGGCAGTGTACCCAGGGGAGGGGTGGAGAGGGCAAAATGACAAAGTATCTGGGAACCACGCTGTAGAGCAAGGTCTACAGAGCTGGGATGCCTATGGTGTGGGTTGGTTAGTGACAGAAACCCAAATCAAAGGGCTTAAGCAAAAAACATGGGTATTTATTGGCTCCCCTAACTGGCCTCTGGCCATTGATCCAGAGCTGCAACAGTGCCATCAGGACGCCATCTCCCTTGACAGCAGTATTGCCTAGTGGTCAGACACTGCCTGCATTTTGATCCTGGCCTCCCCTCTTGTAAGCTATATGAACTTGGGCAAGGTACTTAACATCTCTGTGCCTCAGTTTCCTCATTTGTAAAATGGAGATAATAGTATGATAATAGTATGACCTTATAGGGCTACTGTGACTATTAAATGAGTTAATGTTTGTAAAGTACTAAGATCTGTGTGGAACACACAGTAAAGGCTCTATAAATATAAGCTGTATTTGCTTCCTAGGGCTGCTGTAACAAAGCACAAACTGGGTGGCTTAAAACAATAGAAATATGCTGTCTCGTAGTTCTGGAGGCTAGAAGTCTGAAGTCAAGGCATCAGCAGGACCCTGCTCCCACTGAAATCTATAGAGACTTCCTTCCTTGCCTCTTCCTAGCTCCTGGTGGTTTGCTGGAAATCTTTGGCCTTCCCTGGCTTGCAGATGCATCACTCCAGTCCTCCATCCTCACATGGCATTGTCCCTATGTGTTGTCGCAGCATTTCTCCTCTGTCTGTGTCCAAATTTTCCCTTTTCATAAGGATACCAGTCATACTGGATTAGGACTCACTCAAATGACCGCATTTTAACTTTATTACCTCTGTAAAGACACTATTTCCAAATAAGTCACATTCTGAGGTACTGAGGGTTAGGACTTAACATAATTTGGGGGGAACACAATTCAGCCAATAACAGCAGCAATTATTCCCCACCCCGTCTCCCTCTGTTTCTCTTTCTCTCTCTCTCTCTCTCTCCCTCTCTCCTCATATCCTTTACTCTCCTCTGTGTTGGCTTCATTCCATGGCAGATTTTCCCTAGGCTTTGGAAAAGATGGTCAGTACAGTTCTGGGCTTGGAGTCCACCGTCTTAGCATCATCCCATCTTTTCTAACAGTTTCTGCAGAAGTCCCTGATTGCCCTTGATTGGCTTGCTTGGACCATGTGGCCACTCTGGAGCCAGTCCCCATGGGCAAGGGCACTGTGGTGCTCACACTGGCCATCTCTGGAGTCAGGGGCTGGGACCAGGCCTCCTCAAACCATGTAGGTTACGGGTTGGGCAGAGGTGAACCCAGAGCCCACAATGAAGACCTGAGTCTTGCTTCCTAGAGAAGGGATGCTGGGCAAGGCAAGAGAAGTGGATGAGCCTAAAGCCTCGAAAGAACTTGGCCAAGAGGCTTGTAGAGCTGTTTTCAACTCTCTTAAGGCTGTTATCTAAGGTGGGATTAGGTTTATTTGGGAGAGAGAGCTAGGGAAGACCAATGGGCAGGAGAACAAGAGACAATTTGAGATGAAGAAGTGCTTCTAGTGCGCAGAGCCGTCAACAATGGAAGGGGATTTTGCCTTTGTCAGCATCCTGTTCCCAGAGGTGAGCAAGGGCGGCCGTGCATTTTATTGGGAATTCTGTAAAGGCAATTCACACAGTGTGGAGGGAGTGGACTAAAGCAGTGGCTTTCAAATATTTATTACTGTGACCCACGGAAATGGATTTATATTTTGAACCAACACACACACACACCCCGAAACAAACGTTTCGCAAAGCAATTTTACCTTTACCACAATTGATGCTCTCTGACATAGCCCTTCTCTTCTATTTCATTTTAAAAACACTCTCAGCTCAGTAAATCGATTTCCCAGCCTGGAGTTTGGAAACCTGGACTAGGTGACCTCTGAGGTCCCTGGCAGCTCAGTGATTCTGAGATTCGATGACAGGTACCAAGAGGGAGAAAATGTGGTTTGGTGTGACTAAACATCACCTGCGTAATTAGCGATGACCCAGGGACTGGAGCCCCGCTCTCTGGACACCCGCACTAGTGCTCCTTTCATATAACCTGCTTGTAATGGTGCTTCTGGGTCCTCTCCTCCATCTTTGGATGACTGCCCTGTCAGCCTGTGAAATGGACCATTTATGACTACATCAGTCTATTGCCCAGACACCTTTGGGGGGTTCTGCCATTGTCCACAGGGCAGGCAGAGGTCCAACATCTTCATCTGCTGACCCCATTGACCTTCCCAGGAATCTCTGCAAAGCTCTATCCTCTTTGAGTTGCTCCTCTGCCATACCCAGGCCCACACCTTCAATCCCACCCTCCCTCTGCCCGGGTGTCCTCCCTCCATTTTTCCTTCTCCAAGTTCTCCCTGTCCTACCAGGGGCAGTGCCATGCCCCTCTTCTCGGAAGCCCCCATGGTCCATTCACGGCTGGCAGGGATCTTCAGCTCCTCTGAGTCCTCTCAGCCTGGTTTTCCAGTTCTTCCCAGACCATGAAACCACTGGTGGAGAGGATTATGGCATTTGTTTGTGAGTTTCCCACAATACCTCATCTAGTATGTCCAGAGAAATAAATGCTTGAAGAATGGATGGATGTATATGAATGGATGGATAGATTTCACAACACTGAATCTAATCCGTTCCGTCAACACATATTATTGTGTGCCAGGCACTGTTCTAGGCACATTGAACAAAATAGACAAAGATCCCTGCCCTCATGGAGTTTATGCTCTAGTTGAGAGAGACAATGAACAAAATACAGTATACGGTGCATTAGATAGTAATAAGGGCTAAGGAGAAAAACAACGCAGGGGAGGAGATAGGAAACATCAGGTCTTTTGCAATTGCTGATGGGATGGCCAGGGAGGGCCTCCCAGAGAAGGTGGTGTTTGAGTGAAGCCATGAAGGAGAAGAGGAGTGTGGATATGGGGGCAAAGCCTCCCAGGCTGAGGGAAGAGCAAGGACAGAGGCCCTGAGGCAGGAGCATGTCTGATCAACGAAGAACAAAGAGGCCAGTGGCTGAGCAGAGGGAGTGAGGGGAGAGGGGTGGGAACTGAGGTCAGAGAAGGAAAAGGGGCCAGGTGTCATAGGGTCTTTGTCACAGGTTGGGTTCCTCAGGCAGCCACACTCTGAGCTGGAGATTCCCGGGCAGAAGGTTTATTAGGAGGTGCTCTTGGGATCAACACCTGTAGGAGGGAGTGGGGCGGAGGGGAGGAAGCAGGACAAGGCAGAACAGGAGTTGAGCAGTGACAGTCTCGTTGGAGGCCTCCAATGCAGGGAGGTGTGAAGGTGGGCTAACCTTTCTCAGGTGTCCCGACTTGGGGTGAGACAGCTGGACCTTACACCCCAGTGTTGATCAGGCATTGGGTGCAGGCACCCTAGGAAGCGTGTGTGACCCGAGGCGAGGGGACATTCTTCAGCTGAGGCAGTCCCTGAGGGGGTGAGGGCTGTGGGCTGTGGGCTGGTGCCGCTCCCGCATCTAGGGGATGAGCCCCTTATTCCTGATGGGTGTTTGGGGGCCAAGCCTTGTAAACCAAGGTGAAGACCCCGCTGTTATGCTGAGAGGTACAAAGAGACACTGGAGGGTTCGAGAAGAGTGACATAACTGGGCTTAGGCTTTTTTTTTTTTTTAATTTATTTTATTTACTTATTTTTGGCTGCGTTGGGTCTTCGTTGCTGCGCATGGGCTTTCTCTAGTTGCAGTGAGCAGGGGCTACTCTTGGTTGCAGTGCGCGGGCTTCTCATTGTGGTGGCTTCTCTTTGTTGCAGAGCACGGGCTCTAGGCGCACGGGCTTTAGTAGTTGTGGCACGCAGGCTCCAGAGCGCAGGCTCAGTAGCTGTGGCGCACGGGCTTAGTGGCTCCGCGACATGTGGGATCTTCCTGGACCAGGGCTCGAACCCGTGTCCCCTGCATTGGCAGGCGGATTCTTAACCACTGCGCCACCTGGGTAGTCCTGGGCTTAGGCTTTTAAGGGGTTGCTCATTCTGCTGTGTGGAGAGGAACCTGTGGGTAGTGAGGCAGCAGGGGAGGGGCAGGGAGCACACTCTCCAGGCGACGGATGGATGTGGCTTGGGTGGGGTGGCAGCGGATATGATGTGAGAGGTGGTCAGATTCCGGATGGATTTTGAAGGCAGAGCTGATCCCGTTTGCTGACACATTCAGTGTGGGGTTTGGAAGAAATGGAGGAAGCAAAGAAGATTCTGAGGATTTTAGAGTGAGCCACTCAAAGGATGGAGTTGCAATTACCTGAGACAGGGAAGCCTAGGTATGGGAAGGCCTCCACTGTTACGTTCGAGATCCCGTTAGCCCTCCCAGCAGGCAAGGCCAGTGGACTTGGACACCCAGGTCTGGAGGGCAGGGCAGAAGCACGGGCTGGATCAGTCACTCTGGGGTCACATGCACACAGTCTCCATTGGTGGGAGATGCACACGTGTGAAGGATACAGGGAACGATGGGGATAACCTGTGCGTGGCTGTGTCAGACCCAGGGCTGCCCTTTCCTAGGCTGTTCTAGGCCAGACGCTGAGGGAACATTGCAGGGGCTGCTATGCAGGGCATCGTCCCTAACTGGGGGCGGGGGCTTGATAAGGCGGTGCGGGGTGGAGACAAGTTGCCTGTCAGGTCCCTTCCCATGGTGATTCTGGGACTTTCTGCAGCACCAGGGGCTCCTCTCCCCACACTCCTCTGGGTTCACAAACCTTGCCCTTGCCCGCTTTGTGGCCAGTTTGTTCTGACCTGGAGATGCTCGTGGTCCTTCCCTCATTTTATTCTGACTCCTCAAACTTTCGAAAGATATGAGTAGCATGCAACCTGAAGAGGAGAGGGGTGCTGACAAAATGAATTCTGACAAAGGTAATTGCATGAAGCCTCTGTATCTCAGCCCTGAACATGGCCCTACACTGTCAGTTTTTATTTTATTCAAATCCTGGAGTCAAGCGTCCGCCTGCAGGTGGGGGAGTGGTGGGAGAGGAGAACGGAGCAGGGCCACCAAGAGGCCAGAGGCAAGATTAACCCCTCCACCCCCTGCTGTGGGAGCCATCTGGGGGGAGGGCTACCATGCCACGTCCCAGCGCTTCCTTTGGTCTGGAGACCTAGACAGTCCCTGGGATGGACAGATACACAGACGTGTGAAAGGCTTAGGGGACCGCCCGTTGGCACTGCCTGCCAGGCTGGGAATCGCAGCCTTAATGAACATTGAGCTTCTTGATGAAGCAGGCATGAGCTTGCCGCCCTGGGTGAGAAGAGGGAGCCACTGGCAGGAGGGGGGGTCACAGTGACCTTGCAGAATTGTACCGCAGCTGTCTCTCCTCAGGGTTCCCTGCTGTCAGAGCTGACAGGGGCCTCTGGGCCACCGCTGCCCTCAAAGCATGCCTCTCCCGTCCAAATGCTCTCACGCCAAATTTCCCAGCTGTTGTCATCGGACTGCACCCGGACATCCAGGCTTGCAGTCATTTTTGGATCAGGAGCCAAGCGCTCCCAGGATACTTGGTGTGGATGTTTCCTTGGATGAACCGTGTGGCTGAGCCTTTGCCTGTCCTGACCGCTTTGCCTGGAAGTGACCTTCCTCAGTGTCTCAATTTTCACTCTGTGAAATCCAAGTCGTTCATCAGCACTTTATTCTGGGCCTCAGAATCCTCCTCAGCCCAGGCTTTAAGCAACTGCCACCAAACAATGAGCACTGGTAAGTGAGATGAAACATACATACTATCCCTGATCTAGAAGAGGGAACCAAAATTTAACCAGCATTAATGTTTTAGTGATACAGTTATTGGAACTTAGTTTACGTGTAACCTATGTCATGGGTATCAGAAGTTGGTCTGGTTCCCCATTATAACAAAATTTTTTATAATTGTTTGGTGGTGAACATTTGATCCTTGTGTGAGATGTTCTCAGTTAGGACAGCTTAGACCTAAAAAGCTGATGGAGAACCCATCCTCTTGGATGTCATGCTGAACCATTCCTCAGCTATTTAACACCATGGGCACTCAGGACAAATACCTGAATTCTTCTCATTAGAGGTCCAAACATGTAGGTTATTATGTCCCATCAATCACTTCAGTAAGCAAATCAGTCAAACAGTGAAACTGACCCAAACCCTCACTCAGGCAATCTCCACAGAAACCTGCCATCCAGACCCAACGGGGGCTTCTCCTTACTTCTTTATTTGGGATGTCCCCCTTCGCCACCATCGCTCAAAATAACATCTCAAAGAGCTAGGGGTGCGTTGGGAGTGGGGAGATGTTTATTACAGCTGAGGGCACCTGGGATGACTTCCAGGTGAAGTGAGATTAATAGGAGTGGAAGGCAGAAAGTCAAGGTACCTCTATCAGCTACTTCTCTCAGCCCCCGTGTCTTCTTTTACAAAGTAAGGAGTTTTGCCCAATCGCACTCCAGAGCATTCTGGAGACCTGGTTTTTGACTCTACAGCTTTGGATGAGCACACACGCTAGGTTAGATATGTTGGAAACCAAAATATGGTCTAAATGTTTATCAAGTAATTCAACCCAAGCTAGTCATCACCTGCTTGGTGCTGAGCAGGTGAGCTAGGTGAGCAGGAGCTAGCCTCTATCCCCAGGGACCTCACATACTAGTAAAGCATGGGCCCAGGATGCAAAGACCTGAAATAGAGGCAGAAAGTAGGAATGCCCAAGCAGATGTACAGAGGCCATCCCACGGGAGTCTGGGAGAGGGAAAGCTCACCTCTAGCTGAGGTGTATGTGCATAGATCTGGGAAGACTTCCAGGAAGCGGTGGCACTGAGCAGACCCCTGAAGTCTGGTTAGGATTTGGAAATGGAAGGGGACGGACACCCCTCCGTCCTTTACTCAGGGCCTGGCATGCTGGAGAAACCCAGGAAATGCTTAATAACAACTGCTGAGTCCCTGAACATTGCAGTTTCCTCTGTTGGGTCCCTCAGGACATCATACAGTGTTTACACAAATTAATCCTGTGAGCAGGATGGCGAAGACAAACTCAACCCATCACTTTGTCAGGGCTCTGTTTTGAGATGCCAAGAGCCTGGTCAAGAACCATTTTGAGACAAGGTATGGAAAAACATTTGGAGCCCAGGTAAAAGGAGGGAGTTGTCAAGACACTGGAGACTGGCAGGGCACCCAGTTACAGAAAGTACAGACGGGCCCCACAGGAAGTGGAAAGACCTCAGGCATCTATTTGTTCCACTTTGCCAGCCGCCCCCTCAGCCCTCCACTACAGAATGTTTGGTTTCTTATTTTTTGTCTCTTGGTCTCCTGTTTTGTTCTGCTGGCTCTGCACACTGGCTTTGTCTGCTTGTTCATCTGCTTACACGTGACCCATGGAGACCTCTATAAAATGGTAGCTGCAGGCTGCCAAGGCCTTCCTACTCCAATCCCTGCGGCTAACTGGCCAGCGCCAGAGGGTTCTGATTCCGAAGTCTTGGGTGAGAGAATCTGCTGGGTCAGCTTACGTAAGATGTCAGTCCCTGGTGCAGTCACCTGGGAGCAGGGGCAGGCGAGGCCCTCACACACGATAGCTGTCCCCTTGCCAGCTGTGTATGTAATAGAGAGATAAGGACACAATAATAGTTCTTTTTTTTTTTAAATTTTTTTAAATTTATGGCTGTGTTGGGTCTTTGTTTCTGTGCAAGGGCTTTCTCTAGTTGTGGCAAGTGGGGGCTACTCTTCATCGCGGTGTGCAGGCCTCTCATTATCGCGGCCTCTCTTGTTGTGGAGCACAGGCTCCAGACACACAGGCTCAGTAATTGTGGCTCACGGGCCTAATTCCTCCACGGCATGTGGGATCTTCCCAGACCAGGGCTCGAACCCATGTCCCCTGCATTGGCAGGCAGGTTCTCAACCACTGCGCCACCAGGGAAGCCCAATAATAGTTCTTTATTATGTCTCTTCCTTTTAGAAGTCGAGCGACTTCCCTGCCAGTGCAGTGGTTAAGACTCCATGCTTCCAATGCAGGGGGCACGACTTCAATCCCTGGTTGGGGAACTAATATCCTGCATGCTGCACAGCCCGGCCAAAAAAAAAAAGGGAAGTTGAAATTATATTTCTTTCTTATTTAGAGGAATATAGAGCAGTGATGTATAATAGAACTTTCTACAAATAATGGAAATGTTCTATATCCAATACAGTGACCACCAGCCACCTGTAGCTATTAAACACCTGAAGTGTGGGCAGTGCAGCAGAGGAACTGGATTTTTAATTTTATTTGATTTTAATGAACGTAAATGTAAATAGCCACTTGTGGCTAATGGCTACTATACTAGACAGTGCAGCATAACATTATTATTATTTTTTTAAATTAATTTATTTATCTTTATTTGTTTATTTTTGGCTGCACTTGGTCTCCGTTGCTGTGCGCGGAGCTTTCTCTAGTTGCGGCGAGCAGGGGCTACTCTTCGTTGTGGTGCATGGGCTCCTCATTGCAGTGTCTTCTCTTGTTGTGGAGCACGGGCTCTAGGCACGCGAGCTTCAGTAGTTGGGGCATGCAGGCTCAGTAGTTGTGGCACACGGGATTAGTTGCTCTGCGGCATGTGGGATCTTCCCGGACCAGGGCTCAAACCCGTGTCCCCTGCACTGGCAGGCAGATTCTTAACCACTGCGCCACCAGGGAAGCCCAGCATAGCATTATTAAGCTTATCAGCCACACCACACTTGGGGCTCTCAGGTGGAACAAAACGAGGTAGGATGAGGAGAACAAAACATAGAGACAAAGGAAGAAGTTTAATTACAACTGGACAAAAGTTAGAGAGGATGCGTGTTTATGTATGAGAGGGCATCTGAGGTGGCATAAACTGAGTTGTGAACAATAAGAGGCAAGGAGAAGGGGGTGCTTGATATATTCAGTATTCTCAGGCGGGGTTAGATAAGGAAGGAGGTGCGCAAACAGCAGAGGTCAGACAGTTCCATGTCTCGGCCACCAGGGGTCCCCATAGACCCAGCACAGCTTGGTTGCAGAGATCAGCGGTGAGGTGTATGTGGTGGGAGAGGGAGGATGAGATACAGAAAAGCCAGCCCTGGGTGGGTCACAGAGGAGTGGGGGTAATGTCTTATCACTCTGTGTTAAGCGCCACTTTAAGTACCTTATAAATTAACAGTCCCGTGAGGTACGTACATAGTATTTTATCACCCACATTTTACAGATGGGCAGCTAAGGCACAGCAAGATGGATACCTTGGCCAAAGTTGCAGAGTGTTAAGTTCATAGTTAGGAAATAAGTTCTGGGTTTATTAAAGTCTGGCTCCAAAGTCTGGGTTAACTGTGATGCTCTGTTACTCCCAAGGGGAGCCTGCCTCTACATGGTTCTAGCCCAGCCTAGAATGTGTAAGTATGTCACCACTCAACTGGGTTATCTTCATTCATCTCTTACTGTTAACCTGTGGGGAATGTTTCCATGAAATATTGTACTCTTTTTCCTTTTTTCTTTTGCCTACAGCCACTTTTCGTTCATTTATTCATTCTTGGATTCAACAAGTAAACATGGAACATGCTGTGTGCTGAGGCTGGGCATACAAAGAGTCAAAGAACTTGCTTGTGGCCTCACAGCTCGTTGGGGATATAGGAAATGGAAATACCTGCTACACAGGGTATGAAGGGCTGATGTCTCGGGATAGGGACAGAAACACAGGAATGGGGTCCTGACCAGTTGGGATATTCTAGGTTTCTTGGAGGAGGGGGTCCTGGAGCTGAACTTGAGGACCAGGCAGCCTTTGAACATGTCCCCATGTCTCCATTTTGGGTTTCAGCGCCTTCCTGCTGCCTGCTGACAAGATATGTCACTACTGGGAGGATGACCTTTTACAGGAAATTCAGAACTCAAATCATCAATGTCCAACTACCCCCGGTGCTGAGTCCCAAGGTAGTCACGGCCTGGCTGCTGGTAATGCCTCCTCCACACACACAGACCCTCAGACTTGCGAGAACAGTGAGAGCTTCCTTCCAAGTCCCAACCTTCAGCGCAGGCCTTGCCCACCCTCCGGGCGCCTGGATTCCTCGGAAACCAGCTCCTGGGGCCTGGCCAGCAAGGCTTGGAAGCCCAGGTCCCTGCAGACTTGCTAGTTAATGAGTTCGGCAAAAACTAGGTCTGTCTGTAATCGAAATGGGAGCACAAGGCTCGCACGGTCCCCGAATTAATTCAGTCCTGTTAGAAAGAAGCGAGGCAGAGCTTCTGCTGCTGCCTGCAGGATCCACAGAGCGGTTCTGAGTGCCACTACTTCCATTTTGGGACCCGTTGTTTCTCATCACTTCAGCATCATCATGAAAACATTCTCCAAGTCTATTATTCCTGTCTCCTGCTGCCACACTGAGGCAGTTGTTAACAATGCCCTCTGCCCGCCCCAGACCCCTCCTCTATTTAAATACTAGTCTGATGGGCAAAGAGAGCATTTAATGACTGCTCCAGACTAAAAAGTTCCTATTATTTTATTCCCTTCTTACTCTCGCTTGATTTCCTTCTAGATGGGGAGAGGTGGGTACAAAATAAATGAAGCTGGAATTAAAAATGCAAAAAGATGGGTCTGGATAAGGTGGAGAAATTGGATGTGGCTCAAAAATTTGTCCAGGTCATTATGGGTGTGTCCTCTGTGAGCTTGCAGGCCACCAGCACTACCACCCCCAGCCTGGCTGCCCTCTGAATGGTCTGGGAATAGGGAATCAGAGTGACCAAAACTTTCCCTCCCATTGGAGTGGTCTGAGTATCCTGACTGAAAGAAAGGAGAAATTCAGCAAGGGGAACTTTCTGTGGCGGCCAAGAAGCGGTGCAGACAATGCCAGCTTCAGGCTACCTTGATCCCCATACCCTTTGCCCCCAGTATAAATAGTGCATAGCCTTTGTGCCATTCTTCTCTCCTGTCTTTATTCAAGTGTAATCACCTCTGGGAAGCCTTCCTTGATTACCCCTCTTCTGTGCTCCCTCCTAACCCTGTTTATGTCCCACTTACTGGTCTATCGTGCCCTTCTGCATTACAGGCCTGTCTCCACTTTCCATGGCTGCTGATTCTTGTACAGAGGAGGTTTTGGTGACGTGTGCTGGGTGACGACTCTTCTTTCCCTGCTCGCTTGCTGTGTGACCTTGTGTATGTCTATCTCTGGTCCTCAGCAACTCCAGTTGCAACATAGGGATGCTAAGACCTACTTACAAGGCTGTTATGAGGAGTAAACTAGATCCTAGCTTCCCTCTCTGCCTCACAACCCTTTGTATTCACTACTATTAGGGCACTGGGGCTCTGGAGCCAGACCAACCTGGCTTTGAATCCTGGCTCCACCATTTTCTAGCTGTGTCTTCAGTCCGGTTCCAATCTCTCTGGGCCTCTGTTTCTTCATCTATAAAATGATGATGATGACTCCTAACCCCTATCTCATACACTTGTGGGGAGGATTAAGTGGGATAAAACATGTGAAGTGCCTAGCATAGGCCCAGCACAGAATGAACATTCAGAAGCTTAGCCATTATTATTGCTGTTTTTACTAAAATTGTGAATTGATGGGGGCAGCCATGTCAGCCTAGTACGGTGCCCAGTGACCAGTGAGTGTTGAATATATAAAGAAAAGGAAAATGTTTTCAATCTAAGCTGGGGAGTATTGTACAAATGCAATGCTCGATAATGTTACCCTTCTTCAATCAGGAATGATTAGGACATGATGTAGGTGATCAGAGAATACAGGCCTGAGAAAGTGCCTGGGGGTCCCTGCCCCTCCCTAACTGTCACGGTCCCCTTCAGCCTCCCAGCTCTCCCAGGCTCTGCGAGATTCAGGTGAGCTGGAGGTGACAGAAACTCACCCACTGATAGCCAGAAATTTAACCTAGAAGGAAAGAAAATCCATGGCTGCCAGCTTACATGCAGCCAGGAGCAATTGCTAGTGAGTCAAGGTCGATGGCCAGACAGACGGGAGGAACCAAGGGGAGGGTTGGCATTTGCTGAGGTTGCTAATTTCCAAGCTTTGGCCTGTGGTGGAACAGCAGCAGTGTGCTTGTGGAGACCTTGGCTTTCCTTCCAGGCTGAGATGGTCTGGGGGTTCCTCGAGCCATCCACTGGAAAGACTTACTGGCCCAGAGCTGTGCCCATGTTTGTATCTGTGCCTATGTCTGCAACTATAATAGCTAGCATTTAATAAGAGCTTATCATGGGCCAGTTTACATGGACAAACCTGAATATTACACAGGCTTGTCCATGACACAGATACTGCAGTTTCCTCACTATAAAATGGGGACCATAACAGGCCCCACGGGTATTAGTCAGCATCAGCTAAGTTATGCCTTGGTAACAAGCACCTCCTGGATCTCAGTGGCTTAAAGTGGCCTCAGTCACACCATGGGTCCCTCTTGGATCAGCAAGGGCAATGGTCTGTGCTATTGCCATTTTCACCTGGGGAACAGACTGACAGAACAGCCATTATGTGGAAGACCACTGGTCTCTCTCTCTTTTTTTTTTTAATATTTATTTATTTATTTATTTTGGCTGCGCCAGGTCTTAGTTACGGCATGCAGGAATCTTTTAGTTGGGGCATGCAGGATCTTAGTTGCAGCATGCATGTAGGATCTAGTTCCCTGACCAGGGATCAAACGCAGGCCCCCTGCATTGGAAGCACGGAGTCTTAGCCACTGGACCACCAAGGAAGTCCCTGCTGGTCTCTTGACAGAGGGAGAGAGAGTGACAGATTGTGCACTGACTTGTAAGGCTTCCTCCTAGAGGCAACAGACAGTGTCTGGTACCCAGTAAGCCCTACATGAATATTAGCTAGGAACACCTCTGCTGTTATTATTATTTGTTTTAAAGATGAGGAAATAGAGCACAGAGAGGCCAAGTAACTTACCCAAGGCCACACAGGGATTGCTCACAGGTTGCCCTCCTAACCAGGACACTATACCACCCCACCCCCAGAGTGCTGGGCCGACTTTGAGGGCTGAGCTGGGTCAAGACAGACATGATGTGCCCTTGAGGAACACCCAGTGTATTGGGGTGTGCAAAGGGAAGCTATTGTTTAGTGAACACCACGTACACGGACTCCTTGAATTCTCACAGCAGCCCCGAAGTACAGATTATTATTCCCATGGCTAGGATGGGGAGACAGGCTCAGAAATGTGACGTCATTTGCCCCAAACTAAAGGCTGGTTGGGGGTAGAGCCAGAATTCACACCCGCCTGTTGGACTCTGAAGCCTGTGGCTCCTTCACTGCATCAGTGGGGCACGTGGCCAACAGCCTCGGGTGTTTTCTTTAGGACAGGCTTGGCTGTTTGAGGGGACTTGGGTGAATTTAGGGAAGAACAAGCTGCACTATCTACTCCCTAAGAGGAGCCTAAGGTGTGTATGAGAGAGAGAGAGAGAAAGAGAGCGATCAGAGAGACAGAGGAGAGACACAGAGAGACAGAGAGTTGAAAACAGAGCGAGGCGGCCCACTCATGAATCATCCTGGTATTAACTCGCTGAGGGAGAAGTACAGGGGAGGTTCTGTGCGGATCCCTGAGGAAGCAGATATGGCTTCCAGTTGGTGGGATTGGGCAGGCTTCAGGGAGGAGGTGGCATTTTCTCCGTGCTTTCTAGATTAGATGTATCTGAAGATGGGGAGGAAATTGCAGAGGAGGGAGGAATGTGGGCAAATGCTGGGGAGTCGGGATTTCTGTTCAGTGTGTTTGGGGAGCCAGAGTATGGGCTGTTGGGGAGCCAGAGTATGGGCTGTGTGCTGGGAAGAGTGAGACCTGGGATCAGGTCTGATTATAGCAGGGCTACCGCAGACCAACTTCGGGGCTGCCATCCATATTGTAATCATAGATTAGAACGTTTATCATGACATCCCGGCAGATGGCAGCAAAAGTCTGGAGGAAGGGGTACTTGCTGACCACCTCTGTTTGCCCCTAGCTCTTCTCTCCCTACACCCCCCTTCCCTGTGCCCTGGAAGACCTACCGCCATAGCCTGAATCCACCAAGCTTCCTACTCTCTGGCTTCCTGTTTAGCCAGTGGGATGCACCAGCAGGAGACAGGCGGACTGATGGAGAGAGAGGTGGGGTATTTATTCCCTCATCTCCCTCCTTTTCGGGTTGGCAGTGGCTGTGACCCTCTATCAAGGCCCCCCGCTCTTATGAGGTGCCCCTTACCAGAGATGTGGCTCCGTTGGGGTTTCCATAACTGCTTTCTCCTGATGTCCCTTCAGGCCTATGGGTGGTAATGACCCCCCTCTCTTGCTAGGGTGTTTCACCATCTTTTGCTGGTTTTTCTTAATTCTGGTCTCACCTTGGTAAACCATCTTTTCACTAAACTCTCTCCAATCACCCATTTTGAGTGAGCCATCTGTCTCCTGCCAGTACAGGGCTCTTTCCTAATTGACCCAGAGATGCCATTTGACTAGCAGCCACTTCGAAAGCCTTCTGACCTTATTCTGTGGCATTTGGGGAGTTATTCCCATCAGGGGACCAGGAAGCAGCCCAGACTCCATCACTCATGGGGTGGCTGAAACGAAAGTGCAGGGGCAGAGCAGGGGCAGCATGGTGAGATCTTTTGCCTTTTTCCAGACTCCTGGCACCTAGCAGCATCCCTATGAATGTTGTGCTGAGATCACTTGAATTCTGAAGCCAGGGCAGGAGAAGCTCAGAGCCTCAGAGAAAGTGACCTACAGGTGCTGCCCCTCGCTGCTCTCACCTGCAGGTGCCCCTTAGATTGTGAGTCCTCCAAGGGCAGCTGGGCCTCTCCCATCTCTGTCTCTGCCAGCACAGCCCCGTGGGAGCAGATGGGGAGTGGCTAGTGGAATGACCAGAGCTGGCTTGAGCTGATCTGAGTGCTCCTTTGGGCATTCTCCAGGTTTCTACTGGAAGGTACACCTGCCCGTATCCGGGGAAAGCCTGACTTAAAAGGATTTTAGAAAACATCATTTTATTCTTTTTTGAAATGTACAGAAAGTAATCAGGAACATTTCTCTTGAGTCCAGTACTATTTCTTCTCCAGTTCACTGCCCCTCAAGCCAAATCCCGAAGTCTGCTTTAATGAATATAGAAAACTCACTTGTCATTGGTTGGACAAAAGCTAATGGACTGGAGTCCTTGAGGACAGTGGGTCTCTTGAGCAAATTAAACAGTCCCCTTGCAATCTTCAAGTCTATGTTAAATTGTTTATCAAACCCTTCCCAGGTAGCATTAAGGAGACAGAAAGAAGGAAGTAATTTCAAAACAGTTTTGTTTTGAAGAAGAAAAAGTCACACTAGCTTAGGGAAGGATCCATAAATATACTTCACCTCTGGTGTCACGCTTACCTTCACTCATGGCAGACATTACTAATCCATCATGTATTCTTTCCTATTCACTCAAAACAAAACCTACTTGTAAAAAAAAAAAAAAAAAAACCTACTTGTAAACCAGGGCCTAGGGTAAGTGAGTCTCCATGATTTTGGTGGTCAGAAAAGAAGATGAGTCGGGGGGCAGAGGAATGAGCAGTGGGCTGGGCATCAGGAAACCTGACCCCAGTTCTGCTGTGATCTCCTTCTTTGAGTCTAGTTCCCTCTTTGTTCAAATGGGAATCCTTCCTAGCCTGCCACCTGATGCTGTTGAGAGGATGGTCAAGGTCATGAGCAGAGGAGCTTGCCAGTGCTGTGGAGTGCCGCCTTGCCAACTGGACCGTCATGGTTGGGCACTGCCACTGAGCACGTTCAGAAATGAGCTCTCCAAGGAGTCAAGATAGTCCTTCTGAGGTTTCATCATCATGGGACTGTTGATGTTTGGGTCCCATGTGCTGTGTATCCACATGTGGCCATGGGGTGAGGGATGTGACTTGCAAGGATGCCCTGGGTCCAGGGCTCTGAGGGCAGCATCAGAGAAGCAGAATGATGGAGCACGGGGGAGGAGAAGGGAGCCTTGTCCTAAGTGGCAGCAATTCACTCAATTGTTCATTTATTCCTTCGTACATGTTTCCCGCCAGGGCCTGAGCTGGGCTTTGCCGACTCACTATCAGTTCAAGTTGGAGCTGGCTAACGCCCTTCTCTGACCTGAGGTATCATGGGTGACAGGGGCCTTAGGAAAGGGCGTGGCTTTGGAGAAAGTTCCGCTGCTGACTGGCTGTGTGTCCTTGGGAAAGCCATTTCACCTTTCTGAGTCTCCGTTTCCTCATCTGCGAAGTTGGGGTAAGATGGCCCCCAGGGGGTTCTCATGGGGATTAAAAGAGATCATACATGTAAAAATGCCTGCCACGTAGTAAGCAGTCTGGCACGTTAGCCACCTGCCTGGTATCAGGACCAGTAATGCCTCAGCCAACGCTTACAGAAATGGAATTCAGTGCGAATACCCAAAAGAGGGGCTTTCAGAGTGCTGGAAACGCTTTTACATTTGCGCAGGGAGAAAACAAATTATTATTTGCCGTTAACTGTGAGGAGCGGGCTAAAGGCTCGGAGTGAGGCCACTGGAAATTGAATAACTTCACTTGCATCAATTTCATTCAATTTGTAAGCACTTGTCTCTGTATTCAGGAGGAAAAATGAATTCAGCTCAATCAGTCAGCCTGTTCCGGGTGGTTTGGGGGAAGCCACCCTCTCTCAAAGGCCCAGGGGATTCAGTGCCGCCTGGAGCCACGTGTCTGGAACTTGGATGTTTTTGCGGTGAGCTGGGAATAGTCCAGCCTTAATCACTGCCTTGCTCTTCTTCTGCGCTCCCAAATCAGGCACCTGCAAGGGGCAGCTTTGAGAAGGTGTCTCAGCCCCAAGTTGGGGGACATTTACAGAGGGTCAACAAGGACTTCAGTGGCTACCCTTGTCCACGGCTCAATGGCATGGGAGCAACACAGAAGCAGAACAGGGGCACGTCCACCCAGGAAAGACAAAAAGCAGACGGGGAGGAATTCCAGGAAGCAGCCACTGTTTCTCTCTTTCCTTCCTTCTTACCTCTGTTTCACAACACTTAACCTGAATTGCCCTGGGCATGCCCCTGGCCACGATTTAGTACAGAAATAGCCTTTCTTTGGGCATGGACATCACCGTAGAGGAGTCCAGAACTGGATCTCCAACACTCACCTTGTCACTCCTGCCCTGGCCCGTAAGTAAAGGTTTGACCCCAGAAACTTAAAGGAAATGAGATCCTAAACATAGACATCATTTAAACCTTTACAGGTCCGTTTGCCATCCTCTCTCTCCTGTCTCTCCCCTCTTCCGTGCCTGCCATTCCGCCTGAAGTTCCACGGGGATTCTTTAAGTTAGGATTTTCCACCATGAGCTGCTCTTATATAAATTGAATGTTCGGGCACAACAGTTGCTACTAAAGGCATGAAGAAGTAAAAATGACCTATATTCTCCCCTCCCTGGCCACTGACTGCTGTGGAGTGACAGGTAGGTAAGAACACTTAAATGAGGCCGAGATGGATGGCCAGGGTGAGAGAGGTGAGCCCTCGAATGGGGCCAAGGTTTGCACTGGTCCTGCCCTACCTCCTTGATAAAAGGCAAGTAGGAAAGGGGGAATGAGGAGGAGGGTCTCATGGGAGAATTCCGTCTGTAGGCGTTCGTGCTCAGTCGAGAAGCCGAGCCGGACTCAGCCCTGCCAGCCCCCCACCCCAACCTCCCCACGACGGAACAAGCTCTGATTGTGTTAAATGTTGACGATTCTCATGCCACAGCTCCGCGGGGACAGATTCTGGCGAACATGATAGATAGACCTTGGAGTGGGAAAGCAGATGATGTTTGAAAGCATAGCGCCGGGGGAGAACCAGTCTGGGGCTTAGAGAAAAGAGCACGTTTTGTTTGTTTTTGTTTGTTTCAGCTGGATTTGTTCAAGGGAGGTGGAGGGGACACTGCAAAATGCCCTTTTTGGTCCGCTGTGGAAGCTTAGTCCTTGGGTAGCTGCCATTTAAGCATCCTCTTCGGCAATGTCAGAAGCCCCCACTCTGGGTCTGGCCTTGTGGGGTCTCCAGGGATGCAGAAAGAAGTCGATGTGGTCCCTGCCCTGAGAGCCTCAGTCTGGGGGGAGACAGTGCACGCACAGACAGGGATGATGCAGAGCGACTCATGTGGTGATGGGGGAGGGTACGAGGGGTTGGGAGATGGAGGCAGGGGCAGCTGATGTGCATGTGTGGGGGGGGGTGTGTGTGCACGTGCACACGTGTGTACATGTACATGTGAGTGACTGGCTGAAGAAGATTGAAAGGATCAGGGAGGAGGGGATTCCTGCACGCTTGTGCCTGGGAGGTCGGGGTGATAAGCTGTCTTATGGATGGTGGCCGGCAACAGGGTCTCATGCAGAGGAAAGACAGGAGTAAAAACTGGAAAGGAAGCAGGGACCAGCTCATGGTGGCCTTGTGTGCCAGGCCCCTCCTGAGGGCAATGGGGAGACATGAAATGGTTTTAATAAAGTGAAGAACCTAGTGAGGTTGGAGTTTTAGGGGGAAGGGTCCCTCAGAATGGGAGGGAGGGCAACAGACACAAGAGGATGGTCAGGGAACTGTATGAGAGGGGAACTCCATTCACTCTCTCCCTCAACCTTGGGACCTAGGCTATATTTGTGAGAAAAAAAAAAAAAAAAAAGGGGGAACCAAGGAGAATTTCCAGAGGGAATTTCTGACTTCCTGCTGGTCAGAGTGGAGTGGGACAACATACCCGCGGAGCACAGTTATCCAACCTGCAGGCTGGGATGGAGAGGCAGTGGGGCAGAGAACCAGGGAGATAGGAAGAGAGGGACAGTGTAATCATGTAGTGGTTGGGGCACAAGCTTTGAAATCAGACAGACCTGGCTTCCTATTCCAACTCCAAGGCTGTGTAACTGTAAGCATATTATTTAACCTTTTTGCATCAGTCAGGATAGTCTAGGGAATGCTTCAATGACAAATAGCTCTGAAATCTAAGTGGCTGTAAATGACAGGGGTTTATTTCTTGCTCATGCTACTTTTCATTAAAGGTAATAATAGTAACTCCATAATAGTAACTCCATAATAGTAACTCCAGAAACCAGGTTGATGGAGGCTTCTTTTCATTACGGCTTCTCCAATGACTAAGGCCCCGTGGAGAGAGAGCACAGTGACTCACTTAAAATGAGCCGCCTCACTTCCACTCTCATTTCATTGGCTAGAGCTTGTCTGGCTGTGACTATCTTCACAGGGTGTGGGGCAGTGAGAATTGGGATAGTGGTGAACAGTTTACACAGTGAGTCTCAATTTCCTTATCTGTAAAATGGGAACAAAACTACCAACCTCAGGTGGGCATCTTGAGTCTAATGAGAGAATACACATCAAGGTCTAGTCGCACTCAGACAATGAGAGCCGGGGAAAAAAAGATGTGGGCCAAAAGGGAAATGAAGCTTTTGTTGCTTTTGGAGTTTCCTAGACAGCATGGTCCATTTGCCCGGAAAAAGCCGCTGTACCTGGAATAGCTGGAGCTAGCGCTTTTGCCTTGCTTGGGACCCAGGGAGTCCCTGGTGCTCCTGCAACTCCTGCTTGAGAAAGACTTTCCCACCTCCAGGAGTCTCAAGGCTGAGCTGAGTGTTCTCCGAGGCAGCCTCAGGCCTTCTCTCCAAGACCATGCATTTCAAACACCGACCTAATGCCTTTGCTGCTGCCGCAAAGGCCTCATGGAAATTGCATTTCTATTCCAAGAATCAGTTCCCATTCATCACCGTGAAGCAGGATACCTGGGGGAAGTGGTAACTGAGACTTTGTGAGTCTCCAAAGACAGGAATGTGTCTGCACGAGCTGAGTAATTAGAGTGGTTTTCTGCACACATGCCTAATCTTTATTTAAGACATTTCACTTAGGTACACATCTAAGTTATTCAAAAGTCAGTTCGATTTGAGACATGTGTATCATCCAACAATCTCTCTTCTCTATTTTAGAATAGTTGAATAAGCACCAATAACCATAATTGCAAATGTTTACTGAGCCTATGTGCTAAGCAACTGCACTCCACACTTAACTTGGAATAACTCAGTTTTCATAATAACCCTCTGTTCTTTCTTGTACATGATCTTAGAAACTCACAGGACTCTCACTTGTTTCCATATGAAGGAGTCTTTAAGGGGAAAGTGGTGAATAAATGGAGAGTATTTTGTCTGTGAGACTAAGAAAATAATGGTAGCTAACATGTATATGGAGCTTATTATGTGCCAGGCACTGTCCTAAATGTCTCCCATGTATTAAGTCATTAATCCTCTCAATAGCCCTGTGAGAATAGGTACTATTATCCACATTTTACAGTTGAGGTATCTGAGGTATAGAGAGATTACATGACTCTCTCAACATAATCATAGCCAACAGGTACTAGAATCAGCACTTGAAACCAAATAGTCAGGCTCTTCACCACTCTACCATACTGTCTCTTGGGGTCTAGCACTCTCGATGTCCTTAACTACTGTAGGGACTGGCATGTGGAAGAGGATGATAGGAAGGCTTTTCACTAACTTCTAGATCAATAGAACCAGGACCAATGGTATAAGACACAAAGAGGCAGATTTGGACTCCACCTAAGAAAAAACTTCTCTCGACTAATGTGGTTTAAAGATCAAAACAGGGCTTCCCTGGTGGCGCAGTGGTTGAGAATCTGCCTGCTAATGCAGGGGACACGGGTTCGAGCCCTGGTCTGGGAAGATCCCACATGCCGCAGAGCAACTAGGCCCGTGAGCCACAATTACTGAGCCTGCGCGTCTGGAGCCTGTGCTCCGCAACAAGAGAGGCCACGATAGTGAGAGGCCCGCACACCGCGATGAAGAGTGGCCCCCGCTTGCCGCAACTAGAGAAAGCCCTTGCACAGAAACGAAGACCCAACACAGCCAAAAATAAATAAATAAATAAATATTTTAAAAAAGATCAAAACAGAGTTCCTTGTAGGCAGTAAGCTCCCATCACCAGAAGTCCTCAAGAGTAGACTGGATGACCTCTCCCAGGGAGCCATGGGTACAGTTCCTTCCTTGGGCTTGAGGTTGACTTAGATGGCCTCTGTGATCCTTTGATGTGACAATTTTCTGAACACAACAAATATCATGACATCTGAGTATGGCAAATAGTTTTTAAACTAATATATCCTCTCCCTACTTAAAATTAGGAGCAGATGACCAAGGCACATGAGTGGCTAATATGAAGGCCCAGGATACTGTACCAGAGCTCAGTGGTATCATCAAATTAAACTTACAGTGAAGGTACTCTGACACATGATAATGATGCAAATAATTGTTGTTACCTGGATGATCAATTAACCTAAGTTCACTTCACTGACTCTAAGTAGGGTAATTTTCATTAGTCAAACCTGCATTTTTATGTTTTTCATTTCTAGCTTTATTAATTTACCTGACTTTCACAGCAATGCTGAATTTGGTAGTTTCTTTTGGTGCTCTATAGGGTTTTATTCTTCTTGGTGCAGCCACTAGAGGATGAGAAGTTGTTGGAGGTGGTGATGGGGGGGTCACTTGTTCGTTGGCCTGGGAGAGCCGGGCAAGGCCAAGGACCTGGCTGGTGAGCAGGCGCTGTGGGCAGGGGAGACTGACAGGAACATAGGGCAGACAAGCTTGGGAGTCTGGAGGGAGGAGAGAAGCTGGCAGCAGAAAGTGCAGTGCCCACCCCCCCCCCCAAAAAAACCCCACAACCAGACCCTTGGGGCTGAAGCCCAGGGCAAGGGGAAGGAACTGGTCACAGGCTATGAAACAGGGTAAATGCAGGAGGAACTGTGTGGATGAGATGTGGCCCCCACTTCAACTTCTGGGCTTTTGTCTGGGTCCCCTGGGGCAGGAGGCAGTGCTAGGCAGGAGGGCATAGGTTCTGGATGTAAGGACAAGAAATCGGTGGTAACCGATGAATAAAAAGGACCCAGCACAGGAGTCCCAGGAGCTCCTGGTAGCAAATCCAGACCAGTGCTTGTAGGCAAACCTCCTCCCTGCTCAGCTCTTACTCTCAGGGGTGGGTGGAGGGCACAGGGCCAGGATGCCAGTCCCAGCGATGCTCTGATTCAGCGTGCAGCCTTGCCAACTGCGCTTCCTTCTCTGGCCTCAGTTCCTCATCTCTACAGTGGGACAACTGGCATAGATATTCCCTAAGGACCTCCCAGTTCTAAAGCATGGTGAGGGCTCTCAAACATCTTCTCCTTCAACCGGGCTGTCAGGGAGGTTAAACCAACTTTGAGTCTCTCTTTCTCTCCTCTGCATGAGAATTGAGGATTTCTGTGAGATGGAATTTTTGATTTACAGTCCCAAGAGCAACATGGTACAGGAGGGAATAATAAACTCTTTAGACTTGGAAGCTCCTGCAAGAAATGATGGATGTCCCCAAGGGAAGGTACATCCAGGAAGATGCCCCCAGCCCCCCAGCAGGAATCAATCTCCCTGTCCCCTGAATGCCCAACACCTCCCTGATAGTGTTTTGTACTTGGTATTTCCAGCAGCTGCTTATGTGTCATATCCCCCAATGAGGTCCCAAGCCCCCGATATCAGCAACTGTGCACCTGGTAGGCTCAGGCGAGATCTGAGGTATGGATGCTGTCTGGCTGGACGAGGGGACTTCTCTTATTTTCAACCAAGTGTCTCACTTCATCTTGTTGGGAAGATCTACTAGGATTTGTGCTGCTTAAATGCACGGAAGCCCTACTACTTTGGAGTTCTTGCAAATAGGAAAAAGGCAATAGGGGTAGGGGTGCGGTTCTAGGTGGAAGCTGCCCAGTCTTCTGGAATGCAGACCCCTCGAAGCTTTGTGTCTCCCACCTGTGGCCCTGACTCCACTGACACTTCAGAGCAGACACTGGGGGGATGGGACCTGGGCTGGCCTGCAGGCTTCTAAGAAACCTTCTTGCCACTTTCTTAGTGGTGGAGGCCCAAGAGCTGGGACCTGGTGGGGTCACACTCTAAATGATAAAAATCCTCACTGATGGTGAGTTTACATTTTGGCAAAGTCTGTGCCAAGCCTTTACCCACTGAATCCTCATCACAACTCTATGGTGGTAGAACTATTATGACTCTCAAGTCACAGATAAGAAAACTGAGGCCCAGATGCACGCAGCCAAGGATGCTTTTCCTCTGGGTCCTCACATGGATCCTCCTCATCCCTGTGGCCTGAGCCTTGAGCATCACTTCCACAGACCAGCCTCTTGACCGCCTTCAGTCAGGAGGCTCTTCCCTCACCCCATCATTCTATATCCGGGTCTTCAAACTTGAGCATGGGCCAGAGTCACCTGGAAGGCTTTAGACACAGATTGCTGGGCCCCACCCCAGAGGTTCTGAGTCAGTACAACTGGGATGGAGCCTGAGATTTTGCATTTCTAAAAAGTTCCCAGGTAACGCCTATGCTGTTGGTCCAGGAACCAGACTTTAAGGTCTATCAATCATAAGTCTGTTTATTTACTTTGAAACACTAATCAGAGTCTGTAATTGCTAATTTTTTTACCTGCCTAATTGCTTATTGTCTCCTCCACCAAATCATAAAGTTCAGGAGAGCAAGGACAAAATCTGTTTGGTTCGCTGCTCTATCACCAGCTCCCAGCACAGTGCCTGGCACATGGTAGGTGCTTAATACATATTTGTTGAATGAATGAGAGAGTGCGGGAGTCGAGACTAAACCCGATCCTGTCTGACTCGAATCCATGTTCTAAACACCACTCGGGACCATGTGCCTTTGAATTCACACCCTCTGGCTGTGCTGGCCTGTTGTTGCTGGGTGAATGGGTACCAAACCTCTCATGTATCCACAGTGACCGTTCCACACAGTCCAGTCTATACCCTGGAAAATACCATGCATACCCTGGAAACTGCCCGAACCTGGAGAGGCCAAGAGGCTGGGCGAGCAGTGTGCGGGGTACTGTGAGAAGCAAGGCCCCCAGTGTCTGACTGTGCCCACACGTGACAGGGCAGCCGAGAGTCCAGGAGGAACCCACCCACCCCATCATCAGCCCGCTGGCTCTGCTGAGGCTGTGTGCAGCCAGCCCCGGAAGCCCTGGGACCCAGCCGGGTCTGACCACTGAGGCAGCTGGTGACACTGGCATCCTTGCTGCCTGTTGAAGCCCACAGCCTTGTCGATGGGTCCTCCTGAAGAAGGCAGAGGAAGAAGAAAAAGGAGTGGAAGGACAAAAAGAAGATAACATAAGCAAATTGTTAATGTGCTTCTCTTTGGCAAACTAAGTGCTTATTGAAATTAAGATAAGCTTGACAGACTTTTGTAAGCAGTTTGGGGGCCTATCTGAGAATATCTTGCCTTGAGAGACTTCTATTAGAACTCACCCCACAACTAACAATGTGGTCTCTGTCACTTAACTCAAAAGTCCCTCCTGGACCCGCACAATGAAGCGTTAAGGAAATAAAATCTTTTTTTTTTTTTTTTTAACATATACAGCAAAGTTTGATTTGTTGAGAACATTTCTTCAACTGACAAGTTACAAGCCATGTCTGAGAGGCCCACTGGGAACTTTCAAAATTTGAGCAGCCGTTTCTAATCACTGATGATCATTAGCATTTTAGTGAATAGATTTTTGATAAGAAAAATCTTTGCTCTGTGGGAAAAAAAAAAAAAAAAACCTGACATTTGATAATGCAAACAGAGTAGCAATTTTAATTAGGCCTCCAGTCCTCCTTGGTGTGGCAAACATTGTACAAGATCCAGATGTTTTCCATCTTGCAGGATGTGAACTTAAGTCTGTGTCAAGCCACTGGTGCTGGGTACCATGCCACCGATTGGGTCTCCAGGGCAAACAATAATAACCACTGTTTACTGAGCAATTATTGTGTGCCAGATGCTGCGCTGTTTCACGTGTATCCTCTCAATTAGTCCTCACATCAATCTGATGAGATAGCTACTATGATTATCAGTCCCACTTTACAGATCAGAAAACTAAAGCCCAGAAAGTTTCACCAACCCAGAGTCACCCAGCTTGTTAGTGGTGGGGACACCAACCCACGTCTATGTGACCCCAGAGTCTCCACACTTACCCACTGGGTCATCCTGCGTCCCAGATGCTACTCAATGGGGACAGACAGAGTGAGCAAGCAAGAGCACTGGGCTCTTGCCCTGGCTCTGTCATTGTGTTTGACGAGTCATGTGACCTCCCCCAGCCTCAGTCTCTCAGTCTGTGGAATGGGGATGCTATCAGCCATCTCTCCTTCACTGGACTCTGGGGGGGCTCTGAGGAAAGAGTGGCTGTGCTAGAACATTTTTTCCTTTTGTAGAACTAGACCCTGACACTCTGTCTTCTTCCCATTGATCTTAGCCTCACCCTTTGGGGCCACTCAGAGCTCTGATCCCCTTTCCCTGTGATCTTTAGGAATTTGTAATCAGTTCTTGGGTTTTCTTAATTTTGTGTTCTCAGACTGAACACCTCTGACTCCTTCATCCAGTCTCCATATGCCGTGGCATTGAGTTTCAACACTCTCTGTAGCAGAGGTCTGTCATCAGCAAAATGGGGTTAATAATGGTCATTGTGAGGATTGAATGGGCTTATGTATGATGCTATGAGAACAGGTCTGGCACATCATATGTAAGTATGTGTGTGTGCGTGCGTGGGCATGCACGCACGTCTGTGGTTCCTGCCCAATTTCCATTCTCCCCTTTACTTAGTGACAGAATCTTGATTTTATTTTGAGCATCAGGAGAACAACATTTTCCAGCTTTCCTTGCAGATCGGGGTTGACCCATGAGGTATAATTTGCACACAGTGCAAAGATCTTAAGTGAACCATGCCATCAGTTTTCACGAATGCACATCAAGACAAAACATTTCTAGGGAATCCCCTCTCTCCCCCGAAAGCAAACACTAATCTGAGTTCTATTAACACTGGCCAGTTTTGCTTATTCTAGAATAAATGGATAAATGGAATAATATATTCTATACTTTCTGTGTTTGGCTCCTGTCCTTCATCGTAGTGTTTTTGAGATTCATCCATGTTGTTGTATGTATACGTAGTTTGTTCCTTTGTCTTATTGAGTGGTATTCCACTGTATGACTCTACCCCAGCTTACTAATTCATTCTCCTGTTAATAGACATCTAGGTTGTTTCTAGTTTTTAACTATTATTATAAAATTTCTGTGACAATTCTTGACCTAGCCTTTTTGTAGATACATGTTTTAATTTCTCTTGTATGAATACCAAGGAAATTTTGGAGAAATTGCAAAGATAGTTTTCAGAAGTGGTTGTACCATATTACACTCCAAACTGTGGGAGTTACAGTTGCTCTACATCTCCAACATGTGGTGTTGTCAGCCTTTATCATTTTAGCCATTCTAGATAGTGTATAGTAATATCTCATTGTGATTTTGATTTGTATTTTCCTGATGACTAATGATGTTAAATGACTTTTCAAGTATTCATTAGCCATTTGTATATTTTCTTTTGTGAAGTGTCCACTCAGGTCTTGTCTATTTTTTTAAAAAAAACTGTGCTGCTTGTCCTTATTATTGGGTTGTAGGAGTTTATATCTTCTGGATATAGTCTTTTATCAGATAAATGTGTTGTGAATATCTTCTCTTCATTCTATGGCTTACCTATTTATTTTCTTTTTTTTTTGGCTGCATTGGGTCTTTGTTGCTGCGCGTGGGCTTTTTCTAGTTGTGGCGAGTAGCAGCTACTCTTCGTTGTGGTGCACAGTCTTCTCAGTGCAGTGGCTTCTCTTGTTGCAGAGCACGGGCTCTAGGCACGCGGGCTTCAGTAGTTGTGGCGCACGGGCTCAGTAGTTGCGGCACACGGGCTCAGTAGTTGCAGCACGCAGGCCCTAGAGCACAGGCTCAGTAGTTGTGGCGCACGGGCTTAGTTGCTCCGCAGCATGTGGGATCTTCCTGGACCAGGGATCGAACCCATGTCCCCTGCATTGGCAGGCAGATTCTTAACCACTGCGCTACCAGGGAAGTCCTTATTTATTTTTTTTTTTTTTTTTTTTTTTTTTTTTAAATTTATTTATATTTATTTTTGGCTGTGTTGGGTTCTTCATTTCTGTGCGAGGGCTTTCTCTAGTTGCGGCAAGCGGGGGCCACTCTTCATTGCGGTGCGCGGGCCTCTCACCATCGCGGCCTCTCTCGTTGCGGAGCACAGGCTCCAGACGCGCAGGCTCAGTAGTTGTGGCTCACGGGCCTAGTTGCTCCGCGGCATGTGGGACCTTCCCAGA
The DNA here is from genome assembly GCF_009873245.2 of Balaenoptera musculus. Lineage (NCBI taxonomy): Eukaryota > Metazoa > Chordata > Mammalia > Artiodactyla > Balaenopteridae > Balaenoptera > Balaenoptera musculus. Next base: position 80,417,268 of record NC_045790.1, read on the forward strand.
CCAGGGCTCAAACCCGTGTCCTCTGCATTGGCAGGCAGATTCTCAACCACTGCGCCACCAGGGAAGCCCCCTTATTTATTTTCTTGATGGCAGTTGTGTTGTTTTTTAAACATCTTTATTGGAGTATAATTGCTTTACAATGGTGTGTTTCTGCTTTATAACAAAGTGAATCAGCTATACATATACATATATCCCCATATCTCCTCCCTCTTGTGTCTCCCTCCCACCCTCCCTATCCCACCCCTCTTGGTGGTCACAAAGTACTGAGCTGATCTCCCTGTACTATGCGGCTGCTTCCCACTAACTATCTATTTTACATTTGGTAGTATATGTAAGTCCATGCCACTCTCTCACTTTGTCCCAGCTTACCCTTCCCCCTCCCCATGTCCTCAAGTCCATTCTCTACGTCTTCGTCTTTATTCCTGTCCTGCCCCTAGGTTCTTCATAACCATTTTTTTTTCTTTTTAGATTCCATATATATGTGTTAGCATACGGTATTTGTTTTTCTCTTTCTGACTTACTTCACCCTGTATGACAGACTCTAGGTCCATCCACCTCACCACAAATAACTCAATTTCATTTCTTTTTATGGCTGAGTAATATTCCATTGTATATATGTGCCACATCTTCTTTATCCATTCATCTGTCGATGGACACTTAGGTTGCTTCCATGTCCTGGCTATTGTAAATAGAGCTGCAGTGAACATTGTGACACATGACTCTTTTTGAATTATGGTTTTCTCAGGGTATATGCCCAGTAGTGGGATTGCTGGGTCGTATGGTAGTTTTATTTTTAGTTTTTTAAGGAACCTCCATACTGTTCTCCATGGTGGCTGTATCAATTTACATTCCCACCAACAGTGCAGGAGGGTTCCCTTTTCTCCACACCCTCTCCAGCATTTATTGTTTGTAGATTTTCTGATGATGCCCATTCTAACTGGTGTAAGGTGATACCTCACTGTAGTTTTGATTTGCAGTTCTCTAATGATTAGTGATGTTGAGCATCCTTTCATGTGTTTGTTGGCAATCCGTATATCTTCTTTGGAGAAATGTCTATTTACGTCTTCTGCCCATTTTTGGATTGGGTTGTTTGTTCTTTTGATATTGAGCTGCATGAGCTGCTTGTAAATTTTGGAGATTAATCCTTTGTCAGCTGCTTCATTTGCAAATATTTTCTCCCATTCTGAGGGCTGTCTTTTCGTCTTGTTTATGGTTTCATTTGCTGTGCCAAAGCTTTTAAGTTTCATTAGGTCCCATTTGTTTATTTTTGTTTTTATTTCCATTTCTCTAGGAGGGGGGTCAAAAAGGATCTTGCTGTGATTTATATCATAGAGTGTTCTGCCTATGTTTTCCTCTAAGAGTTTTATAGTATCTGGCCTTACGTTTAGGTCTTTAATCCATTTTGAGTTTATCTTTGTGTATGGTGTTAGGGAGTGTTCTAATTTCATACTTTTACATGTAGCTGTCCCGTTTTCCCAGCACCACTTATTGAAGAGGCTGTCTTTTCTCCATTGTATATTCTTGCCTCCTTTATCAAAAATAAGGTGACCATATGTGTGTGGGTTTATCTCTGGGCTTTCTATCCTGTTCCATTGATCTGTATTTCTGTTTTTGTGCCAGTACCATACTGTCTTGATCACTGTAGCTCTGTAGTATAGTCTGAAGTCAGGGAACCTGATTCCTCCAGCTCCGTTTTTCTTTCTCAAGATTGCTTTGGCTATTCGGAGTCTTTTGTGTTTCCATACAAATTGTGAAATTTGATGGCAGTTTTTTAATGAACGTGAGTTTTAATTTTGATCAAGTTCATTTTCTCATTTTTTTAGTCTTTTAAAATTTTTTTAACTTTTTATTTTATATTGGAGTATAGTTGATTAACAATGTTGTGATAGTTTTAGGTGTACAGCAAAGTGATTCACTTATACCTATACATGTAACTTCCTTTTCAAATTCTTTTCCCATTTAGGTTGTTACATAATATTGAGCACAGTTCCCTGTGCTATACAGTAGGTCCTTGTCGGTTATCCATTTTAAATACAGCAGTGTGTACATGTCAGTCCCAAACTTGATCAAGTTCATTTTCTCATTTTTTAAAATGCTTTATGCTTTCTGTGTCCTTTCTAAGAAATCTTTGGTCATAAAGATATTCTTCTACGTTTTTCTGTTTTCACTTTTACTTTGAGTTTTCTAAGCCATTCAGAATTTATTTTTATGTATGGTGTGAGATGAGGGAAGGTTCTTTGTTTTTCATATGGATGTCCAGTTGTTCCAGCACCACTTGTCAAAGACATTTTCCTTTCCTCAAGTGACAATGTATGTGTTGACCTATGTCTGGACCCTCTATTCTGTTCCAGAAATTTATTTGTCTATCCTTTTACCAAAATCACGCTGTTTTGATTTTTATAGTTTTACAGTAAGTCTTAAAATCTGGTAGGAGTCTTTTCATTTTGCAACTCATTTTCAAGATGTTTGGCTACTGTTAGTCCTTTGCCTTTCCAAATAAAATTCAAAATCATCTTGATTGAGATTACATTGGATCTTTAGATCAATTGAAGAATATTGACATTGTAATAATATTCCTATTAGTCTTCTAATCCATGATTTTTCATTCAAGTTTTAATTTACTCAATTTAGATCTTTTTAATTTATTTCAGCATTGTTTTACAGTTTATATAGTTTCAGTGTAGAAGACTTTCACATGTTTTCACATTGTTAAATATATCCTTAAGTGTTTGACTTTTTAAATGCTATTGTAAATTATATTCATTTTTAATATGATTTTCTATTTGTTCACTTCTAATGTATAGAAGTACAATTGATTTTTATATATATTATGATATCCTAAATTCTTTTATTAGTTCCAGCAATTTTTTTCTTTGTAGATTCTTTAGGATCACAGTCATGTCATCTGCAAATAGAGACAATTTTAGTTCTTTCTTTGCAATCTGTATGCCTTTTATTTATTTTTCTTGTCTTGTTGCACTAGCTAGAGTTTTCCCTTCAATGCATCTTGATTTTGATAAAAGTCAGTCTTTGCACAGGTCTCAAGTTTTTTTGTTTTTTGTTTGTGTGTGGGGGGGGTTGTTTTTGTTTTTGTTTTTGTTTGTTTTTTGCCTTTCTTCATAAAACGCACAAATAATCAGTTGTAAAAATCCCTTCTACCCACAGAGTTGATATTTTTCCAGACCTAAGAAGAAACTAAAAAATTTGGCTTAACTCTTTTTTATTTTGGCATGGGATGAAATTTAACTTGCATAGTAGTTATTAGTGCTGTTTGCCACGTACTTTTGGTCCTCCGACCTTCTGGGCACAAGGTGGCATTGCACTTCCTGGATACCTTATGGTTAGGTGGGGCCATGTGACTGGTTTCAGCCAATAAGTGAGTGATGAAATGATATGTATCACTTCTGTACCAGGACATTGAACTACTACTGATGCAGGAGTCTCCAGAACTCTCTTTTTCCTCTAGCATTAACCAATTTCCTCATACGTTAACCAGTGATGTTTAAGATGAAAGTTACTCCATCTCCCTGTATCTCTGAATGTCTGCAATGAGCAAAGCCCCCACTGCTGACCCACAATGGACATATGGCTTGAGGTAGAAATAAAATTTTGTTGTTTTAAGGCACTGAGGTTTGGGGATCATTTGTTACAGCAGCATTATTTAGTCTATCCTGACTAATTCAACTGCATGAAGTTTTAAGAGAGATGGCTAAGCAAAATGATAGGTGGAGGCAATGTAAGAGAACATATTGCTCTTCTTCTCTAAGTGAGTCAAAGGCTATATATCCCCAGAGAAGCCAGCAGTGAGCCAGAGCTCAGAATCTTACTCAAGTCTTGTGTATAACCAGATTCCCAGTGCCCGGCACATAGTAGACATTCAAACAAAGTGTTTGCTTGATTCAATTAAGCCAGAGTTCTCCTTTCAGATTGTGCTTTTTTTTTTTTTTTTAATGGAATTTCTTGGAGGGGGGAATCAGATTCTTTTTAATTTTTTTTTTTTTAAACTTTGGGTTTATTTATTTATTTATTTATTTATGGCTGTGTTGGGTCTTTGTTTCTGTGCGAGGGCTTTCTCTAGTTGCGGCAAGTGGGGGCCACTCTTCATCGCGGTGCGCGGGCCTCTCGTTATCGCGGCCTCTCTTGTTGCGGAGCACAGGCTCCAGACGCGCAGGCTCAGTAATTGTGGCTCACGGGCCTAGTTGCTCCGCGGCATGTGGGATCTTCCCAGACCAGGGCTCGAACCCGTGTCCCCTGCATTAGCAGGCAGATTCTCAACCACTGCGCCACCAGGGAAGCCCCTAGATTGTGCTTTGTAAAGAGGAAGCACAGCATTTTCTGTCACTTTCCCCCACTACCTTCTCATTGCCTGCAAATGGGAGTGACAAAAACAACCTGTCCTCAAGAATTGTTGGGAGAAATTGTGCTGATTACAAAAAGCTTTGCAAAATGTGAAATCCTATCTAAGTAGCAATTTTCTCCATTGCTATGCCAATTGTAATAAATAAATATTGTTTTTAAAGCTGACTCCTGGCTTGCTTTCCCTTGGCCATCCCATAAAACACTCCAGCACACTGGGGGTTATTGTCTACTCTGGATTTGCATGTGTGTGCATGACGCTTGTGTAATGCTGTTTGTTTATTAAGGAGTTGAGTAATCCCATCTTGTAGCAATAAAACTTGAGAACGATGTCATACCCCATTGGAGAGGTGATGGGTCAGAACAACTCACCCAGGACAACTGTACTATATGTTCCCCAAGGGCAGGGGGACTTTTTTCAGTCATTTCTGCAGCCCTAGTGTGCCTGGATTAGAGAATGTTCTCTGTGGGTATTAACATTTTTTAATTCTTGGCCCAGCTTGTATTGAGAACCTAAGTTCCTGGCTCACGCATAGCTATGGGTAGAGTCCAGGAACTCCCATAAACTATGCATCTGCTGATTGTTAAATTCATGTTCACTGACCACTGAGCATTGACCACATGCTAGAAGCTATGAGGGATGCAAAGATTACTGACATACTTCCGGATTTCAGTGAGCTCCCAGTTAGTAGGGAGCTAAAGGAGACATTCATCCATTCATTCATTCACCCATTCAGTCATTGATTCTACTAATACTAATTCTACTAATGTCAATTGTTGTTCTAGGTACCATTCTAGCTACAAAACAAAGTCATGGCTCTCATAGGAGCATAAGTTCTAATAGGGGGATACAGGCATTAATCAAATCATTACAGTGGTAAATATTTTATTATAACTTATGATAAACACAGTTGAAAAAGATTTTAGAGTTCTGTGAGCACAAAAAACCAAAGGAACAGAGTGTTTCAGCGGGAGGCAGCCAAGGAAGTTTTCTCTGAGCAAGTGACCTCTGAGTTTAGGCCTAAAGGGTGAGTTAAGAGTTACTTGGTCTGGAGGTGGTATGGGGAAGGGGAACAAGTCAGGCAGGAAAAACAATACATTTGATGTGAGAAAGACTATATAAGGTGCCACAAATGAGAGGCAGATAACATGCGAGGGGAGGTCCCAGAACAAGTTTCATTGTTACTAGGGGAATGAGGAAGGCTGCCTATAAGAGGTGGTGCTTGGGGGCTTCCCTGGTGGTACAGTCGTTAAGAATCCGCCTGCCAACGCAGGGGACACAGGTTCGAGCCCTGGTCCAGGAAGATCCCACATGCCGCAGAGAAACCAAGCGTGTGTGCCACAACTACTGAGCCTGTGCTCTAGAGCCCGCGAGCCACAACTACTGAAGCCCGTGCACCTAGAGCCCATGCTCTGCAGCAAGAGAAGCCACCGCAATGAGAAGCCTGTGCCCCTCAACGAAGAGTAGCCCCTGCTCGCTGCAACTAGAGAAAGCCCACGAGCAGCAAGAAAGACCCAACAGAGGCAAAAATAAATAAATTAAATAAATAAAAAAAAAAAAAAAAAAGAGATGGTGCCTGGGCTGGACCTAGTAGGGCAGGGAGGACTCGCACAGGTGGATTTTCTAGAGGAAGGAGGAAGAATAGTACAAACAAAGACCCAGAGGTAGAAAAGAGTAGAGGATGAGGAATCTAGGGCAGACTGTGAAGAGCCTTGAATGCCAGGCTAAGGAGTTTGGACTTCCCCCACTGGTGGTGGAGAGTCACTGAAGGTTTTGGAACAAGAGAGTGATGTGATCAGAAAACTTGGGTGAGAGGGGCTCCTTTGTCCCCCCTGGAGACAGCTCTGTATGTAACCCAAAAGGATCTCAGAGCTTCTGGCCTCCTGGAGCTCAGAGAAGGGTTTCAGGGGCTAGTTCTCTGCCCACCAAGGAGAAACCACATATGCAAGAGAGGCAGGGAGTAAGGGACACAGGGTCCTGCAGCTGGCACTTTCTTCCTTAGTGGCAAGGAAATGTGTGTGTGAGCATTGTACCCAAAGTGGCCCAGAGCAGAGGTCTGTTTGTGTGTGTGCTATTGTATGAAACAGGCTGATATGAGAAAAGACCTTGTATTAGTTTTAGGACCCTTTAAGGTGCGAGGAAAAGAATTTCAACTCAGTCTAAAATAAAGACTAAAGAGAATTAATTGAGCTATGAGACTGGGTACCTATAGGAGATGACACTGACTTTAGGCATGGCTGAGTCCAGGGCTTAAACCAAGTCATCAGGATTCTCTTTCTCTCTCCATCTCTTGGGTTTGCTTCCATCTATATATTGGACTCATTATCTCCCATTGCAGTTGGGCTTCCTCTATGCAGGTGAGGAAAAGAACTGTTGAAAGTTCTAGGCTTACACTGCAGCACAAAGAGGGACTTTCTGTGTGTCAGTATATAAATCCCAGGGAAGCACTCTGATTGGTCCTGATAAGTCACATGCTCATCTCTTGGACCAATCACTGCTGCCAGAGGGAAGAGGTACTATGGTTGGTCAGGCCTGTCTGGAGACTGACTGCCAGCCCCAGCCAAATCACACACAGTGGAGGAGAGCAGAGCCCCAGTGGAAGCAAAGCTGAGTTGACAAAAATAACCCAGAGCCATTATGGTCCTTTTCTCAGGCTGTCCACTGTAAGGCAAGTGACCCATAGGAGTGTGTTTGTATTCATCCTGGCAATCTGGGAGGCTGGGTCATTTAAGGAGAGAATAATATAATAATATTTATAAATATAATAATTATATATTTTTTAAATGAGCTTTTTTATAGAGACATTCATTTTTTAATATTCTTTTCCATTATGGTTTATCACAGGATATTGAATATAGTTCCTTGTGCTATACAGTAGGACCTTGTTGTTTATCCATCCTATACATAATAGTTTACATCTGCTAATCCCACACTCCCAGTCCTTCCCTCCCCCATCCCCCTCCCCCTTGGCAACCACAAGTCTGTTCTCTATGTTTGTGAGTCTGTTTCTGTTTTATAGATAGGTTCATTTGTGCCATATTTTAAATTACACATATAAGTGATATCATGTGGTATTTGTCTTTCTCTTTCTGACTTACTTCACTTAGTATGATAATCTCTAGTTGCATCTATGTTGCTGCAAATAACATTTTTTCATTCTTTTTTATGGCTGAGTAGTATTCCATTGTGTATATGTACCACATCTTCTTTATCCATTCATCTGTTGATGGACATTTAGGTTGTTTCCATGTTTGGCTATTAAATGAGCCTTTGAAGTCAGGCATGGTCAATAATTTTGATATGACAAGATTAATTAAAGCTATGGAGTTCTGCTTTCAGTAGAGGTCTAGTTGCTCCTCTAAGGGGTTTTAATGCAGAGGGGTCGGTGGCTCTGTTATTTTGAGGGAAGAGCCTTGGAGGGAGGTCAGGTGATTGAGCTCTGGCTCTGGGCCTGCCCGCAGCTCACTCTGTAATCTTAGACAAGTCCTTTCCTCTCTCTGGACCTCAGTATACCCATCTCTACAACAAGAGGGGTGATATCTGCTGGTAGATCTCATGGAATTGGGCCCCTCCTGCAAGATCACCTCTCTCTGAGTTAAATCACATTGCAGGAGACGCCCATTGCTCCCACAAGCACAGGATGCCCCACAGGGAGCATGTGAGTCCTGCCCCCACCAGCTTCTCTCTGAGAACTGAAGAGTCTGGAGCATGTGGCTAGTGCTGGGGTAAGGGATGAACTAAAGTTCAGTATTCCTGTAACGCCTGGTCCTGGCTCCACTCCCCTGACAGGGGGCTACAAAGAGGGCATTTGCCAGCTGTGGTTTCTAAGAAGCCAATTCACAGAGTCACAGAGACCCTGAGCTAGAAGGTCCTGAAAGGTCCCTGAGCCAAGACTCCCGTTCTGTGCTGGAGCTCCTCCCTAACAGCCAGGAGAGTGCTCCTCCAGCCACTGTGCACACCTCCCGTGATGTGGGGCTCACTCTCATCCTTGGACCCCTCAAGAGTACAATTTGCCTTTGACATCTCCCTACAAGTCCCAGTGGTACAAAAGAATATTCTTTTTTTTTTTTTTACAAAGCAGACATTTTTAATTTATTTTATTTATTTATTTATTTATGGTTGTGTTGGGTCTTCGTTTCTGTGCGAGGGCTTTCTCTAGTTGTGGCGAGCGGGGGCCACTCTTCATCGCGGTGCGCAGGCCTCTCACTGTCGCGGCCTCTCTCGTTGCGGAGCACAGGCTCCAGACGCGCAGGCTCAGTAGTTGTGGCTCACGGGCCTAGTTGCTCCGCGGCATGTGGGATCTTCCCAGACCAGGGCTCGAACCCATGTCCCCTGCATCGGCAGGCAGATTCTCAACCACTGCGCCACCAGGGAAGCCCACAAAAGAATATTCTAGTCAGAGGTATGGGGAAAGAAAAGGTCAGAATGGCTGGAGCACTGAGCAAGTGGCAGGCGCCGGAGATGAGGGGCAAAGACGGCAGGGCCTTGAAGACTGAAAAGGAGTCTGAATTCTGCCTCAAGGGCAAGGGGACAGGGGCCCGTTCCCCCCTCCTTGGTCCTGGAGGTCCAGACCAGTGGGGGTAGGGGGAGGCTGGGGGGCAGGCAGGGTTGGGAAGGTAGGACCCCCTGGTGGGTGGCGAGAGCCCTGGACCCTGAGCCTGCTCAGCGCCGGGCTCTGGCCTTAGCCTTCGCCTCTGGAAAATGGGGCGAGGCGCCTGCGGGGCGTCCAGCCTGGGGGCTGAGCTGCTGATGGGCACGAGGCAGGGGACGGAAGGAGCCGGCTGGAAGCTGGTAATTAATAAATGAAATGCCCTGGGACTACCGCTGAGCCGACTCAGATGACATATCTGTCGCGGGCTCGGCAAACCATTAAATGACCATTTTCTGACAGAACGACTTCCCCGCTGCCGCGGCAGAGCTGCCTGACTTGCCGGGACGTATTTCCTTCTCACCCTCTTTCCTCCCCGCCCCCCGCCCCTCCCCCACCTGGTACTCTGCCCTCCCTGGGGTGCCGCTGTCCTCGGTGTATCTCCCTTTCTGTTTCTGCATGTGTCTCTCCATCTCTCTGCCTCTCTGTGTGTGCGTGTCTCTGTGTGTCTGTTTCTGCCCTCTTGGTCTCTCGGTGTCTCTATGTCACTCCATCTCTGTGTGTCTCTGTCTCTCTCCTCCCCTCTCACTCTGGTTTCTCTTCGTGGCCACCTCGCTCTTTCTCGGGTCTCTGGCCCTCTCGTCTCCCGGGCTGCGCGCTCTCTCCCCCGCCCCCTTGCCCTCTCTCCCTCTCTCGGTTTCTCCCCGTCTGTATAAGGTTTAACTACCCCCACCAACCTCCCCCCACCCCGCGTCTGGCTCAGCCTCCCCCCCCTCCCCCTCCCCCCCCTCCCCGGCTGCCTGACGGCTCCAGTTCATTTCTGCCTGTTTAATTGGGCCCCGGATGAGTTTGGTCGACAGGGCCATTCATCATGTGGCCGCGGCTGGCGGCGGAGCCCGGGGGAGCGGGGCTGACAGCTCCGCCAGGCTGGGATGCGGCCTGCGTCGGGAAGTTCACATATTTGGGCATTAGTGCAGCTATTAGTTTAACAAGCTTCGTTTATCCTTGTCACTACCACTTCAGCTTCCCATGTAATCATTTGAAATGTAGATTACAGCCAGACAAATGGGACAGCGCAAGATGCGCAGGGTGGAGGGAGTGACATGCTGCCGCTCGTTAGGGCTGCCTTCCCAGCCCCATCCCTTCCCAGGCACAGCTTTGATTAGCTTAATATTCACATGATTTCGGTGGGAAGCGCCAGTCACCTGTGCTGAGCCCCTAGCGCTGGGCGGAGGTGCCTAGGGTGCCCCCAGGTGAGGGTCTAGGTCCTGCCAGGGTAGGGCCCCTCTCATCCAAAGGCCATCCACCCTTAGGCAAGAACACACGTGGGTGGCCAGAGCCTCAGAGCCTGCCCCCAAAACTCCTCCCAAAGGGATCTTCCTCCCGGGGTGAGGGGGCCTCTAGACCTCCTTCTCCCTCTAGCTCTGATTTTGGCAGCCTGGAGGCTGGGCCACTGTCTCCCTGTGACCTGAGTGAGGTCTGCCCTTCTCTGGGCCTCACGTCCCCATCTGGACGGGGGAGTTTCGAATTAGACCACGTGGGCCCACTTGTCTCGCCTTGGTTCCTCTGATGGAATACCCCAGCTTCTAGTCATTTCTATTCTTCACCCGGTAGACTGAGGGCCCTTTTCAAAATGTGAACCTGGCTGTCGATGCCCTGCTCCAGAGGCCCTCGTGGCCCTCAGAATAAAGGCAGAGCCCCTTGGTAGAGCTTGGGGAGTGGTGGGGAGGGGGAGGTCGTCAGGCTCCACCGCTGCCCCCCTTCAGCTTTACCTGGAGCCCCCTCCTTTGTTGATGCGCAGCAGCTCCCTGCACCCCTGGCAGTTGTCAAATGCCCGAGCTCTCTCTCACCTCTGGGGTTTTGTGCGTGCTGTTTTCTCTGCCAGGAACACCAGTCTCCCTGTGGCCCCTCCCCCCACTCCTCTTCTCAGACATCTTTCTCATCCTCCAGATTCTCAGTGTAGAAATTCCTTCCTCCAGCAAATCCTCCCTCCCCCTGGTCCTTCTGCCCAGGGCCTCTCCTCCTGTGTGCATCTCAGAGCCCTGAACCTCCCTACAATAGCGCCTGACACACGGGATCAGGCTGTTTGCATCCCCACTGGACTGTAAGCTGCAGGAGGGCTGGGCCTGACGAGCAGGGACGCTGCCCAGCCCAGGTTTGCTGGAAGAGTAAATGCAGCACAAGCAGCGCCGTGCCTGAGGAGCCTCGGACAGAGAGGCCTGGCCCCAGCGTCCCTCACGGAACAATTGCGTTGTGTCAAAGCTCCTTTTCCCCGGCTCCCTTCTTCCCCGTCCTGCTGACTCTCTGGAAGGGTCGGAGTCTGGTTCTCATTGGGGAGGCTCCTCTGAATCAGTCAGGTCCCAGGAGAAAATGGTCAGCCCACTCAGAGTTCAGCCGAGAAGAGTTCAGTGGTGAGATTGTGCAGAGGAGTGAGCAGCGCTGAGGAGACTGACGCGGATGGCGAGGCCTCCGTGGGGACCGGTATAACCCTGGGCTGAGGGGCAGCGGGAGCGAACGTCATTGCCAGAAGCTGGAGAAAGAGCAGGAGCTGTAGAAGAGGGGCCGCAGGAGGATGGAACTCTAGAAGCAGCCACACAGAACTGGGGTGAGGCGAGGAGGGAGTGGGGGCTGAATTCTCTGATGAATTTTCTCTCCCTCCAGCCTCTGGCTGCTGCCTCCTGGAGGACCAGCGTTCTGTGTGATGTGGGCCACAGAGACCAACCTCCTGGGGTACAGGACAGGGCAGAGGAAAGAGAAGGCCTGGTGCGGGGGGGACAAACGGGGAGTATGGAGAACACCCCACATACTGTCCCCTCGCTCCCTCAGGCTGGCCCCTTTGCACGGAGGCCAGGACACCCCAGAAGGGCCACAAGAAAGCATGTCTCAGGACCAAGTGGACTCCTCTACAGAGGGCTCCACAGGGTGTGGACACCATCAACAGCTGCCTTTACCTCGTGCCTTCACTGCCACATCTCCCTGCCCAATCCGGCGGGCTGGGCAGTCCTAAACTCAGTTTCTTTTTCCACCTCTTCCCCTGCCAAGGTGCTTGTCTCCATTTCCTTCCTGACACCTTCTGAATAATGGCACCAGACCTTGAAGCCAACGAATCGTGAGTCAAAGTGGCTTCTCGATATCATAAAAGAGATGTTCTAAACCCCAAACATAAAGATCGTTTTATCTTTATTAATAGTTTAATGCATCTGAGAAAGCTATTTGCATTTTTTACACCTCCAACTCTTTCCTTCATGCATTGCTGGTCAGATTACACCAGGGTTCAGCCACTTAAATCCACTTAATAACTGACTAAATTCTACACTGAATTTACATTGAGCTACTGATTCTAGGATATAGATGAATTTTCTAATGGGGGAGAAAAAAAAACCCACACCAACAGATTTCCAAAGTTGTAAATCTGCTTTAATAATGAAAAAGGAATTAGTTAAATTATTGGGATTGATGTCATGTTTAACAGCATTTCCTGATGAAGACTCTGCAGCATAAAGTGAAGAAATAGACCTGGATTAATAATTGGGAGTATTTTCTTCACCTATTTAATTGAAGCACCACATTTGCAAACACACGTGAAATTAATTGAAAACACATGGAATTTGAGACACAGAGAACACAGAGACTCTTTTCAACCTCTGGCAGACCCAGTGCACATCAGTGCATGACACTGTAAGGAGAAATGTTTGGTCATTAATGACACTGACTTGGAATAACATCTAATTGGCTAATTGTTTCTACTGTAAATACACACACCCACCACTACTACCATCACCATCACAGAAACATATCCAAACACATATGACCACATTTAACATATAAACGCACACACAGTGGAGCCTAGCGCACCACACACCCGCATACATGCAAATATTCTCTCAACAAGAGACATACATGTGTGGGTCAATAAATTGTACACACATACTCCCAAGCCAGGCTTAGTAGAGAAAGGGGGAAAAACCTGCTCTCTGCCTCGCCCCAGCTTCCCAGAAAGAAAAAAAATGTCAGTGTCAGAAATGTGATAGGACTGTCAAAGACATATGGGAAAAACTCAAACAAACCATGGAAGTTGTGAAACATAAATCTCAGTTCTATTTGTTCTGCGACAGTGTACACACCACACATTTTTCAAACCACACATTTTCAGATAGAAAATTAAAACCCTCACCAGGTTCAGAATTGCTGGGGAAGTTGGATGGAAATTCTAGTATCCTGGCAAAAGAACTGTTAGCTGGCCTAGGACTGAAGGATGCTTCTGGACCACTGTCAGCAAGGCTTAGCTGGCCTCTTTTCCTCCACATTTTAGAGGGGCTGTGACCATGTCTGTGCAACCCAGGGCTGTGATGGGACAAACATTCCATAGATATGTTCTCCACTAAAAAACATTCCTTGGTTAAGCATAGGTTCTACTTCTGGGGAGTCCCCAAGCAGCCCTGATCTCCACATAGCTCCTGGGGCTGTCCTCTACTCGCCTAAATCCATAGCCAGGTCTGTTTCTCCACTGAAACTCACCTGATTCATTTCAAACCTCCAAGTGGCCTGGGAGTTTTTCCAATGCTTTAGTTCCAAATGTCTTAACTTCTTCCTCTCAAGGAACTCTCCCTAATAACCATCTAATATTGACTAAACCAGTTAATCCCAGTCCCTAGAAAAGTAGATAATGTTACTATGTACCATTCAGAGTAGTGTCTGTTTAATGCCCACATCTGGTTTTTCTTTCCCCTAAGCCAGTTTGTTAATCATGAAGAAATGTCCCAAGACTTCTTAAAAAGCTCCATGTTTTGGGTGGGTTTGTTGTGCAATGTCCCTAAAACATTTGAAGACCAAATAATGACACCTTTTGGTACATTCTCATCCAAACATCATTCTTCCTCAAAAGAAGCTTCCTGGATCAGACAGGCAAGCTTCTCTTTGTGGAAGCCTCACTCCCCCCTCCCCACAGTTTGTCCCTTATGGACCCTCAAGCCACCATTCTTAATAGCTCCTGCTGGAAACCTTCAACAGACAGGCAGTCTGTTGCCACTGGCAGCCTGACACTTCTTTGGCTTGGGGTTAATTTCCAATGCCAGGTGCCTCATTGTGGCCAGAGTTCTGCAATTTTATTCTCCACTTTCTTCCTAGCCCTAGGGTAGACACCAGTGTTGACTGAGATCCAGATGGTTGGCTAAGCAGAATCCAGTGCCCAGGGGCTTTCAGGGGGCCCTTTGAGGGATGAAGATCAGAACGTGGAAGGCCAGATCCAAGGAGCCCTCCATATCTTTGATCTCTCATTTTTGACTCTGAGTCCCCCTGGTCAGTGCTTGGTCTCTTGCCCTTGATTCACTGAGAACCCGTCTCACTGAGCATTTGAGAGGGAAGGACTGGAGAACATGTGGTTCAGCTTTATGTCCCCTACCCTGTTGTGCGGACGGAGACACTGAACCCCACGTGAGGACCTTCTGACATGGGTGCGAGAGGAATTAGGCAGGAAGATGACTGTTCTCTCTAGGGGTGGAGTAGGGTTCTTAGATGATCCCTCCTGAGTTTGTGAAGCAGGTCTGGGTCCTCTGTCATCCTCACCCAAGTCCACCCTATCTCCTGTCTCCCTTCAATTCAATTCAACATTTATTCAATAACGATCAGCTGAATAAATAATAAAGGAATGAGTCTCTCTGAACGAAGCAGTGTGCGGTAGGCAATGGAGACATGGTGGTATGGCAGAAACTGCTGCTCATGTTCCAATAGCCACCCTCTCCTTTGCCCATAGTAACAGAAGCTGTAGCTGGACCAATAGCGTCGCTCAGAATAAAGATCACCTTCTCCAGTCTCCCTTGCAGCTAGATGTGGCCACGTGACTCAGTTCTGGCCAGTGGGATATAAGCAGAAGGGTCAGGTGCCAGCTTCCGGGAGACGGCTGGTTCTCTTTTCTTCGTCTCCTCTGTCCTGTTGCCTGGAATCCTGCTGCTGCCATCTTGGACCTCGGGGCTGAGGGATGTAGTCCAGGGAGAGCCGAGGATGTCTGAGTCTGGTCCTTGTGGGCCTGCTGCAGCCAAGTTGCCATATCAACCCCGATTACCAACTTCCAGGCTCCGTATGTGTGAGAGAGAGTAAATCTTACGTCTTATATAAGCCACTGTTATTCTGGATTTTTCAGTCATTCATAGCCTATCTATTCTGTTATAGGCAGTAAAATAAGTACTTAACAAGTGTTTGAAAAAAAGATTGTATTCTTCCTAGCTTTGCCAAGAAAACATTGGACTTTTTCAAGGGGAAGTTTTATTAAGAAACTAGATCCTCTTGCTGAAAATATTTTAAATGTAGAGATATGTGTATATACACACATACAGCTCACGTTGCCCCAAGCCCCCACCAAGCATGGAGCAGAGATCAAGGAGCATTTACTTGCTGAAGGGAGAAGAAAGCAATGGACATTTCACTTTAAAATGCAGGTCCTGACAGCAGTTCCCAGTCACCCCAGTTGATTCATGCTTTTTCCTGGAATTTTAGTTTTTCTAGTATTCAACTTTCAGCCGCATCAAGGCATGCCAAGGTGAGGCATGTAAACACAAGGGCAGGTCACCAGATCTGCTGGCCAAGAATATACCCATACAGGAAGTGACATCCCAGTCTCTCCTTGAAGATACCTTCAAACTTCCAAGGGATTCTCTTAAAGCCACTTTCTTTCTTTTTTTTTTAAATTTATTTATTTATTTATTTATTTTTGGCTGTGTTGGGTCTTCGTTTCTGTGCGAGGGCTTTCTCTAGTTGTGGCAAGCGGGGGCCACTCTTCATCGCGGTGCGTGGGCCTCTCACTATCGCGGCCTCTCTTGTTGCGGAGCACAGGCTTCAGACGCGCAGGCTCAGTAATTGTGGCTCACGGGCCTAGTCGCTCCGCGGCATGTGGGATCTTCCCAGACCAGGGCGCGAACCCGTGTCCCCTGCATTAGCAGGCAGATTCTCAACCACTGCGCCACCAGGGAAGCCCAAAGCCACTTTCCCTTGGCTTTGGAGAGAGGAAGCAGCAGCCCTGCCCACAGGGCTCCTGAACCTGCATTTCCCCTAAGCTCCCCACCACTTCCTCTCTGTCTCTATATTTGCAGTGGTAGGGTGACTGTAGGAGAGTGGTACTGGGCAGTCAGGCCCATTCTCTGAATTGTCACCTCTCAGCACTGCAGGAGGTGACTGGACTCAACTGTTAGTGGCTCCATGAACTTTTAGCTTCAACTTTGGGCTTTGGCTATGCAATTTTTGGAACAACAGGAAAAAGTCCACTAAGCATCAGTGCCTGGAAGATAGTTAGCGCTCAATAAATGCTAGTAGGTATTATCGTTCATAACTCAACCCAAAGAGTCTTGTATTTAGAAGCAGGGCAGAAGATCAGAATGGACCAGGAGCATAGCTGCTGATGACAAGACGTGGGACACCGTCAGTTCTTCAGGCCAGGGATACGCTTGTCCTCCAAGCCTGGTGTCAGTTTGAGTTCAACTGAGGGTAGGACAAAGGTGAGGAGCAGGGAGCTGGGCATGGCGGAGCTGGGCATGGCTCAGCCATTCTTTTGCTTCAGCCTATCTGTCCTTCACTGCCCCAGAGTTAGTAGAAAAGAACTGGGTGAAGCTGAGGTTGAAATTCTCTGGAATTCATGAGTGTCATAAAGATACAGCCTGACTATCTGTCCCCAGGCCCATTTCCTCTTCATCAGCACACAGCTAGACGGCATTTCTCAGCCTCCTTTGCAATTGGGTGTGGCCACAGGACAGGGTTCTGGGCAATTGAATGTGAATGGAAAGGAAAACCTCCCAAGGCATGAACCTCCATGCTCTTTCCTTCTTTGCAAGCTTGATGCAGATAAACAGGATAACCTTGGAGGCCATACCTTAAAGATAGCAGAGCCAAAAGATAAAAGGAACCTGGATCCCTTAGTCACCTTGTGGAAGGCTGCCTGTCTACCAGGAACGCCCACACTTAACTGTTGTGTAAGTGAAAAACAGACTTCTATTTTGTTAAGACACTGAAGTTATGGGTTATGTTTGTTACATCAGTAGGCATCGCCTTAACCAATACGCCAAGTTCACACAGTAAATGAGGAAATGAGTCTGTGCCCACATCGTCCATGCTTTAAGAACCTCTAGGCATTTCAGGAGTTTATCTGCCCTGCTCTATAAAGTATGCACAATGTTTTAATTCCACTTTCTAGAAAGGTTTTCTTTCCAAACCTTCTTCTGGGCCTTCTCTATTAAAAAGGCCCATTTATAGAAACTACTACTTAGCATTTTTGGAACTTGTTATCCTATTCAGCAGAGTCTAAGTCAGGAGGCTTTGAACTCGGACAATTACTGCTCTTGATTAACAACAAGAACTGATGAGTTGGCCTTTCCAGTGTGCTAAGCAAACTCAGCCAAGCAGAAAATATCACTGAAAGGGAAACAACGGGAAGTGATTTTCTTGGTTACATTATGCGCCGTCGCGATATTTACACATGTTTGTGGATAATGTGGGAACCTCTGCTGCGCGTGCCCTTCCAGATGATACCATTGGGCTTGAAACGCCATGTTCCCTACTTGACCTGGGCTGTAAACGTCATCCTGTGACTGCAGACAGCCAGCCTAGTGGGAAAACCACAGACCTGGGAGTGGGAGTAGGCAGACCTGGCTGCAAGACCCCCGCTGTGCTCTTTTAGAGTCCCTGCTCCTCTGAGTGTCCCCAGAGCCAGCACCCAGGCCTGGCAATCAACAGGCAGCTGTGGCCTCATACTGTCGGACGGCCCAGAGGCAGCCTGGAGGAGCGTCCACTTCCTTGCACCCTCACCCAAACTGGGTATTTAAAAAAGATCTTTGTGACGTTGAATCATGTTTTTTTCTAATCTTGGACTGGACATTTACTAATATTTAGTATTACTTCATTTATGAGTGATCTATGCATGTCCGTTACCCATTTCTCTTTCTTCGAGATAATAGTATTTTTCATATAATTGCATACAGCATTTTCATATATTAAGGGCATTGCACCTCTTCACATTTCAAAGGTTTATTTTCCCAGGTTATTTGTCTTTTGTTTCTGTTAAAAAAATTTTTTTTGGTATATATAAAAGTAAAAGAAGAGAAACAGTCAAATATTTCTACTTTTTCCCTTAAGACGTTTCTTTATAAGCTTATAAAGTCACATTCCATATGGAGATTTGAGATATATTTATCTATAAACCCCTAGTTTTATTTTAAAAAATTAAAAGTATTTGTTTAACCTACCAGGGATTTATCTGAATGTAAGATGTGAGGTAAGGATCTTCCTAGGGGCTACACTGGGAGTTGAGATCTGGGAAACAGAGCCTCTGGCTTGTGTGGAGGTTTGGACACACAGGGGCAGACGTCCCTGGACAGAGGTGGCACTGGACAGGCCAAGGAGGAGTTGATGTGTGAAGGGCACATCCAGGCTGGGCTTGGGTCTGGGGGTCTCTTTTTTCTCAGGTGATTCTGTGGACTGAATTGTGTCCCCCCACTATGCCCCCGACCCCCCGGCCCCAAATTCATATGTTGAAGTCCTAACCCTAGTGCCTCAGAATGTGGCTGTGTTTGGAGATAGGGTCTTTAAAGAGGTAAATAAGTTAAAATGATCATTAGGGTGCTCCCTAATCCAATAGGACTATTGTCCTCATAAGAAGAGATTAGACAAGTACAGAGGGAAGCCCACGTGAAGACCCAGGGAGAAGTCAGCCATCCACAAGCCAAAGAGAGAGGCCTCGGAAGAGACCAACACTGCTGACACCTTGATCTTGGACTTCCCCACCTCCAGAATTGTGAGACAATACATTTCTATTGTTTAAGCCACCTGTCCTGTGGTACTTTGTTATGGCAGCCCTAGCAGACTAATACAGGTCGGCCCTCTGCTAAATGCCCTCAGAGCTGGTCTGAAGTGGGGCTTGCAAAGCCTCCCATTACAGTCTGCTGGTGATACCGAGTCAAGATAGCAACGTGAATTTTTAAAAATTATCTATACATTGTGTATAATGCATATTCACTAGGAAAAATCAGGATATACAGATTAGCAAAAGAAATAAGATCACCTGAGGTGCTAATGCCCCCAGTGGTCCAAACTCACACTGGCTGTGTGTCCTGCAGGGGGCCCTCCTCCTGACCTGCTCCAAGTGGTGGCTACCCCCTTCTCCTCGGGCTGTGTGGACCATGTATCTCTCCCAGAGACAGCTGTTGCATCGCGTATGGGCGAGGCCACTGCAGTGCTAAGGCTGCCAGAAGAGTCCCTTTACCCCATCACCACACAGCTGGCCAGGAGGTCCAGAGGCTGCTAGATTCGCAGGGCTGGAAGTCCGCCTGCTCCCACCCCCTCTGCAGCCTCCAAAGAGTCTTCACCCTTTGCTTGCACTTGCCACTGCCTCCTCCTCCTTAAGCAATCCTATCTGTTAGGAAATGACCTGAACCCAGTCTAGCCCTTACCTTTGACCCAGTGGCACCCACAGAGCCCCTGAAGGCAACGTGGGGGAAAGGCCACAGTGCCTGGTTAACTCAGAGGTAAACTGTCTACTGGCTCTTTCTGACACACCCCTATTCTCACCCTGGGGTTTTGTGCACTGTCCCTGCTGCCTGGAATGCCTTTCCTTCCTACTTTCTCTAAAATTTCTTATTGGAATCCTGCCCACCCTTCACAGCTCTGCTCAAAAACCATCTCTTCCAGGAAGCCTTTCCTGATCACCCTTCCCCCAAATGAATGGAATCCCCACTCTGAGCCTACACCTCACTGTCTGCTCCACCCATAGGTGGCACTGGTCACGTTGCCTGGAATTAAAATATGCACATCACCTGCCCCAGATGGCAGGCTCCTTGTTGGTTCATTTCTGTACTCCACCCTTGTCTTGGCCTATTGGGGCTGCTATAACAAAAACACTACAGACTGGGTGGTTTAAACCAGGGGTCCCCAACCCCCGGGCCATGGACAGGTACCAATCTGTTAGCAACCGGGCCGCACAGCAGGAGGCGAGCGAGCGAAGCTTCATCTGCCACTCCCCATCACTCCCTATCGCTCGCATTACCCCCTGAACCATCCCTCCCCCCCAACCCCCGTCCATCCGTGGAAAAATTGCCTTCTATGAAACCGTTGGTCCCTGGTGCCACAAAGGTTGGGGACTGCTGGCTTAAACAACAAACATTTATGTCTCACAGTTCTGGAGGTTGAGAAGTTCAAGATCAAGGCCTTGGTAGATACAGTGTCAAGTGAGGATCTGTTTCATATGTCCTCATATAGTAGAAGGGATAAGGAAGTTCTCTGGGGTTTCTTTTATTAGGGCACTAATGCCATTTATGAGAGCTCCACCCTCATGACCTAAGCACCTCCCAGAGGTCCCACCTCCATACACCATCACAAAGCAGAGTAAGTTTCAACATACACATTTTAGGGGGAACACAAACATTCAGTCTATAGCAATCCTCCTCCTGCATCTAGCACTAAGCCTGGCTCAGAGAATCTTCCAACTAGAGTTTGACCTTTGGATGTAAAATTTTGATTTCTTTGTGGCAGAGAAAATAAAAAATCTCACACAATGCATAACATGTTCCTTATAACATCTTCCAAGTAAATGTTATAAGGTTTATACCCATTGTACAGATGAAGAAACCAAGGTCCCTAGAATTTAAGAGAAGGCTCACATAAGCAAACTGACCATCAAGAACTGGAGCTGAGACTCCCAGCCCCGGCTCTTAGGAGCCTTTATCCCTCCACCTTTTTCACGGCCCAGGTGTAATCTCATCCTCCCAATGGATCACCTCTGTCCCCATCACCCAGCATGGGACCCGGCTGCAGTGAAAGTTTGAGGAACAAATGGGCCTGAGGCTTAAGCCTCACATGGCAGGCCTCAGGCATCTGCTCTGCCTCTCTTGGTGATGGTCGCTGAGGGCAGAGGTGTTGCTGGAGACAGAACATGCCTGAGCGTGTTCAGGGTGGCATTTCCACCCTCCCTACTGGAGGCCTGGCCCGAGACCTCCATCCTGCGTCATGAGGGGGTGGCACATGCCCTGGTTACTGCAGATACTGGTGCCCCACGAGGAGGGCAGAGGTGTCTCCTCTCTGTCCCAGGAGAGTCAGGGACAAGGTTCTGCAGCCTCAGGGACGAAAGCACAGCTCTGCCTCACTGGTTCCCCTAGGTTTGGAGCCCAGCTTTCAGTTCCCAAATGCTGCTGCTTCGCTTTGAAGTTTGTGCCTCTCAGTCCTGAGTGTGGGGAGGAGAGGAGCTGGACCAGTTCTCCGCGCAGCATCTCTCTCTCTCTCCCTCAGGAATCACCTCCGTCACCATCCATTGCCAAAATGAATGGAGGCTGCTCAGCTGGCTTTATTAAATATGAATGAGTCGCAGCCCACGGCCCCACACGGTCACTCGCCCACTCTATCTCTGGCAATTACTGCATCGCACACACTGTGCCAACGGGCGCAGCGGTCCCTGCCTGCCCTTGCAGACTGACACCGCCCAGCAGGGGCAGGGCTCGGGCTGTAGCTGCCCTGCCCCCTGATGGAAAGCCACCCCAGGCTCCCGTGCAGCCAAAACCCTCAGCTCTGAAGGCGTAGGGACAGGGCACCTCCCACAGAAGGATTGTGGATTCTTGGGCTCTGGTCTCCTGGCACGAGCGGCTTCCGAGCTTTGCTGCACGTTAGAGGTGTGGGAAACGCCCAGACTGCTTAGGTTCCAGGCAACTTAAAGATTCAACCCAGATCAAGGTTAAGAGCATGTTTGCATGCACGCACCATTACTGAGCATATACTCGTGCATGTTAACCTTCACGAGAACCCCCTAGCAAATAAGCTTCACGTTAGCAGGGTCCTCGTTTGCCAAGTTCTCCATTGTGTCCCTAGTGCTGGGGACAGAATAGATGCTCAACCACTGTTTGTTGAATGAATGAATGAGGTGGGTGTTACTGACCATTCTGGAGCTAATGAAATTGAGGTTACAGAACTCAGCCAAGGATCCCCAGCCAGTGAATCAGAGCCAGAAGTCAAATCCAGCGGGGGGCTCAACCATCACTCCCCCCTGCCATGGCTGCTTGCCTGGAACCTCTCGAGGGTGGGGAATCTGCCTCTCCTGCCCCTGCCCGGGCCACAGTCCAAAGCCACAGCACACCGTTCTAGCTGCACGGATTTGTTCTGACCCTGATTTTATCAGGAGAGCCAATAAAACTCCCCACAAGCCCAATGGGCTTTGTCAAAGTCGTAAAAGACCATCTATGAAGTTGTATAAACAAATGAGATCAAATTCTTTTTCTGAACTTAAAAAATTACTTTTATTTTAGGAACCAATAAAATTATGGCAAATATTTACAAATAATTATCTCACATAAAGGTTACATAAAATCAATTCTTCACAAGTAACAGTCACTCATGAAAAGACACACAGATATTGAAACTACGCCAATCTTATTGCAGGTTTCTCCAACTAACCTAAAATAAATGTGTTGCAGTCAACCATTTAACTTAGAATAAAACCACAAATTCCAGGTTTGACAAGAAAAAAAGTTAAAAATGAAACCAAAATCCCACCCCTCTTTTCTCCCAAGTCCCACCCCCAGCCCCTGCCCTCCTCCCAACAAAAGAAAAATATGTCCAACATCTTTGGCAAATTGGCACTGCTGTAATTACATTCAAATATTATTACACACAAAAGCAACACACATCACTAAGAAAAAAAAAACCACCAATATTTCAAGTCAATTATTTTCTACTAGAAAAAAAGAATACAAAACATACACATTTTTAAGAAGCATTTTTTTTTCAATCTGTTGGAGACAGATTATCTCCCACTTTCAAAGGCAATTCAATTGTGGTTTTTTTTTTTTTTTTTTTTTTTTTTTTTTTTTTTTTTTACAAGTAAGCGTCTATGCAGGCATCACAAACTTTGGCGGTAACAGTAGATATGTATTTCTTTGATGCTGGAAGGTCAGTCCCTAAGACAAAGTCAACTGTTTCAAAGAATGAAAAGCAAAATCCACGTGTCTTCCTGGCAAAGAGTTCCATTTGCAATGTAATCTGCATTTCTACAAATACTCCATGTCCAAGGCCACTAGAGACTGAAAAACCAGGGCAGCATCTTCCAGCAAGAGTCAGGGCAAAACCCGAGTCAGATTTCCACCCTTGGCCCAAACTTGGAGGCCCGGAAGCTGGGGCCGAGAAGTGTGGCCTCACTGCCTGCTACCCCACACCGTGCTGGCGGCTTGGGACCAGGGCATGGGCCTGCCTCTTCCTGAGCCCTGGGATAGGCTGCTGCCAGGTCTGCTCATCTCCTCTGACCAAAGGTGAGAAGAGCAGGCAAGAATTGGCATGAGGAGACTCAGTGCTTCCTCTGAGTTTCAAGTACGTCTGAGGTGTCGGGGTGCGCATGCCTGTGCGTGCGTGTGTACACTCACCTGGGCACGTGTGGAGGGGGAGGCCAGATTTGGAGGCTCTGAGCTTCGCAGGGTGTTTAAAATAGACTCAGGACTTACTTATTTTCTTTTTAGCTTTATAGCAATTAATTGGCTATTGATTGGTTGGAATGTTCAACTCTCCATTTCCTCAAATACAATAAAATAGTTTCATTAAAATGTATTCATGCTTGAAAATAAGGGAGCCATTAAATGGTTTCCTTTCTGTTCCACTCCAAGGGAAATGCACCATTTGTAAATCAAAAATCCATCATCGAAAATCACTTGTTCTTAATGGTGCTTTTGGAGAAGATGAGGGATGTGGTCATGAGCGTGGCAATTGTGGGGATGAGGGGCCCCTCTGGCTGCAGGAGTGGGTGAGCCCAGGTTGGGATGGGTGAGGCTGCAGCTGGGCCTCCTCCAGCCAGGCCTCAGAGTCAGGGAGGGAGGCACGTAACTCCCAAGGGGTCCCTCCCCCTGCTGTTCCACACACCTCTCTCCCTGCCAGGCTCAGAGCTGCCCGAAGCTGAAGGGCAGGATTCCTGCCCTCTCCCTCCTGCCCAGAGGCCAAATATACCACCTGAGACTGACTCCCTTTTACAATTCATCAAGATTCCCTCAATAAATAGATAAACTGCTGCATTTTCTCCTCATGTGGCTCAGGGGTCTAAGATGTGGGAAGAAGAATAGACTTACTGACTGGTAGTTATGTGTACCCTTAACTTGGAGATGAGCTAAACAGGACCCCTGGGAACATGTGGATTGAAACTCTAGAATGGCAGGGACGTGACCCTGAGGTCCCCTTTGATCCGGGGGGTCCAGGAACGGGACCCCAGTGTTGAGAAATTACAGTGAATGAAAGATAGGCTGGTGCCTGCCTGCTCCCGGCAAGCAGCCCGTGTCAGAGAAGCTGCAGGTCCCTGGTCAGGAGAGCGGGCAGGCAAGGGGCTCGCTCCCAGTCGGCCCCCTGGGACCTGGCCGCCACTCTGGAGGCGCAGCCGCGCTGACAGTGGGGAAGGTGGATCGACACCTCGGCTCTGCCATGAATATGCAAGAGGAAATCCTGAGGTACGGGAACAACAGGGGACAAGGGGCCAAAGGGGCTGCCAGGAGGTGGGGCAGAATGCAGGCTAGGAGTCATGGCCTGACTGTCCAACTTTCCAGTAATGTATTTTGTTACCTTTTAAGAAATGCACTTGCCTTGGACCTCTCCGAGGCCAAAAGAACTAAAGGAATGTATTCTCCAGGAGCGCTGGTGTGCATGCCTGGAAACCGTCAGAGGCGGGCTCCTGGATGGGTGAGAGGCCAAGGCTGCAGAGCCGCCTCTTAGCGGGGCCGCCGGGGAGCCGGTCTAGCCCCCGCGCTGTGGATCCACCCACTCTGGCCTGGGCCTGGCCTATCCAGGGGCCTGGATTTTTCCTCTACCCTTGTGGCAGTTGTGTCTCAGACATATCTTGTTTCCAGGTATTTGTCAGGAGTGCTTGGCTTGTTTTTAAGATTTGCTCTCCATGGCTTGGAGCTAAATTCTAACTGAAATGTCATCCAGAAAGGGGTGGCTGGAGTCAGAGGCTGCCAAGGCAGGGCAGACGCTCTGGGATGTGACTTCTCATAAAGGGATTTCATCCCTCAGTGCCTTGTGGCCACATCTGGGGCTCTTCCCTGGGCATGTGAAAGACGCCGGCAGCACTGACCTCACCTTGAAGCCAACAGTCCCCTATCCCGGTCTACCCGTCCCGCCTGCAAAGCCCAAAAGCCTGCAAGAGCCCAGAGTGTGGGAGGGAGAGAGTAGGTACTGGGGGTACCTGTTCCTGACACTGACTTGCTGGACAACATGAACCTCATCTCTTACCTCTCTGAGCTCCCATCTCCCCCGTTGTCCTTCATCTGCAATGAAGGACAAGGAGGTGAAGAAGAAAGGAAGCATTGGACAAAGAATGGGGATCACAAGCTGGTGACCCGTGGGTCAAATTTTACCCACAGACTTTTTTTTTTTTGGCTGACAGAGTATTTTAAAAGTTTTCACACTTGAATGCCACTAGGTAGGGCAAGCCCCCACTGCCCAGGCTGCCAGTGCCTTGCAGAAGCAGCAAGGTCACCCCACCTGCCTGGCCTGGGAAGCAGCTGGTCCAGGGCCCTTGAGATAGTGATCTGTGCTTCCCAGGGCTCTGGGCACCCCTGATGGCCCGAATCTGGGGACTGCTGCATATTGTCACAGCCAGATTTGAAGTCTGTTCCACAGCAAGAAGGACAAAGACAAGAGGAGTGTGGGGACAGCTCATGAGGCTGGAGCCCTGGACCCTGGGAGTCAGAGCTGGGCCCACGTCCAGGCCCTGTCAGGGCTTGTGCTATGGCCTTGGATAAGCTCCAACTCCCTCTGAGTTTCAGGCACAGCAGGGAATGAGTCGGGGTGAAACCTCAGAAGAGTTGGTGTGAATCTGGCAAAAACTCTGCAGTTTTCAGTGTTAATGGGAATCAAGTTGGACCAGCAAAGCTACCAACCCCCTGGCCCCTACGTCAGGCCAGCCTCTGAGTCTGTTTTTTCTTTCCTCATTGCAGGTCTGGGGGTTTCTAGGGGACTGAAGGGTGTTTCTAAGCCACACATGCCCATGACAGGAGCATGAATCTGGAAGAATGAGGCCTGGAAATCTGAGAATTCTCTTTACCTCTATCTTGCCATGTGAGTCTTAAATCTCAGTTTTTCCATCTATAAAATGGGCATTGTGATCTTTGCCCCATGGGATGGTCAAGGATTGCAAAGCACCATACAAACATCAGTTATGAAAGGGCTAACCCTAACTAAGGCGCCTTGGGAAAGGGATGTTGGGTTTGATATGTCATCAAATTTTTCTTGGTTTCAGATAGACTAATGGTATGAAAAATTTTTGTAAAATCTACAATGTCCTTTTCAAAAAGAGCTGGAACACAGGGCTGAAGGCCCATGGAGGAATGCCCCAGGCCTCCTGCCACAATGCTGGTGAAAGCCCTTGCCTTGTGTTTTCCTTCAGAATTCTCTGGCATCTACTCAACGGCTTGTGTCCTTTGGAACCTTCCTCTCCAAGCTCCCAGGAAGCTCCTTGGGCAGCGTGGGGAACTCAGCTGGTGAGAGCAGGTACATGTGTGGCAACATGCACGTGCGTCTGTGTGCGCTTGTGCTTTCTGCCTGGCAGCCCAGGAATCAAGTGGTAGTAATCGATATAAATACAATCTGAGGACCTGCAGAGCCTCAGGGGAGAGAGAAAAGGCATGGAGGGAGCTCATCACAGGTCAGGAGGAGGAACAGGATGGGGAGAGTGGTGCACTTGGGGCCAGGTGGGCTTTGCCGAGGAAGGACGGTGTGCGCCTTACGTAGCCAGTTCAGGGAAGGCTGACCTCCTCCCAACAGCCTGAGACCATAGGAGCACCAGGATCCAAGGATGTGGGTGCCAGAGGCCAAGAGGCCGATGCTGCAGGCCCCAGACTCCACCACTTTCTCTGGAAGGGAGGGAAGGTGGGAGGGTCCAGGTAACATATCTGCTCCTACCTTGCCCGGCAGGTGGAGGCTGGAGCTGGTTCATCTGGGCTCCCGGAGGCGAGCTCTGGCCCCAGCTGCCTCCTTTCTTGGCACAGCAGGTTCCAGGGCGGTGGGTGTGCCTGCGGTGAGCTCACTGGCTCCACTGCTGCCCTGGGTGACTGGGCTTCCTCGGCAGTTCTAGCAGCTCCAGGACACCTCGTCGGAAGTGGTGGCCCAGAACCATCTCCTGCTGCCCTCACTGTCGACTTCCTGCCCCAGGGATGAGAGCATCGCTACATGCCAGGGGTCAGGGGGCCGAGTCCCAGCCTCACCTCCACCAGTCACTGCCTGGGGACTCCACCTTGCTAAGCCTCGGTTTCTTCTTCTATCCCACTACCTTGTAGGGGCATTGTGGGGCGGGGGGATACTTGGTGGTGGCCAGAGGAGATCCGCTCTGTCTCCCTGCACGGTCCTGGGCATCCCCAAGCTGGGCCTCAGTTTCCCCTAAGGGGAGCTGACTTAGGTCTTCCTCAAAGCTGAGTTTCACCCCCCTAGGTGTTCTTGTTTTTCACTTGGTCGGAACATTAGCAGGACTCCGGTGCCCTACTATGCCTGCTCGGACCTGGAGGGCTTGCCCAGAGGCCCGTGTCACAGCCTCAGCGCCCCGGGAGAAAGGAAGGGAAGGAGAGAGCTGTCGGGTAATTCTGCAGGGGACCCTGCTCTACCAAGGCAGCTAAGGCTCAGAGAGGTGAACAGTCTTGCCTGAGGACGCACAGCAAGGCAGGCAGAGGTGCGGCCAGGACAAGACCTCTTAGGCCTGATAACCTCAAGTGCGGGCTCTCTCTGCCCCAGCTCTCTGCCAGCTTGGTGACATGCAGACATCAGGCACACTGTCACAGGAGAGGGCAAAGTCCACTGTCATTGTGGTAATTCAGTCCATGTTTGGATGGGGCCTCTACCTGTCTGTTCTGAGTTGGCAAGAGATATTGTGCAAGGAGTTGAGGCCCCAGGCAAAGAGATGGTGGCCCTGGTACCTCCATTTCGAAACCATTCCCAGTTCACACACCAATTCCTCACTGCCTGTCCTGTTCCTCTCCAGGAAGCTTTCCTCTGTCCCCCAGATCCTCCCAGGTGGCTTTTTCTGACCCCTCCAGCCCACAGTGAGTTATCCCAGCTCCCACTCCAGGCTCCCGAGGCCCTTGGCCATGGCCCTGACCATCACAGCCCCTTGCATCAACAGGTAGATACCCACTGTGCAAGTCAGGCATCCGCCCCCACCAGAGCACCTCTGTTCCTAGCTGCATACTAGGCTCCATGAGGCCAGGGAGGGGCTGGTCAGGAAGTTCTGGCTGACTGCTGTAGGTGTTTGCGGTCCTTGGTCCAGGCAAAGTCCTTTTTGTTAATCATTGTCTATGTGGCAGGGACAGGCTTGCCCAGAATCCACTCACAGGCATCCTGGAGGGTGGGAGAAGTGTCCATGGTAGGTGTCCAATGTGATTTGAGCCTGGGCACACCTCAGAAAACACATCCCAGTTCAGTTCAGTGGTTCCAGGGGCTGGTGGTCTGGAGAGCCTCAGGCCCGCCTTGGACCATCATCTCCTGGGTCCCGTCCAGCCCTAACATTCCAAGTCCACAATGCAATCAGCACCTTGGGTGACATCTTACTTTAAAACAGTAGCTGAGGAATCTCCTAGACAGTTCTTTTTGAGTCCTTTGATATGGAAAAGAGCTGCTCACACTGCACTGGGCCCAGGGAAATGGGGGCAGGAAGCCAGGGAGGGGTCTTGGGGTGGGGGGTGCTTAGAGCAAAGCCAACCCAATGAGACTCTTAGTCCAGATATTAAAGAAGTAGCAATGAGCAGGGAGCTGGGGCCTGGGGGTGGGCATCCTTAGTCTCAAGGGCATCTCCAAACCCACCTTCAGGGGGCACCCAGAGCAGAGGGGATGCTCTGTGCACAGGTCTAAGTCATCCTGTGACACGACGGGAGTGCTGGATGCATAATGGCTGGGCAGTCTGCTCAGCTGGACCCTCGGGCCCACAAAAAAGCAATAAGGTATTTACACGGGTGCTGTTGAAGCAACAAAAGCAAAAACTCTCCTTCCCAGGCCTGAGGCAGGAAGACGGACGGGTGGTCAGACAGCTAGGGGGCTGGCAGGCTGGGCTGGGGCTGCAGTTGTCTGCAGAACAGTCTGTTGGTTTGTGGAGACCCAGTCACATCGGGAGAAGCTCATCAACTGACTCTTAGAAATGGACGGGTGTCTAGAAGTCCAACAGTCCTACCACAGAAGCCCAGAGTCCCTGGCAGGAAAAGGGGGAGGGAGTTTCAGGCGAGTGGGGGGTTGCTGGGGGACGGTCTCATTGGGCCCCTCTGGCTGTGTTCGGAGGGGGCTGGGAGGCTATGGCCTTCAGTGATATGTGTCATAAGTGCTTGGCGCCTGCCTGGCTCCTGGGGTCAGTGACGGTCGTAGGCCGTGGCAGCTGCGGGCGGGGCGGCTCCTCGGGCAGCGGCGCTGTAATAGTACGGGGAGCCTGGAAGAGACAGAAGAGGCCACGGAAGTTGGAGGGAGACCCTGTGCCCCCAGCTCCGTACCGTGGGTCCCCTTTCCACCAGTGTCCCCTGCCTCTGTCCCTTCCTCCCCCTCCCCCAGTCCAGGCCAC
Source organism: Balaenoptera musculus (assembly GCF_009873245.2). Classification (NCBI taxonomy): domain Eukaryota; kingdom Metazoa; phylum Chordata; class Mammalia; order Artiodactyla; family Balaenopteridae; genus Balaenoptera; species Balaenoptera musculus. The sequence continues at coordinate 80,446,737 of NC_045790.1, forward strand.
TGTCCTCTCTCACCAAGATCTCAGTCCCTGATCAGGGCCGCTGCCTGGTCATAGGTTTCAGGGCCTCCTCACCACCTAGAGCTGGGGTGGGCAGATGGGGCCAAATCCACCCACCCACCCCCCGCCCCCCCTCCCACCCCCACGCTGCTGCCTGTTTCAGTAATTAACGTTTGACTGGGACCCAACCTTGCCCATTCCTTTCTGTATCGTCTGTGACTGCTTTCATGCTGCTACTGCAGAGCTGAGTGCTACAATAGCGACCACACGGCCTGCAAAGCCTAAAATATGTACTATCAGGCCCTTTACAGAAAAAGTTTGCCAGTTTCTGAGCAAGATGATGAAAAGTCATCACTTCGTAGTCTGGCCCGTGGAAGCTTTGTGACCTAGCCCTGCCGACCTCTGGATTTCCCTCTAGGACCACCACCCCTCCGGCTCACTCCCAGGCACCCCGCTCCTGCAAGATCACACTCTGCAGCCATCTCAAATATACCAGAGGGCTAATGGCAGCTACCACAGGCTGAGCACTTCCTGCCCCACCCTGCCATATCCTTTACACACGTTGTCTGATTTAATCCTACGGGGCAGGTAGAGCTAGCCCATTTTATCCAACTCGCATGCCTCCGCGCCTTTTCCACGCTCTGCCTCCTGCCTGGAACACGTTGGCTGCACCTTCACCCCCTTTCCTGTCTGCTGAATAGTGCCGCCTCCTTCAAGTCCGAGAGCCCCTGTCTCCTCCTCTGGGCTGCCCCCTGTCCTGAGCCCACACCGTGCTGCAGGCTGGCCACGGGCTCTGATCATCTCTTTCTGTGCTTCTTCCCCCTCGCCTGCACGGAGAGCCCCACACGGGCAGGGGCTGGGTTCTGCTCTGCTCGGTGTCTGTCGCCAGCCCCCAGCCTGGAGCCCGGCACGTGGCACGTGCTCGGCTAGGTTTGCTGAGAAGATGAGCAACAGCACTGAGTGAACCAACAATAGTAAAGACCCTGCCCATTCATTCATTTATTTTCCAACCCTACTGGGTGCAGCACTGGGCAATAATGAACAAACGCAGGCCAATGTTCAGAGTCAGGAGGGGGATCAGAGCTCTGGGAAAAGAGCTCTGGGAATGCAAGATTATTCTGGCAGGGTCAGGCTTCCTGGAGGAAGCAGGTTGGGTTGAACTTGGAGGACATGAAGATTTGGATAGATGAGTACGTGGGCGAAGGGCAGGGGGCAGCCCTGCTTCCTGTGACCTCCAGACAGAGCCAGTGTGGGGCCTTTTGTACCGATGCTGGGTTCTTCCCACTGTCTCGGGGCTGCTCTCTTTAACTGCGTGCTTTGGATGAGGCCTGCCGGAGCCCTGCTCTGTGTTCAAACTCCTCTCCAGGGACAAAAGGGTCTGGGGGGCTCAAGGGGACGAGCAGATTCTCAGAACCACAGAAGTTAGAGACACTAGGCCGTCTCTTCCTTTTACAGGTGGGGCTGGGGGTGGTAGAACTGAGGCTCAACAGACCACTCATGTGCCCAAAGCCACAGAGCCTCTCAGGGCCAGAGCCTGGCCTGGAATTCTGGTTGTCGGCCCCTAGTTCAGGACTCTTTCTGCCATGACACAGTTCACAGCCTGTACAGCTATGTCGGAGGGCTGTGTTTATCCAAGTGGATAGCAGCTGGGGTCCTGTCAGCCACTGTAGGCCACGTGTCTGCTGGGGCAGGAATAGTAAGCTTCTTAATTCCCCAGGGGAGGTGACTCATACTTATTCTGAAATCTCACCCAAATCCAAACCAATCCTGGCAATTCTTCCAGATGCCATAACTGGGCACCAAGGCCTGAAGATTGCCAGTCAGGCTCTATCGCTCCTGGCTGAGTGAACTTGGACAAGTGGCTTCACTCCCCTGAGCCTCAGTTTTCTCATCTCTAAAAGCGGGGTCACAGTGGGGCTATACGAGGGCACCACGAGGTAAGGATGTGAAGGTACTCTGGAAATGAACACTTTTCTAAGCCCTTTATATGCTTTCACTCTTTTAATTTCCACAACAATTCTATCAGGTAGGCACTAGTATTGCCCCCATTTAGCAGATGAGGAAACTGATGCACAGAGAGAATAAGTAGCTCGCCCAGGGTCATGCTGCTAGGAGGTAATCAAGAGGGCAGGATTAGCATGTGCCACCACCCCTCCAAACTCAGCCCCATTTAGTGGGTATAATTCTCCCTCCCCAGCCCCCAGGAAGGCAGTAATGGCTCAAGCAGCAGTGACGATGGGGGAGCAGGCAGTGCCTTGCTGTGCTGTTCCGGAAGGTATGGACACCAGTGCCATGCTGAAGTATTCCCAGAGATGGATTTTTCTGCTGCCTTCTGTCACCTCCCTGGCCAGAGCCCTGACTCAGACGCATGTGTGTGTGTGTGTGTGTGTGTGTGTGTGTGTGTGTGTGTGTGTGTGTGTGTGTGTGTGTGTGTCAGGAAAACCACAGGGGCTGCCCCCGCAAATGAGGGACGGGAAATCCTGGCTCGGGCCTCAGAGTTTCCCAGGGGCCAGCTCTCATCCTGGGCTCCGACTCGCTTCCCTCTCAAAGCCTAATCTCTCGGCCAGGCTGTCCAGCGACCTCAGTGCGAGGGCCCCATGGCAAAAATCAAAAACGCTTGCATTTACCGTGAGAAATGAAAACATCACCTCACAAAGCTCTCTGTCTTCCTGGTGCCCATTAGACCTCCATCTAGAATAAACTTGTCCTTTCTTCTGTCATTTTTCCTCTCTAATTCACATTATCATCAATTTACTTCTTGACACAGTCATTCCGGGCTCCTACTCGCTCTCTAATCCCTTTACAGTGGCCACAGGCGCTCCGGTTCTAATCCTAATTGACCGCGGCAGCCTTTCTTCCTGCCGCCCCGCCTGCCCGGGGCCCCAATGGGATGCTGGATCCCGGCCGCCCTGGCTGGGCCGGGCGTGGGCAGACCGCAGGCAGCTCCTGGGGAGGAGGCTTGGCGGGAAGGGAGGCTCTCCTGCAGCTTCGTTAGGTGGCATTGCCCATCCAGGTGTGGGCACGGTGTGTGAGGGTCCCACCTGTTTCCACAGCTCCCACTGATCTAGCAGAGCACAGAGGCACCTCAGAGCAGGTTTCCCCGCTGGTACCCTCCCCAAGTAGCAGAAATACTCTACTTCTCCAGCCCAGTGGGATTCTTTCAGCTAAAGCCCTGAAGACACTGGGGGAAGGGCAGGCTGGTAGATGGGAGAGGGCCTGGAACTTATTTGCAAGACTATGGCAGAGCAAGCCTGGCATCTCACTCATCTTCAGGAAAGTGGGATCACCGCATTCCGGGCCTCAAAAGAGCATCGGGTTCAGCTCCCGCTTGAATGAAGCTGCCAGTGGCCACTATCCTCATTTTACACCTGCAGCAACTGAGGCCCAGAATGGTTGATGACCTGACCTTGATTCCCCAGGTTACAGACTTGGGCAGAGCAGGGGCCATTTCTCATGTTTGTAACAGTCCAACATTGTTTAAACTTTTCTTGCGTTTGCAGAGTTTTCTGTGGTATGAGGCCTGCCTCTTTGAGTTAGAAGTCAGAACTCATTCTCCCAGTTGCCTTTGCTGCTAGGGCACAGGGGCGTCACCTGGGCCCTGCCAATTGGAATCTCTTGAGTTTGACCTCAGTTGGGAGGGGAGCAGCTTGAGGAAGTGGGCTGACAGGCTCTACCTGCTGGAGGTGGGTACAGAGGCAGGGCAGAGCTCTCAAGCACCCCAGCTGAAGCAGTAGCACAGAGCGGGCTGCTTGCGGGTACCAACAGTGGAGGTGTGTATGCTAGAGCAGCCCTGGTGTTGTTCCTGGCTATGTGTCCCATGCCTGTCTCTTTGGTCCTCCTGGAGATTCTGGGAGCCCCCAATATTCCTTAATAAATTCACTTTCTGCTTAAACCAGCCAGAGTGGAATCTGTTGTTTGCAACTGAAAGCCTGACAGATAAATACAATAACCTGGCTTTCAAAAATAGATCAGCGCTGTTCTCATGGCATACAAGGTCTGAGTATTTGGGACTCCCAGGCTTGTTAGTATGGAGAGATGAGCCTCTTTTCCTGGCTGTAGTACTGTTCAGACTGAATTGGTCAGGAAGAGTAAGAGTACCACATCACACACTGATTATGAATACAGGCTCTAGAGTCAGGGTGACGGGAGTTTGAGTTCTCATTCTGCTCCCTGCATGCTGTGTGACCTCAAGTAAGTTAATTAACCTTTCTGAGCCTCACTCTCTTCATCTGTAAAGATAATATTGATACCTTGTGCCCCCTAGGACTGTTGATAGGATAAAATGAGGTAACCCCCATGAAGGGTTTTGCCCAGTGCCTGCACAATTAGCAAGTGCTCATTTAGATGAACAGAGTTTTGATTCTTTTTCCTCTTCTCCACACTGGTTCTGGCCCCCCTCAAGTCACTGAGCACATCGCAGCCCAGATACACTTGCCTGAGGCTCTCTCACCCCCAGCCTGTGAGCTCCCTGGGACATTGTCCACAACTTTTCCACACCAGACACATAGTCCACGCGTATAATTGGGGATATGAACTGGATTTCACTCCAGCTTGAGCAGCAAAGACCTCGGATGTGGTCTAGTCCCCTCCTCCCCTTGACATCCCCTTGGGGTCCTAGCTGCCCGCACAATCAGGTGCAGCCTTCTCAGTGTGGCATTCAAGGTCCCCCACGTGTGGCCCTACTTCCTATTCCATCCCTTTGCTATGCTTGCCTGAGCAGCTACTTTCTCACTTCTCTGATTCTTGAACTCCCAGGCAAATAAGCCTATCAGATACCTCATAAACATTAGAAAAAGCAGCCATACTCCTGTGCCAGGGCTTTGTACCATGCATGGGCTCGATTTCAGCCCCCACTTGTCCCCTTGGGCAGTACACGGCCATATGTGGAGGCCCTAGGTCAACATGGCCTCATTGGGGTCATATCCCCATCACAAGGAACCCCTCCTGCAGCCTGGCCCAGGCCTCCTTTGTGCCACATCCCCTGTGGGTCTCACAGCAGCGCTGGGACCAGGGCTCTGTATGAGGCCGATTTGCAGGGAGCGGCTCCCAGGCTCAGGCCTCCTGACCCGTCCCTCCACCCCAACCCCTGCCGAAAGACTGGTTCAGGGTCAGCGTTTGCCTCCTGACACTGACAACTGGGCCAACTCAGAACCCAGGGCCTCTCAGGGGGGTGGTTAAGGAAAAGCATTAAGTAAGCGGAGACCTTACTTCATACCTAGAAGTAATTTTTACCAAAACCAAAAAAGAAGTCTGAGCAATCAGTCCACAGATTCAGCCCCTCCAGGAGGCCACAGATGGCAAGAACCCAGTCTGCTATAAAACGAAATATTCAGGCACAGGGCCTGGAGTGCTAGTTGGCATTGTTCCTTATTTCACCTGAAGTTTTGCATGCTACACCAAAATGCTTTGGGTGGCCCAAGGCTCAAACGCATGGAAGGACTGCAGCAGGAAGGGATGGTGTCTACGTCATTGTCTGTCCTAATCACCAAAGCAGGTTGGGGAAGGGGCCAAGGCTGTGACTTCATGGCCTCCTTCGCAGACCCATGCCTAGCAACTTGAGTTTGAAGACACCAGGTTCTTGCTTTTTTGATGAAGTCTATGTTTCTCAGTCCTGAAATAATTCAGCATCCAGGGAATTAACAGGTTCTTAATTAAGCAGGCCTTGTTAAGCTGTACAGATAAACCTGGATGGTCTCAGAGGCCCTTCCATGCCTGACCTTAGTGGAAATTCCTCAGCTGACTGCTGGGGAAAGATCGGTGTTGCTGCCTGCAGGCTGATTCACTGGCTCTGCCCCCAGGGTGTGTGACATCTGCGAGCCCTGAGCCCCTGCTTCATGCTCCAGAATCTTCAGCTCCAGCTGGCACTCACCAGCTGGTCTCATGTAAGTTCATTGCAACAAAACAAAGGGCTCTCCTTGGCCTTTTGAGGGCTGAGTTAGCCCTCCTTGGTCTTTGGGGTGGCCCAAATATCTTTGATGATGTACACAGATCAGGCTGGCCCCAGCCATGGACCATCTGCAGTCTGAGGCCTGGGCAGAGTCTGGGCACCAGCTGAGCTCGGAACGGCATGACTTGGCAGGCCTTCAGCCACAGGGCAACCCATTTCTAATGGAGCTGGCTCTAGTGGTGTCCATGGCAGACATCACTAATCAATATCCATGCCTCAGAGTCCTTACCAAGACAGATAGCCACTACCAATCAATCCAAGTTGGTCTCCTGGCTGCTCTTATTTAGAGATTTCTCACCAAAATATTCAATGATTCTTAAGAAATATGTTACTCTTGGGCAGGCACTTTTCCTACCTTTCTCTTTCTCCCTCAGTGGCCTTTTTAAATCTGTTCCCCTTCTGTGCCATTTTCCCTTATCCACTAAAACATCTGGGGGAGGGCTGAGGGCACAAGCAGGGCTGGAGTGGTGTTTACTGTCCTGAAGCCCCATCACAACTCCCACGTTGCAAGCATCTGGGGTGAGCTACCCACCCCACCTCAGTGACCGGACCTGAGGATATTGAGGGACCCTGGCCCAACGGGGCAGCTGATGGCCCAGGGGCCCCACAGGGCCTCCGCCAGTACTCACCGAGCAGCCCCGGGTTGGGGAACCTCCAGGAGTCGTTGTACGAGGGATATTGAGGGTGGCTGTAGGGGCTCCCGGAAAACTCACTCCCTGCATGTGGTGGGTGGGGAGAGAAACAGGAACCAAATGTCAAGTCAGGTTCGGAAAATGCCAATGGCATTTGTCTCTTTCATAAACTGCGGGTACTTTGTGTAACCAATAAAGGCAAGTCCGGTCCACCCCCTTATCAAGTGGACAGCTGTCATTGGCATTGTCTACATTTTCCCCTATAACCTTTTTCTTATTAGTGGGATTGAATACCAACCTCTCACATGAGTACCATTGGATTACCATGTGCCAGGTGTTCCCTGGGGTTATTGGCCCATTTTATAGATGGGAAGACTGATGCCCAGGGTCTCTCACAAAACAGCCTGGATTCACCCAACCCAAGTCCAAAGGCCCAACTGCTTGGTTCTCAGCAGTAGCCTAAAAAGCCACTCAACAGCCAGCTACCTATACAACTGCTGAGAACCAAGCAGTCTGGGGCTTGGGACTTGGTTCTCAGCACTGACAGAGGCCACTCCAGAACCCCAGTGTGGATGCAGTGCCACTTCCCATGTGTTTCCTGAGTGGCTCTGGACTGGGAAGCCAAAGATGACCCCAACTCTAGTCTAGACCTCTGTGCTGTGAATCCAGAGGTGACTGCTCCCCAGGCCTCAGTCCAATGGGGAAGATGAGACATAAACTCAGGCCCCCGGCACTTTGCTGAGATGAAGGGACAAGCTGAAGGGCTGGGGGAGCACAGAAGAGGGACTGGGTGGGGCCTTCTGGGCATGGGGAAAGGACCAAGAGCTGCAAGCTGCGCCAGGTGGAGAGAGCAGTGGGTGTGGGCGGGCAGAGTGGTAATTGAGGATGGTTCACTCTTGCCCAGCTGTTCGTGGAGCCATGATACTTGCATCTGGCACTTCCTTGTGCCCTCACTTCCAGCCACAGGAGAGCCTCTTTACCACTAGCCAGTGTCAGGAGAGGAGCTCAAAATCCCTGCCCTCAAACCTTGCTGCCCTGGCTCTGTAGCAGGACAGGCCCCTCCTGTCTCCTCCCTGTGGCTGGAGCTCCTGGGGTGTGGGTGCCCCAGTGTGGCAGCAGTTGTGTAGGTAGCTGGCTGTTGAGTGGCTTTTTAGGCTACTGGTTACAGAGCATGTGGGCCCCACCCTGGCAGTGGTGACAGGAGTCACACAGCCCCATGAGACCACCCTTGGCACCATCCATGCTTCCATGGATTCTTGTTAGGGATGCCAAAGGGCCGAAGGGCAGGAGCCTCTAGAAGGACAGCCAGCCAGAAGTCAGGACGTGGAGCACTGCTCTTTCTCTGGGGGCCTCGGCCCAAATGTAGGGGCCCCAGGGCTCCACCAGGTGCAGCAGGAACAATAAAGCAGGCCCGAGGGCCAGCCGCTCCCACCCACCCCCAGGCCCAGCTAGCCTCCTCCCCACTTCCACAGGCGACTGCAGTCAGGTCATGCGCACGCGCGCGCGCACGCACACACACACACACACACACGCACACACACGCACGCGCTCGCACGCACACATGCGCTCCTCCTCTGGCCTCTCTGGGGGCCACTCCCAGCCTGACAGGCTGAGCCTTCCAATTCTCTGTTTTTTATGCCTCAGTGGTCAGGGTGTCAGGTTCCAGCGTGCAAGGGAGAGCATGGTGACAGTGCTGGGCCCCAGCAGCCCAGCCTCTGCATTTCCATCAGCGCCACGGCACCTCCTCCTCCTCCTCCTCCTGGGGGGTCGGGTGGGGGAGCAGAGCCACAAGCCGCCTGGAGAAGGGGGACAGCCACCCTCTCCCCAGGGCTCTGGGCACCCACGGAGCTGCACCATCAGAGGCACTTCCTCACAGCTCTGCGCCTGGCCCGGGGCATCGGACTACACCAGCAAAGGCCGTCTCTGCATCTCCATCTAGCAGCATCGCGCCTGTCTGCTAGGCCCAGCTCCAAGGCCACCTCTTCCAGGAAGCCTCCTTGATCTCCAGCCCCCAAAAGTGCAAGTCTCGGGCCTGTTCAGCTGGAGTTAATTAATTAATTGTATCGTTGTTATCCATCCCACACCTTCCCCCCAACTCTGTCCCCAAATTGGCAAAGGGCCATAAACAGCTCCAACTCCTCGAGAGGATGTACCTGTCAGTGTTGCCCACCATCCTCGACTCCGTCCCCACCTGCCTGGCCTTCTAGAATCCCACTCAGGTACCTCTTCCTCTGGGAAGCCCCTCTCCTGCCCCTCCTGGGGCGCACCCTGTCTCCTGCTGTGCCCCACAGCGCCAGATTCGCCCTGACCTGCACGGGAGTCTCCTGTGACATGGGAGTGTCTGTCTGCAGGTCAGCGTCTGATTCTTCTCAGCACCCACGTGCCACCCACCCCCAGTGTAACACCCCGTCCACAGCAGACAGTCGGTGCTCCATGAACCGCCGGTAGCTCGCTGCCTCTACCTGTAACACGATGCTGTTGTCCACGTGGCTCTCTCCCTCACCTCCTTCCAGGCTTTGCTCCAGTGTCACCTCCGAACCATCGCATTTCCAATGGAAACTCCTTCCACTTTCCCTGCTTAACTTTTCTCCATAGAACCGATCACAATCTAACATAACTAGCTTATTGTGCTTATCTTTCTTGTTAATTCTGCTTCCTCCACGAGGATGTAAGCTCCATGGGGGCAGGGAGTTCATGCCTCTATCTCAATGTCTAGCAGGCCCTGAAAACTATTTGTTAAATGAATGAAAGAATGGGAACTCCTCCCATTCTTTCATAGATGACGGCTCTCACTACTTCCATTATTAGTACCGATAGCCAGGGGTGTATTGTGAACCTGCTGTGTGCCAGGATTCAAACCGGTTTATCCGATCCATTGCCCAGGTTCCATCCACCACGCCATCCTTCTCCTGGTGGAAGAAATGAACCCCCAGGGACCCACCCTGCCTGGTGTGTTTAGAGCACTGGCATGGCGGTACCTTTGGTGGGGCCCCTGTCCTGTGAGATGCCCTGTGAGAGTGTGCCCTCTGGGTAAGGGGAGCTTGACGGTCTCTGGGGCATGAGGCTGACCTCAGGTCTGGTCCAGCCACATGCTGGGGACTCCGGGATGGTGTCATTATCTGAAGTGCCACACAGGCAGCTGGCTGGGTTTAGGGAGTCCTCACCCATGAGATGTGGGGAGACCAGGTCGTCAATTGCCAAGAAAGCTGCCTGTCTATGGACCCGGACTAGCTCGGCCACAAAGATGGCTGGGAAGCAGCAGACCACCCAGATTCAAACCCACATGCTGCCACTGAACCCTTCAGAGCAAGGGCTCTGGAGCCAGACTGCCTGGGTCCAAATCCTGCGTCTGCCTCTTCCTAGCTCTGTGACCATCAGCAGGTTACTCAACCTCTCTGCGCCTGTTTCCTCCTCAGTAGAGTCAGGACAATTAATAGATCCCACTGCACGTGGTCACTGTAAAGACTGAATGAATGATACACAGTGTCTGGCACGCAGTGACTGCTCAGCAAATGTCAGCCACAATGACAATGACCTGACTTCGGTCACCAAGGCCTCCTTGGCATCTAGAATCTCATTTAACCCTCCCAACAGTCCTGTGACGCTCATGAGATGGATGCAACCGTCCGCATTTTATATGTGAGGAAATGGAGGCTCAGGAAGGTGTGGGGGACTTGCCCAGGCCAGGAGGCAACCCCAAGTCCAGCTTCCTGTCTCCCAGCCCAGGGCCCTCTGCCCATGTGACACTGTGACACTGCCTTCCCACCCTGGGCCTCTGTCTTCCATTTGTGTCTAAAGGCCCTTCCTATCTGCTGAGCCTGAATTTCACTTCTCAGGGGCCACAGTGCTCCCAGCAGGGAGGGAGGCCTCTCCTTGAGGCTCTGTGGGCCCCACCTGATGATGAGTTTCTTTGGGTCTGGAGGCTCCAATCTCCTGCTGCGTCTCCCCTGCTTGAATTCGCCACCATCATGACACCTGAGGCGCATTCACCTTCTTTCCTTCAAATCTTAGGACCGCAGCTTAGAAAAGAGAGTCTGGTCCAGCCAAGAGAAGGTCCAGGGAAAGCACTGGGGATGCCTTCTGGGTGGAGGGGAGCATGTGAGCCAGGATGGGTAGGAGTTTGATATGCAGAGGCAAACAGGGCATTCCGGGCACAAGCAAAGGTATGGGGTGGGATGGACAGAGTGTGACCCCCGCACACCCAGGTCTTCATGAGGCCCCAGCAGAGGCAAGCCATGGAGCAGAGTGAGGCGGAGCAGAAACGTTATGCATTTCTCCCATCAGGGCTGGGACCCGGGCAGCCTTCAGACTCAGGAGGACCAGGACCTGGAGGACGGGCTGCAGGAGGTGAGCCCGTGGTCAGGGAGACCAGCTGGGAGGCTGCGGTCACAATCCAAGCCAGAGGGAACGGGAGCCTGAGGGACAACACAGCTGCAACATCCACAGGCACGAAGCGATGCTCCTCCAGCGCAGGGATGAGATTCTCAGGCATCACATGAAAGCCCCACTTCTGGCTCATTGTTGGGAAACCCAGAGGTGAGGCCAGATGGCCCAAGACAGAGCTTGCACAATAGACGCTTCTCTTACGATTGCCCAGCACCAAGGACACCACGGGACCCTTGCCTCATTCCACTAACTGATCCATGCTTTGAGCATCTCTCAAAAATGCCAACCCTTTAAACTGGGAAACCTTTTCTTTATGCATTAAAAGAAAAGCTTCTGTGAGGCCTGACTGTGGTGCCAGCTCATGCCCAGCAGCTCATGCCCAGTAGGCAGTGAGACCTCCATCTGGGAAGCACACAGCACATGGACCCTCCTCAGAGACCGTGTCTGGAGGTGCTCCGACAGAAGCCCCAAGAACTCTCAACAACGAAACATGGGTCATGATCTTCTCCATCTTCAGCCCCCCAGGAGCGAGCAGTCCTGAGGAGAAAGCAAGACTGGACCTTCTGAGACCAGGCCTGGAACTGGCACCGTGAGCTGGGCCCCCGCACTGTGCTGGGCCACCAGAAAGTGGGGAGGGGGCGGGGAGGAGCTGCCCACAGGGTGGGTGTGGGCTTCCCGTGGCAGTGCTGAGAGGGAGCCTGCCCCCATGGTCTGCAGCCAGCCTGCCACTTATTGGCTGTGTGGCCTTGGGAAAGTAATGGAACCTCTCTGGGCAGAGTCTTGTCATCTTGAATATGGGCCTAATAAAACACCTACATCATAGGATTGGTGACAGGTAAGCGAGATAATATTATTGGAAGAACAAAACTACCTTCTCCTGTGCCAAGGAGACTGGGGAAGCTGGGGAGTGAGGGAAGACTGAATCGGTCCCTAAAAGGAATTTTAGAGTGTTATTTATTTTTATCGCTGAGTTCTTGGATATGCAAAAGGAGGCCCAGAGCTGGGTTCAGGGGTGGGGATGGTGACGGCTCACGTGCGGTGCGCGGAGGACTGAACGGCCTGAACTGAGGGAGGTTCTGCTATCAAGAAGGAGAAAGCGGGAGACAAAAGGAGACGTCCGTGCCCCATGGGGTGGGGGGAGCGAAGAACATTCAAGAAGTGGGCATCTAATTCCCATTTTAAGTCACCCACATTGGGACGTAAAGCCTGCTACACACTCAAATGCCGGTACGACTGGGCTGGTGTTTTCTCCCCACGTGGAAATCGAAGGAAGCAGCTGCGTGCCACGTTTGGGCAGCCAGTGGGGTTGAGGTGAAAGACTGTGGTCCAAGAACAGTGTGGATCACAGGGCCCAAGAATTCCGTGATGTCAGGAAGCCTGAGTCACAGGGGTGGGCGTGCGAAAGTTAACCGTCCCCCCTCCAACACCCCGTCTGAGCGCAGTTAGGAAGCAGCCAGAGGGCGTGGCACTCCATCTCATGATAACCCCATCCAAGATTTTAGAGCAGAGAACTCAGGGGCTCGGGGCCGAGGGACTTGGCTTCTCACTAGGTATCCGAGGGACTAGCAATCACTCCCCTCATACCTACCCAACTCCAACCAACTCACTCCTTCCCAGAATTAATGGGAAGTAAGATAGGCCCGTTCCCCCCACCACAAACTTATCTTACATTACACCTCGCCAACCTCTGCTGGGACTCATAGTCCCAGATTATTTGGACTGGACAAACTTGAGAGATGAGTTCCTTCAACCTCCCCTCCCCCAAGCCACACACCAGGCACAGCCAGGGCAGGACCAGAACACCGGCCTATTCCCAAGTCCCCGGGCTTCCACCATCCCAAGGAAGACATCACTGGGCTGGGCCAGCGGGGGAGAGAAAGTCCTCCCCTCCCCACCCTCCCCACCTCTGGTATGTCTGAGAATTTTCAAACACACAGCAAAGTTGAAAGAATTTTACAGTGAACACTTGTGTACCCACTACCTAATTCCACCATCAATATTTTCTTATATTTGCTTATCATCTATCTCTCCCTCCAGCCTTTCATTCATCTTATCTTTTATGTATTTCCAAGTAAATTGGAAACATCAATACATTTTCCCCTAAGTATTTCAGCATGCGTATCATTAACTGAAGTTCATTATTTGTTTAAAAGTTTTTTCTTTTGACGTAAAGTGTACACATAATGAAATGCACAGATCTTAAATGTACTATTGCTACGTTTTGACAAATGTATACACCTGTGTAGCCCAAACCTCTATGAAGATATAGAACATTATCTTCACCCCAGAGAAGGAAAGTTCTCTTCTGCTGGAGAAGGGGGTCTTTTGACCATGAGAACCCAGTTATCTGAGGATCTGACCAAGTCATTCCCCCATGAACACGGGGCTCTAAGATTAGCGCTGATATCGTTCCTTCTGTTAACTAGAAGAGGGCAGTGAGTACTTTCATCTGCATTGTCTGTTAGAGCAGGGGACAGTTAAGTCCTTTGTGCTTGGCCAACATATCAAGCACATTAAGGAAGTTATCAAGCGTGATGTCTTGGAGGGTATAACCCCGAACATCGAAGACTGGGTAACTGTGACTAAAACAAAACAAGGCGGGCTGACTAAATCTGTTGATGCCCGCTACACTGTCTTTTATCTCCTCATTAAGCAGCATCCGGAGGCTCACTGGGCATGGACTAACATTCCAGCCTTTTCTCCAGCCGCCCTCCATACGGAGCGCCGCCTAGCTTTGATCGCTCAGCGGAAGAAGGATCTGCAGCCAGGGCCCTGTGGCCCTCGTAGCAAGGTACCTGTTATTCTTAACAGGACCACTCACAAATACAGCGAGGTTGTGGACTGGCTAGTCGAAAACGGAATAACTTCTGAGAGACAATGGTTGCTGGAAGACAAAGAATCCTTTCGCAGCTTTCAAGCAAGCTCAACAGGGCAGCACTGGAGAACGCGTGAGCCGAAATGCTCCTGACGAAGTCGGCCGATGACTACCTGCTAGGCAAGCTTCCAGTCAGGGACACCACCAAGAACAAGGTGTTCCAACGTTTCCAGGTGAATCGGTACGACCCCGTCTTGGCAGCGAACATCCTAGTTCGCTGGGCCCGGTGGGAGTTCAACAAGTGCAACGCCATCTGGTTCTACAGACCTGCGACCACCAGCAAGACAAGCATCGTGGAGGCTATTGCCCGTGCTGTGCCATTTTATGGCTGTGGAAACTGGACTAATGAGAACTTTCCTTTCAGTGACTGGGTAGATAAGATGGTGATTTGGTGGGAGGAAGGAAAGATGACTAGTAAAATTGTAGAGTCTGCTAAAGCCATTTTGGGTGGGTTGGCTGTGCGGGGTTGATCAAAAATGTAAAGGTTCTGTGCAAATTGAACCAACGCCTGTACTTATTACCAGTAATACATATAAGTGTGCTGTGGTTGATGGGAACAGCACTACCTTGGAACATAAGGAACCTTTGGAGGAAAGAATGTTCCTTTTTAGGTTCACAGTAAAACTCAGGCATGATTTTGGGAAAATAAGTAAATGGGAGATAAGAGAATTTTTCCAGTGGGGCCATGACAATGCTATACCAGTTGAACCGGTGTTGGAGGTTCCTACAGGTGCTAACAAACCCCGCTTACCTGAGACCGCTATGACTAGACCAGTTGTAGTTTCGGTAGAGAGGGGATTTCCATTGCCTTGGTGAGCAGCTCCTGAAAGTTCCCCATGTCAGCTGGAAAGTGCCGATGTTCCCCCAGCTCCTCCCTCGCCCCCTGCCGCATCTGCTGAATCAGCAGCTGACACAGGGATATAAGGGCCCACCAGGAGGCAAGGGAAAACACACCAGAGGAGTCTCTTGACCTGTTCACAGTGTGCGCTCTTGACACCACTGGTCTGGCTGAAATAAAGGCGAGGTGCCCAGAGCGCAAGTTTAGCCGTCATAGAGCTGTCCTGTTGTGCGAGGAACATAAGGGGTTGGCGAAACCAGTGGCTTTGGATCAATCTAATAAGCATACGCAGGAATATCACACGTGCGTGGCTCATCACAGTTTGGACTGTTATGAATGTTATCCTTTCGACCCCACTGAGTTTGATTTGCCTGGTGATGGTGACTCGGAACAATAAATGAGTAAAACATAGATATGGCTGGCTTTCTAGATACTTCTGAAGAGTGGTACAAGCGGGCAGCAGCTACTTGGTGCAACTCAAAACCTGGACGCGCTGTCCCTGAACCAAACCAACAGCAGCCGTGGCTTCCAGCTTTGTCTGGATCTGGAGTACAACCTAAACACTCTGCAATGGGTCTTGTCCTCCCTGGCTATAAGTACCTTGGCCCTTTTAACGGCCTTGCTAAGGGCCCTCAGGTCAACAAGGCGGACGCAGCCATGTGAGTCCATGACCTACGACAAAATAATCGAGGAGGGAAAGAACCCTTATCTCACTTTTAATTCAGCAGACCAAGAGCTGATAGACTCTTTCCAAGGAGATACCTCCTTTGGTGGAAACCTTGCCCGAGGTGTCTTCCAGGCCAAGAAGCACCTGCTGACACACATGGGCCTCACAGACACACACCCCCTCCCCCCTACAGCTGCTAAATGTCCCAAGGTCGCAGACACCAGCCCTGGAGAGCCCAGTCTCCCCGTGGGAGGATGAGGAGGAGAACGTACCCCTTTGGTCCCCCGCGGATCCTCTGGAGGGGCTACCACGAGAAGCACAGGAGGCAGAAATGCGGAGATAGCTACACGAGGCACAGAAGTTTCAGATGCAGGCGGCGGCAACAGCGGCATTGGAGAGTCCTCAGGAAATTGGCATGTGATTCTCAATGGCAAGGGAATCTCGTCACCACTCGTTCCACCAGAACTTGGGTGCTCCCCTCCTATGACAACAATCTCTACAAGCAGATTAAAGGCGATGCCTCCGACATGTCCTACTTGGGCTACAGCACCCCTGGGCCTACCTCGACTTCAACAGATTCCAGTGCCACTGGAGTCCCCGAGACTGTCAGCGGCTCATCGACAACTACTGGGGCATCCGACCAAAGGCTTGTAGAATCAAAATTTTCAACATACAAGTTAAGGAGGTCATGGAGGCAGCAGGCACAAACACAATTGCCAATAACCTAATGTCAACCATCCAGATTTTTGCAGATGACACATACCAGCTGCCATATGTGATTGGAAATGCCACTGAGGGGTGCTTGCCTGCTTTTCCCGGTGATGTTTTTATGTTGCCTCAGTACTGGTACTGCACTGTGCATACGAAGAGCAGAGGGAACACATCCCCTACTCCACGCTCAGCTTTTTATTGCGTAGAATACTTTTCCAGGCAGATGCTTCGCACCGGCAATAATTTCAGTTTTCAATATGCCTTTGAAGACCTCCCTTTTCACTCTTGCTTTGCACATAATCAAAGAGTGACTCGGGCTTCCCTAGTGGCGCAGTGGTTAAGAATCTGCCTGCCAATGCAGGGGACACGGGTTCGAGCTCTGGTCTGGGAAGATCCCACATGCCACGGAGCAACTAAGCCCATGAGCCACAACTACTGAGCCTGCGCGTCTGGAGCCTGTGCTCCGCAACAAGAGAGGCCGCGATAACGAGAGGCCCGCGCACCGCGATGAAGAGTGGCCCCCGCTCGCCGCAACTGGAGAAAGCCCTTGCACAGAAACGAAGACCCAACACAGCCAAAAATTAATTAATTAATTAATTTAAAAAAAAAAAAAAAAAGAGTGACTCATCTCTCCAACCCCCTTGTCGACCAGTACCTATATGGGTTCTACCAAACTTCAGAAGATGGCACAATTCAAACCACAAAAATTAAGAAGAGTAACTATGGGCAAAAATACACCAACTATGAGCCGGGCCCGTGGCAATGCATGCAGGGGTTCTCAACCAATAAAGAAAACAACCAACCTAACATGTCTGCAGAGGACCAAGCAGTGGAGAATTGGTTGGCAAATGCAAAGAGCTTTTGAAGGCCCAGACCAAATGGCAGGAGCAATTGGAACGACAATGCAGGGAAGGTGGTGTGGATAACAGCTTGATAATGCAGACCACCAACAAAGCACCTACCCCACATTTCAGCAAAGAAGATGAGACTGAAACAACAAATATCTATGCAGCTACTTCTGGCAGAAAAATTCCATCGAGTCAAAACACCCCCAGCAATAAACCACAAAAGGAAGTGCCCTTATATATGGGTGTACAGCCTGGTCAGGTATGTATGGATAAAGACATCTATCTCCAGGGCCCTATTTGGGCAAAAATTCCTGACACTGATGGCAATTTTCAGCCTCATCCTAACATGGGAGGCTTTGGGTGCAAACATCCACCTCCGATGATTCTGCAGAAAAATACTCCAGTCCCTGCAGAACCTCCTGCGGCCTTCACTGAAACGCCTATTAAGTCTTTATTAGTCAGTATTCCACTGGTCAGGTAACAGTGGAAATTGATTGGGAGCGAAAATAAGAATCCAGCAAACGCTGGAATCCAGAGATCCAATTCACAAATAATTACACCCCAACTGATTGGGCAGAGTTTTCTCCTAATGAAAAGGGAGAATACAATTATTTTCCTCGCTTTATTGGGTCAAGATACCTTATTAAGAACCTGTAACCCTGATCCCTCTATAAACCGTGTAATTCCTGAACCAAATATAAGTGTGTGTGTATTATTTTCGTCTTTTGATGTTTCCCTCTTATCTGGTTCATTCATTCATGGTCACGGCGGTGGCGGGGGAAGGGGTGGGGCGCGGAATGGTGGCTGGTACAACCGGAAATCAAGATTGCATCAGACGGAAGTGATGCAACTGGCAGCACATCACTGGACCGGAAACACGTCATCAGAAGGCAACTGGGCGGGGCTAGGGTTAGGGTTAACCTCCCCAATGGGATGTGCCAGGGCCGCCCGATCGCTGAAAGGCCCCTGAGTGGCAAATGGAAAGCCCTTCCAAAGCTACTAAACAGAATCAAGCTGAGGAATAGATGTTCTCTCCTCAAAGGCCCAAAAAGAAAGCAGAGGCTTAAGAAATTTAGGATAAATGGTGAATTTTCCCAAAACAGCACCATCTTTCAAACATAGAAGAGCTGGCTGTAGAAAAACAGTAACTATTGTAAAAAACAATAGCTAGGTAACTAGAAAGGAGTGATTGAAATTAAAAGTTTAAAGGGGGCCACAAGAAAAGGCACTGAATGCAGCTGTCCTGGAGATTCCAGGGCCAGGAAAATCGTCAGAATCAGAGATGTTTTAGTTTCCCCTTTGCTAAAAGCTCAGGGATGGCAAGAAAGTCAAAAATTCTCACTCTCACTAAAATTCTCAGAAGTGACAGGTAAAGGGCTCAGTGTAGCTCTTAATTAACCCAAAACGACACCTGCCAGATGATGGGGATTTGCAGAGCGCGCTGGGGGCCGACCCCATCTGCAGATGGTGGGCTCCCACCTCTGCTCAAGACCTTGGCCAGCTGTAATTAACATACAGAAAGTCTTTCAAAGTGACTTCGCAGCCAAGTTCTATTTCTGAAGGATTCAACTGGCTTTGAGAGAAAATCTCTGCAGAGGAAGAGGAGGAAGAGGAATGATTTGAAAAGGACCGTGAGACTTCTGCAGTCCTTCCCTGTGGTTTTGTAGAACTGCATGACGCCCCGTGGCTCAGGGTCAGCGGTACCTGGGCATATACAACACTGTCTATGGCCAGAGTGATCCTGACCAGAGCACCCAACACAGGCACAGCCAGCCTTTCAAATATATTACATATTATTTATATTATCACATTATATAATATACCACATACGTTATTATAATATACACGTATATATACACTGGATATATACATACACATATATGTGTGTACATACAATATATATAATGCACGTATCCACAGATATCCATATGCACATGCACACACATGCAGGATTCTGGGGCTCTGTCAAGCCTCTCTGAGTGACCTTGATCAAGTCTTTTCTTCTCACCAAGACTCAGTTTTCTCATCTGTAAAGGCGGTGTGTACGGGAGAGATTGAAATAACTGACCTCAAAGGGCTTTCATGGCTCAGATCCCCCCTTTCCTATCTTCCCTGCACCCACCCCCAATCTGGCCCCCTTGAAGGCCAAGGTTCCTCAACTGTCTTCTCTCCAGAGCAAGACCTTCCTGGGCTCCCAACGGAGAAAGGAAAACCCAAGCAAACTCGGTAAAGGTCAGCCCTGTCAGCCCGGACAGCCCAGCACACAGAGCATCGATCTGTTCCTGGGAAAAACCTCTTCTCCCACCAGCTAGGCCAGCCATGAAGCCCTTCAGAAAAACAGAGAGAGGAGAAAAACCAAGGGAGAGGGTGAGAGTGAGGGGGAGAATGCAGAATGTCTCATTTCTGCTTCTCTGGAGCGCCGTGGACTTTGCAGTTAGGTGGTGGTGCTGGCAGGGGCACAGCGAGACGGAGCTGAAGACCGGGGTTGAGTCGTGGCTCTTCCACCATGAGGCAGTGGAGTGACCATTCTGAGCCTTGACTTGGTCCCCAGTAGAGAGGAGGCTGCTGTGCCCTCAGCCCGCTTCCTGTTGTCTGCAACTCCAAAGCCCCGAATGCAGGGCCCCTTCAGGGAACTTAGGGGAAACAAGGCCACAGTCACATTACAGCGCCTCCAACACAGACCACAGGACGTGCACAGACCCCACCTGCTGGCCACCCATCAGAGGCAAGATTGGGGCCCCCGAGCCACATGGGGCCAACAGAAACATATTGCTGGTCCGCTCAGTGTTGTTTGGTTTTTTTTTGTTTGTTTATTCCCCACACTGTGCATTTCTTCCCTGGCTGCCTACTGTTTTAAAGGGGCAAGTGTGTCATCAGCTACAGAACAAGCAATATACAATTGTCTTGTTCCCAATGCTGATTTCCCCTCTTTCTGTGACGTGCCTGGCCCCTGTAGGTATTTCAGTGTGAGACCCATGGCTATGCTATGACTCACATTGAGCACTTCTGGTTCAATTTTAATCTGTTCTCTTGGTGTGGTATTATTCCAAAATTCTGTCTCAGTGCTCTCATTTAAGCAAACAATGCACAAGACAACGTAATGTCTCACTAGGGTGCAAGACAACACCTAATTTGTGAGTATGTGTGTGGAACTGGGGAGTTCCTGGTTTCTAGCGTGCCCTTACCTGGGAGTGCCCACAGGCAACACATGTGTGAGGACCAGGCCTGCAAGGTAATGCCCAGAAGCCTCATAGTGGCATTCAAGGCCCTGCAGGGTCTGTCCCAATGAGCTTCCCAGCCATACCTCCCACTGCCCCATTGCTCTTCATCTGAAATGCCACCTTCCTCTCCCTCCTCATGTCCAATCCCTCACCTTGTCAAAACCCAGCTCAAATACCACCTCCTCCAGGAAGCCTTTCTGGATTGATCGTCCTCACTTTTCCGTGAGCCCCCAACCCTGGGTCGATCCCTGGCTATGGCCCAGAGCACTTCCTGCCCAGACTCAGGCTGGTTGTGACCCTATCTTGCTTCCCCTGTTGGTAAGTCTGTGGCTTCTCCTTGAGGGCAGGAGCCAGGACTGATCATGTGTGACTGACAGATCCCAGTGGCCCCGGCTGCCCCCCAGAGCCTGGCTCCACCCATAGTACAAATGCTGGCTGAGTGAGCACTGCGTGTGTCCGACAGCTGTTCCTTGAGCCAGGTGCTTTCAACGTCAGATAGAAACAGATCGTGAAATTATGCTACAGAGCATTAGTGAAACACTGGTCCTTGCTCTTTGATAGAGGCATGAAGCATGAGGCAGAAAGACAGACAAAGGCAACAAAACACACAGAAAAGAGAGGTGGGCTATGTCTGCTGCAGGGGCCAGGGTGCAGGTCCCGCAGGTGGAAAGGGACACTGGATGGGTGCCATCCTGAAGGGCTAGGACCCCCATCAGGCCTCTCTGGGCCTCCCTGCCACATAATGACAGCACCAAGGTTGGCTCACTCCAAAAGAAGAAAGAAGTTTAAAAAAACGAAAGAGCAAAAACTCTTTCGTCTGATAGTTACAGCTCAGAAACCAGGACCAAACTGCATTCCAAGGGGCCGAAGCTGGGTTGGAAAACTGGGCAGGTTTTTTTCCTGAGAACTCATTTGGCCTTCAGAAGATGCTGGGTCTGGAAACCTGAAGACTTTCTCTGAGTGACCAGGAGGTGGCCAAAAGCCCCCATTCCAAGCCTAAACTGCCAGACTCCAGGTTCTACAGGATTCTGTGGGAATAACACTGAATTGCATTCCCGAGAAAATCCAGCTCACACATTTGTGATGGATGTCTAATAAATTCACAAGAATTCTGTTTATCCATTCAATTCCAGCATTCACAGTAGGCTCTATTCAGAGCTCTCTGCTTAGGTCCCCCTTCCCCCCACTCGGGATGGTGCACAGGCCCCGTATTCAGGCCCACCCTGCATCTAAGAGGACTTCCTTAGACCCAGAACTAGGCATTTAGGCACCAGCAAATGGTGAGGAGGACTTAGAAGCAGAGCAGAAGTTATCATTTATTCTGGCTGGGGTATCCAGGAAGGCTTCTTGTAAGAAGTGACTGTGATATGGGCTTTGAAGGACCTTGAAGCACCATCATTTAGTGGGTTACTGAAATCTGTTCCTATGCACCTCCCACCAGCCCCGGCTGCATTCTGAAGATCAAAGTGCACTGCCACTGTCCCCATGGAAGGGAGCCTGGGGGCAAGGAGGCAGTTCCGCAGGACACAATGTGTCCTGGTGTGGAATGGGCCACAGAGGCCTGACTCTTATCTCTTTCAGCTCCGTCGAGGCAACTGCCGATGAGGCACATTGACCGATAAACCCTGAAACCCTTGGACAGCTCTGAACCACATCATGACTTTTGTAAATTATGGTAAAAAGGTGGGCACTGATATTCTGCACAGGTAGTGAGAGCAGCCGTGGCTGCCACTCTGTGTTGATAACTGAGGCGATGGGGAAGCCCATGGGCTTGGAGCCAGTCAGTCTCTGTCAAAACCCCTCGGCCACTCAGCTGAGTGGCCTTGGAGGAGTCACTTTACTTCTCTGAACCTGAGGTCATTTGCAATGTGGCATTGCAGCATTCACAGGACTAAACTGTATCAACGCATTTCAAAGTCTTCTGTGAATCAAAAAGTGTTCTACAGACGTGAGGGGCTATTTGATGCTTAACCCAGGCCTTGGCACATAACACACACTCTGTGTGACAGTTGAAAAAATGGATGCACTGGGACTTGTTTTTAATGAAAATTATATTTCCAGATGATTTTCTCATATTTCAACAAGTGCTCCAAATTCTTGATTGTAGGGGAAGCCTTGAACTAGGAGTCAGGGTCCCAATCTTGTTCTGCCTCTACCACTGTGCGACCTTGGATATATGCCTTGGACGTTCACTTAGCCTCAGTTTTCCCAAGTGAACCATGGCAGGTGGGAAGTAGACAAGATTGGTTTCCAATCTCTCTGCACTAAGGAACACTTTTTCTCCTGGACTCCTGCTCAATCGCCCTTGTGCTTGCTTAAATGATGAGTCCAACCCCATGCCCTTTGAAAGTGTTCTTTGAAGTCTTTTTGTGGGCAAATAGACAATTTCCACCAGGCCGCCTATAAAGCTGAACAAGCCCCCAGCCCCAGTTACCAGCTCCCAGACTCAAAAAATGGCCCCAGCCGCCTGCAACTCAGAGGCCCTCTCACCTCCCGGCACATTCCCGGAGCCTCCTGGGATGCCTTCTCTCAGCTCACGTCAGCCCAAAGCTGAGTTACTTTCCCGTGGCCGAGACCTTGGCCTGTCCCTCAGAGCAGCCAGGGGTCCTCCTCTGAAGAATCGCCTCCCCCCTGGCTGGGCCTGGCTCGGCACGGAGGCCTGAGCGTCCTGCCGCTGACTAATGAGAGGGAGGTGACGGTGTCATACCTCGCTGGGAAGTCGCAGTGCTAGTGCCGACCCGCGCCGCCTGCCATCAAATTTTAATGTTGCTGCTGACAGATTTACGGAATGCCTCACCAAGTGTTTGCGAGGAGACCAGCCAAGATTTACCTCCACAATTACTACCACGATGTGCAGGCTTTGCTGTGTGCCGGGAACTTGCAGCAGAGCGGCCCGGAGCCACAGTGCACCCCGAGGATCGCACTCAATTCCACACACCTTTCCCGCCCCCAGAGCCAAGGGTCCGGGGCCGGAGGCAGAGATGAATCAGACTCGGTCCCTGCCCACCAAGAGAGCTCGCGGTCCGCGGGAGGGGGCAGCACACACATCAATTACTCAGGTCCTGGGTGGCTGGGGACCAGCACACAGATACAGGGAGAGAGGCGGGCTGGGCTGAAGAGGGGAAGGGGGTTATTTCTCTATCAGGGTCAGGGTCAAGGACGGAGCCAAAGATGGGGCTCCGCGGGGCCATCCAGCTGCTTCAGCTCTCCTGGTCACTCCTCTGCCTGGAAGGGCTCCGGGGCTCTCCATCCCTCCCCACTGCTGGGCTCAGGGTGTCGGCACCCCTCTCCATCAGTAGCTGTGCCCGCCATTCAATCCTTGGGGTGCCCTCTCCCGAGGCTGATGGAGTGGATGTAGCCTCCCAGCTCCTCACCCTTCCTCACCGTGTCAACGAATCCCTTGCTCTTTAAGTTGTAGGGCTCTCCCTGAGCAGAGATGCGCCAGAGGGCAGGAGTAACGTGCAGTGATCCAGGCCCGTGTTCTCAAACCTTGCTACCTGTTAGAATCATCTGGGGAGCTTTAGGAAATCCAGATGGCCAGGCCACACCCCAAACCAGTTAAATCAGAATCTCTGGGGTGGGGCCAGGTGTCAGTATTGGTCTGAACTCCTGAGGTGATTCCACGTGCAGTGACTTCGAGAAGTAGTGGACAGGCACTTGCTACTCAGAGTGTAGCAGCATCAACGGGGAGTTTGTTAGAACTGCAGCGTCCTGGGCCCCAGTCTAGTTTTAATGAACCAAATCTGCTCTGGAAGATGATCCCTAGGTGGTTTGTGTGCAGTAAAGTTTGAGAAGCACTGACCCACGTTAAAGAGTTTCCCAGCATCCTCAGAGGCACACTGTGTCTAGTCCCCAGGCCCTCTGAAACCAGCCCCCTAAGAAGGCTGGCCTCTAAGAAGGTTAACCTCCCACAGCTGACCGCAAAGAGGGGCCGCTGGTGTGGGTGGACCGGCAGGTGGCTGGGCACCTGCCACAGGTACTCGGCAAGTTTGATGAGGCACTTGTTCTGTGGAGGGAGCTGGATCAGGACACCCCTCAGGCCAATTCTCACAACTGTCAAGGCTGGACCGGAGGCAGGAGCCCCAGTGAGGTCCCGTCTCTACCACAAACTCACTGGAGCAAGGGTCTTCCCCAGTCCAGGCCTCAGTTTCCCCATGGGTGAGAAAATCAGCCCTGAAGTTTGCTGTGCCAGTGGAGTCCTCTTCTTTCTTAAATTCAACTGACACTTTCATCCATGTTCTCTGTGACCCGCCCACAGACCTGGCTGAGATGAAGCTTTGTGGGGAGGGACCTGGGAGAGGGGAGGGGAGATGTGTTTGGGGGCCAAGGAACGAAGAGTGAAGAAGCTTCCTAAGGGAATAAATGCAGGGCGAGGTGGGGGAGCCCCCAGGCGTGCCGGGGAGACCTGGTGTGTGTCTACCTTGATGCCAGGCACACAGCAGACGGTCAATGCTTCATCCGCCTATTCATTCAGCAGATGTTGGCTGAGTGCCTACTGGATACCAGGCACTGCTCTGGACACTGAGAATATAGCCGTGAACAAAACAAATGTCCCTGTCCTCGGAGAGCTTATATTCTAGTGGTACAAACAGATAATAAATAGGAAAAAGCAAAGCATAGAGTGTGTGTTAAGGAGAAAACATAAGGAGGTGAGAGGGTGGCTGGGGATGGCTTCACCAAAAAGGTGACCTTCGAATAAAGAGGCAAAGGAAGTGAGAGTCACCACGTGAATATCTATGGGAAGAGCACTCTGAGCAGAAGGAACGGCAAGTGGTGCAAAGGCCCTGAGGCAGGAGAATGGGTGGTGTGTTGGAGGATCGGTGAGGAGATCTGTGAGGCTGGAGGGGAAAAGTTGGGGGGGAGGCAGGCAGAAGGTGAGGTCAAGGAAGGAAGTGGGAAGGGGAAGATCAGGTAAGGACTTTGGCCTCTACTCTGAGTGAGCAAAAGAGGGACATGACCCAACTCAGATTGTAACAAGCTCACTCTGGCTGCTATGGTGAGAACGGACTCAAGGGGGCACGGGTGGCACTGGGGAGACCAGTAAGGAGGATTCTGCATATATTTACTGAAAGACTGACCTACCCACAGAGTGGGCACCTCCGGCCATTTGGAGCTTAATGCTATGGGGCTGGGAAGGGCCAGGCTGTGTGGCCATGCAAGTAGGTGGTCAGCTGGCCAAAGCCAAGGACACTCATAGGGTGAGGCCAGATATGGACGGCTGGGTAGAGGGGAGCACCTTGGATTCCAGTCCTGGCTCGGCATGGCCCTGGGCCAGCGCCCTCCTCTCACTGAGCCTATAACAAAAGTGATAACCAAGGGCACCCACGGGTTTGTGGTGAGGATTCTGTGAGAGTGTGGATGTACCAACTGCGGGTAAACTGAGGAGGGGTGTGGCGGCGGGGCCGTCCTGCTTGTCCTGCCCACACCAGGAATGCCACAGGCAGGAGGGCGATGTGTCCCGATTCTCCACTAGGGGGAGCCTGGGCAATTCCTCCTCCAGCAGAAATGAAGTTTGCAAGCGTTCATCCTGTCTCATCCGGGGAATTGCGGAAGTGCCCGGGTCCCTGGATGAGAATGTCCTGAGCTGTCCTCCTAGCCTGGGATTCTGTGTCTGGGGAGCTAGTCCTCTCCAAGACATGTGCTGAACAGCCCAGCAGCAGCTACTGAGAGGTCGCTACCTGGAGACCTAAAGTTCCATCAGGCTCACACCGTAGCCCCCAAATAACAAACCAAAGAGTAGGTGGAAAGGAAAAGCCACCCATGGCTGAAGTCTTTGGCCTGAGGTAAGCAGGATGGATGGCTTTTAGTTCACCCCTGCACGTGTTTGTGTGTTCACTTCCTCTCTTGGTCCACACATTATTAAATGTGGCTTCTCAAACCTTCACTGAGTGTCTGCCCTGTGCCAGGGTCTGTACTGGGTGGTGCTGTGATGCAGCAGACACTCAGGCTCGTAAGCCTCCTTTGCCCCCCAGACAGCCAGCAGCCAGCTGGGGTTTTGAGTTTCTTAGGGTCTCTCTCACCTCTCCATTTATCTGAAGGCTAAAGAGTTCCAATAAGATTCCCTTAAAACAGACAAAGGGGAAGGACAGCCCTGTAGGGATGAGTAGGTTGTTCACTGCACAAGAGCAACCAGCTAATTGGGCATGTGAGGACTGAAATCCAGCCCCCTCTCCACTTGCCATACCCTGAATCTTGGAGTGGGGCTGCATCCACCCACCGGGAGGAAGGAGCAAGGTCCTGAGAAACAGCCTGGGGGAAACTACAAGATAAGTTCTGTGGCTTCCCCTCTCTCTCTCCTGCTGTAGCTTCTTCACTCTGCTGTCACAGGTCAGGAGGAGAACACAAAGGTGGATACAGTGGATCCCAAAGACTGTCAAACCTGGGCCACCTGGGTTCTCTTCGTTCAGCCCACAGTTATTTAGTACTAAGAATGTGCCAAGCACTGTTAAGAGGCACAGGTTGCCTGCAAGGCGGTGTCATCACGCCTTTCACTGTCGAGGCAGAAGCATGATCTGGCTTTCAGGGTCCTGCCTTTTCTCTTGTTAAAAGGGCTCTGAGCAATCAAGACTGGACTCTACCCTGGCCCTGCCACTTGGGCAAGTTACTCTGTGTGAGCTGAGGCCTCAGCCTCCTCCGCTGGCAGGGAAATGGGGTACCATCAACACCAACCTGGTGAGGTTACTGTGAAGGGCAAGCAGGCTGGGAAATGACCAGCCCACAGACGTTCTCACTAGATGTCAGCTACTTCTAGAAAGCAGGGCCTTCTTCTCTTATGCTCACGACAGCCCTTGGAGGAAGACCATAAAGATGTCTCCAACATAAAAATGCTGAGTGGGGAATGTGACTGGAGGCAGGACTGAGGCCACGGGTGCCGAGTCCTGGGCCAGGGCGTCCAAGACACCCCACACACCTTCTCAGCCTCCCCCAAATCTCCCTCCCAGCTGGAGGAATTCCACGCATAGATTTGGACAGAGATGTTCCAGGCACGCGAAGGCTGAGAGGGATGTGTTAAGTCAGGCCTGGGAGACAAAGAAGGGAGAGCGAGGCAGGACTTGGACTTGCTGCTTACAGGTGTGCAGGTGGGAGAAAGTGCCCCAGGGGTCCCCACGGGGCCACTACGCAGAACCCACCCACTGAGAGGCTCCCTGGGCCCCGGGTCAGGGGGCCCCACTCCACCCTCACGCTGCCCCCGCGGCTCCATCCAGTCAAGGCTGGTGAGCTGAGCACCGGTCGGCTCCCCCAGCAGCCCTCCCGCTTCCTCTCGCTTCCTCCGGCTGGCCGGCATGGTGGCAGGCCCTGCCTGCTCCCCGGGGAGCCTGCCGCCAGGCCTGATGGCGCTGACGGAGGGAGGGAGGGCCGCCAAGCTGTCAGTCTGGAGGTGCCCCTCGGAGCCCCTCCGGCTGGAGTGAGGAGGGCGGGCCGGCGCCGGAGCCGGGCTGTCAGGGCCTTCACAGAGACGAGGCCGGAGAGGCACTGCCTGACAGCTCGCCCACCGAATTAGGACCATTTGCATGCTAATTTCCAGCGCTCTAACGGGCTGGCAGGCTGGCTGGGGTGTGGAGAGTGTGCAGAGAGAGGCGCCGCGGCCTCCCTGCCCGCGCTGGAACAATGCTTGACTGATCTAGCTGCGTTAACGAGCAAATTATGGTAATTTTGTTATTACAAATGCATAGAAATTTCCAAAGCAGGCAGCCATTCAGGGCAGCTCCCTGCTCCTCCCTGCTCTTAAATACTGAACCCCTGTTTGTACACATGGGCCTGGCACCCGCTTCAGGGACGGAGGTTCCGAGGGGCCAGGCTTCCATGGGAGCCTCTCGCGGAGTCCCAGGGTGAAACGGCCTTAGGCCAGGGGATCCCTTCCTGTCTGCAGTCCAGCCTTGCATCCCCCAAACCCCACCCTCCTGTCCCCCAGGAGTCCCTGCCTAGTCCCTGGGCCTAGCGGTCCCACAAACCTGCCACAGTCAAGCTGGTTTCTTTCCATTCTGAGCAGGTAACATAGGTGATTCTCCTCATAGATGCTCTGAGGTCTTGAGAAATTCAATGATTTCTGTATCCACTCTGTGAACTGGGCTCAGCACCCATGAGGAGGAGCTCAGGGATTGTCTGATGAATGAATGAATGAATGGGAGAGTAAATGAAGGAAGGAGGAAGGGAGGAAGGAAAGAGAGGAGGGAATAAGGGAAGGGGGGAAGGTTAGGAAGGGAGGTAGTGAAGGAAGGAGGGAAGGAAGAGGTGGAGGGAGGAAGGAAGGAAGGAAGGAAGGAATGGAGGAAGGAAGGAAGGAAGGAATGGAGGAAGGCCAGAACTTATCCCACAAATGAGGACAATTAAGAAAGACCCCCGGTCAGCTCACTGGTGATGTAATTAATCCAAGACCTCACCGGAGGAGTTTATTTGCCAACTGGCAACCCCTCCTGGCATTTATAATTGTCCACTGCTGGACAATCACAATTTGTCCCAGTTTTTCTGGTGACCTTCTTTTTGATTAAAAGTATGTTTTTGGAAGCATGCTCTGGAATGTATCCAGACAGAAACCTTTTCCAAGAAAGTGAGCTCCCTGCTCCCAGCAGCTCGGAGTGGGTAGCTCCAGCCGCAGGGCGGGGCGACCACAAAGCTGGATGGTGGGACCCTATTAAAAACCAGTGCACTTGTGGGCGGGGCCCACTGCTTCCCTCCGGGGCCTCTGCCTGTGACCTACTGGCAGTCCTCTGATTTCATGACAGGGATTTCAGGTTCGGGCTGATGTTATTGAAAGGTCAAGAGGCTGCCTCAAATCCATTTTGGAAGTCAGTGGGGAAAAAAATCATCGGTTACGGAGGAGCGCAGCACTGAGGAAGGTCTGCTCCAGGTGGCTGAGGAAGCCTGAGCCGGCCCGGCTCTCGGCTCGCGGCTCTCGGCTCTCGGCTCTCGGCTCTCGGCTCTCGGCTCTCGGCTCTCGGCTCGCGGCTCTCGGCTCTCGGCTCTCGGAGGGGCGTATGGGAGGCAGGGACCTAAATGTGTGCCGAGACTTTAGAACCGCAGCTGGGGTCATGGCCAGATTTTTCTATTTGTCTGATTTTCTAATTGGGTCACAACTTCCAGAGGGAAACTGAACCCAGGAAAGAAAACAATCATTTCTTTTCATCCAGCTGCCTGACTCTGTGGGGAAAGCTGAGAGCAGGGGGAGTCGGGACCTCAGCATGGCCCCAGGCTGAAGCTCTGACCGGCCTGGGGACGGGCACAGCCTGCATCCCAGGAGATGCTCTTGCAGCTGACCAGGTAGGGCCTGGGGAAGACCTGGGCTCAGGAAGAACATGAGAAGGTTGGGGTGGGTGGAGCGAGAGTCGTGCTTTGAGTTGTTCTAGAAGCCGGGTCACCCAGGGACCACCCCAGGAATGCCAGGCCTGCATGAAGTCAGGAGACACAAAGCTTCCTTTTTTTTGCTTCGGTGAAGAACGAGAGGGTGTGGTATTTCCCACCAGCCCAAGGGGGGACAAAAGGACAGGCTGCTGCCACAGAAAGAAAGCCAGCCTGGCTCTTCCTCTGACTTGCTGTACGACCTTGAACAAGTCCTTTCCTTGACCTCATCTGCACACTCCCCTGCTGATTTCTAAGGTCAGTCCAGCCCTGTCCATCCCTGGCAAAGGGAGAAGTAGCTATAGAGTGTACAAGGGCCATCTCCAGCCCTCTCTGAGGCATGTGTTAGAACAGATCCGCACCCAACACCCCACAGCTGCACCCCAACCTAGACCTGTGCTAGCTGCCTGCAGTGCTTTGCCCGCGGGCAGATTCCCCCAACGCCACGGGCAGGGCCTCTGCTGAACCAGTACCTTTGTTGCTGCCCCCAGGTACCTGCTCTACGTTCCCCTCCTAGGGTCCTGGGTGGTGGTAGGTGATACACAGCTGCTGTCCAGATTCCAATTCTCCTGCAGCCATTTCTGCAAACGGCTCCGACTCCTTCCTGGGGAGTTCTCTTTCTAGGAACCCCCCACCCAAAGTACTCTCAGAAAGTCTGCATATTCACAGAGTTCTGCGGCTGTGGGGATCTGCTTCAATCCAACACTCCTCAGTGCAGACCCGGGACTTCCCCTTATCTCAGAGCTGCCCGTGCAGCACACTTCTCTTGGGTCCTGCCAGAGAAAAGCACTGTGTTCTAAGAGTCAAACTCCAAATTGGCAAAGTCCTTCCCTTGTCATCTGGACCCGACCGCTCGCTAGCTGTGTGACCTTAGCCTCGGTTTTCATCTCTGTGAAATGGGGCTAAAAACCATGCCCTCCTGATGCTATGGTGGGGACTTGCTGAGATCACACAAGAAAAAGGCTTGTACTTTGTAAAGATCTGTCCAGATGGTGGTTCATGTTCTTCTCATTGCTGTGAACAAGACCTCAAAATGGCCACAACTGTCACACATCCTGCTCTGGCAGGACAATGCCCAAGGCATGTGTGACCTGGGATTGCGCTTCAGACAGAAGGACATGATAACACAGTTGTCATCTTAAAATTTCCTTTCCCCCCTCTTTTATGTCTTGCTCTCATTCCCACTCCTTCCCTCTCTTTTTCTCTCTTTCAGCCCTGGATCTAAGTCTCCCTGATTCGGGTCCTTTATCTGTGCCGTTGCACATAGACTCCTTATAAAGAAAATTCATTTGTTCAGGGTCACCGCGTGGTTTTTCATTAAAAACAAATTACCCGCATTCAGGGAGGACATCTGGGCTTCTCGGGTCCCATTAATGACTATATTTCCAGCCTCCCCGGCCCGGTTGGGCTCCCCTTGCCTGTCACCCTGCGTTCCCGGCCCCGGGAGGACAATGAGAGTGACAGTCAAGTGAAAGGGAAAACATGAGGGATGAGGGCGAGAGGCGAGTCCCCCGAGAGGGGAAGGAGGCAAAAGTGAAAAAAATAAATAACTCAAACAGAGGGTAACAAGGGCCATTGTCTCAGCGTCTTCCAGTGAGGAGCCAGAGCAAATATGGGAAGAGCGAGCCAGGGTGTGTAAGTCGAGCTGAAGCCCCGTTTAATTATACAGTCGGGCCCCAAGTCCCCGACTCTGGACCAGACAAGGTCGCGAGGGCACGTGCCCGATTCAGATACATCCCACCCATATCCATGGAGCACCTACTGTGTGCAGGGACTGGGCAGGTGGAGGACTGCAAGAGGAGCAACCAGGAGCTGGGAGAGCCCAGTCACTCCAGCTCTGAGCGAGGCGGACCACGGGCAGTGCCCTGGCGCTGCTCAGGGGAGAGATGAGCCCCGGGGTGGGGGGCGTAGGCTTCCTGTGAAGGAGAGCACTTGACCGGGGCCTAGGAGGATGGCTGAGACGTGGACAGGTGAAGATGGGCAGTAGAAGGGGATGTACTGGAACCTGAAGTGTGGTCCCCTGGTGTCCCAGCTGGGAAGGACTTCTCCCAGCCATAAAAGATCTCTGGGTCAGGAAGGCCATCCACAGCCCTGAGGGAGCACCAAGGAAACCAAGGCCTCTTCCAGGGCCCAGAGCCCATTCCTTCTCACTTTCTATGGGCACCAGGGGTTGGATGAACTCGGAACCAGAGTTCCAGGCACCAGGCCTAGCTGCTCCCCTGACTGTCTGTGCACCCTGGCGAGGCACGGCACCTCTCTGAACTCAGCTCGCTTGCCTCTGAAATATAGGGATAAAACATTCCAACCTCAAAGGTGCTTTCAGACTTCCCTGGTGGGTGCAGTGGTTGAGAATCCGCCTGCCTGCCAATGCAAGGGACACGGGTTCGAGCCCCGGTCCGGGAAGATCCCACATGCCACGGAGCAACTAAGCCCGTGCGCCACAACTACTGGCTAGCGCTCTAGAGCCGGCGAGCCACAACTACTGAGCCTGTGTGCCACAACTACTGAAGCCCGCGTACCCTAGAGCCCGTGCTCCGCAACAAGAGAAGCCACTGCAATGAGAGCCCCTCGCCTCAACTAGAGAAAGCCCGCGTGCAGCAACGAAGACCCAACGCAGCCAAAAATAAATAAATAAAAATTTTTTTTTCAAAGGTGCTTTCAAATTGCCACTGGGGGTGACAAGCATGTCTCCCTTATAGACTGTAAAGCACCATGTGTGTTGAGGCCAGGCTTGTTGGTGGAATTAACTTATGGACGGAGGTATTTGGCTTTAATTCCAAAGCATTTTCCTTTTGGAGGGGCACGAGCCAAGCCCCACTGCTCTCCCTGCCCCCGAAAGCTCTGGGGGCTGCCAGAAGTTCTCAGGGAGAGAAGCGTCGCAGGTGGAGTGACCCACAGGCTTAGTGGTGGCAGTCCATCCAGCTGAGGGCTGACAGCTGATGAAGTTTTAGAGACAAGGGCTGCAGATTCCAGTGGATCAAAGTAGGAGAACAAAGATGACCCAGTAGATTTGGTTTGGTTTTTGGAAGGACTCCAGTATGTACAGAAGCTAAGCATGCCTCAGAACCTTTATATTCACTATCCCTTCCCCAGACTGAAGCATTCATTTCCCCCTCCTCACTCCACCTCCCACCAGCTAACATGCTGCTCCAACAACATCAAGCCTGAGAATCGCTCTTCCTAGATTCCTCCCCTGACCCAGGGTGGCACCACTGGGAAGCTTTAGCTCTGCCCCTGGTCTCCCCCATTCTTTGATGTGGACAATGGTGTCTGCTCAATTTTAGCAAAACTCTTATGCAAAAGCTGCTTCAGACATGCTCACCGCCCCCTAAACAAACCCCTCTATAGGGAAATTCTGGAGCCGTCTATGCCTGACAATCCCCATTCTAGGCTGGATCCCCCTTCTCTCTCCTGTGCTCTGGTGCTCCAGAGTCCCTGGGATAACCTGGTTGCCACCCCCTGTTCCCATAGACCCTAGCTGACTCGCCTGTATGCACTATAGACTGAGATTTTCGTGTCCATGTCCATGGACAAGGGCCATGGCTCTCCTCCCCTCACATCCTAGGCTATGCCCATGCGACATGTAGATGGTCAATAAATGTTGGAAGGAAGGAAGGGAGGGAGGGAAGAGGAAAGGAAGGATGGGGTGGGGGGTGGATTGGATGGATGGATGGATGGATGGATGGATGGATGGATGGACGGATGGATGAATGGATGGAGCAGACATGGGGAAACTAACAAGAGGGTGGGACCCAGAGTAGCCTAGAGGAGGTGAAGGTGTCCTCAGTGCCCGCTCCGAGCTCCCCCAGTTGTGGCCACTTCCTGGGCAGCCTATCCTTGCCATGGGCCTGACGTGTGTGAGAAAAGGCTGAGGTGCCCTGCCTCCCACCTCCGTGCTCCCCAAAGGGACGCTCTGCTTAGATGAGGGAACAAATCATGGTCATCTTTGCTGCCTCTCTTGCCCTGAGGTTCTAGATTCCAAAGTCTGTAAGAACCCATCCCAGGTGGGATGCCCTGAAGGCCATCCTCGCCTGTCACAGCAGCGTTAGGGGACACAGCTATGGGTGTATGGGATTAGCATATTCTGAGGCACCCTTCCTTCAGCTCCACTCCTTGGAAGTGATTACCCAATTATATACGATAGCCCAGGGGCCGTTGCGTTAGCATGTCCCAGCCCCAGAGCTGAATGGAAACTGGAAGGGAAATTGCTGCCCACGTCAAACAGAGGTGGCAAGGCTCGGGAGCCCTCCAGTTCAGCTGAGGGGTGATACCAGCAGGCAGGGACATCACAGATTTAGAAGCCCTTGTGTGGCAGGACCAGAAAGCCCCCTACAGAGCATCTAATTCAATCTTCTCACCCCCTGCCTCCTGTTTTAAGAGAAAGCAGGAAGTCCCAAGACCACATCCCAAGGTCACACTGTGAGTGTCTGGCAGCTGGAATCAAAACCCAAGCCTCCTAAGTTCCAGTAGGACCTTCATGCCCCAGCGTGCTTTCCATCTCTGAGCCTTTGCTTTTGCAACTCTTTTCTTCCCCAATGCGGCAAAGCACTCATAAAGCCCACGTGGAGTTTCTCCCCAGTCCCAGTGTCACTTCAATGCAGTGTTCACATGGGGCTTTAGTCACATGCACTGTCCAGATCAGGCCACTCCAAACCCCTCATTCTCCATTCTACGAAGGCACAGCAGCCTTGCCTCTGACTCAGGTCCAGATCTTCCTGGGCCAAGCCTGCCATCTGTCAAGGCTGCTGTTTGCAGCACTTCGTGCCACAGAGGTTTCCAGGGGTTAAGGCTCTGGGTCTTCTTACACATAGTCCCTCACCCAGTAATGCCCCTCCAACTTCTCAGACTGACAAACTCACCCTTCAATGTGCAGCTCAAATGACCTTCTCGGGGAAGCCTTCCCTGATTTCCCCCACTCCGCCCCATTGCCCCAGCAGACCTAGCAGTCTCTCTCCTTTATTTCCTCAGCACATTCCTAGATTTTAGCTCTAAACACAGCATGCAGGGATGATTTTTTTTTATATCTGTCTCCCTAACTGGACTTTGAGCTCCCTGAGGGCAGGGGCTGTGTCTGTAACACCACACCTAGCCCAGAATGGGCACCCAGTGTCTCTCAGGAACTGTCTGAGAATGAATGAATGGACAAATGAATGGCCACCTGCCATTTCATCCTAGCTGTGCCTGTCATTCCTTGGGGTCTACGTTCCTGGTGTGGCAGAGTGACTGGAGGCCACTAGAGGGCAGCAAAGAGTCAGGAACGAGCAACAGGTGTGCACCCCGAGCCCAGGGCGGGCTTGGAAAGGTGTGGAGGGAGCTTGGAAAGTGCCCAGGCCACGGGACCAGCAGGAGCCCTGGTCAGGGGGAAGTAAGACCTAAAAACAAAGGCCATTCATCCCCTAAGCAAACACTCTGATGCTTGGGCCAGGGGAGGCACCTGGGGACAAAGCACTGATCCAGTCTCCTACCTGATGCTCCAGCCCCTCTGCCAAGTCCTCCCTGGCTTCTGCTGGCCCCTCCCAAGCCTGCCCATTCCCATACCTTCAGTTCTAATTTTGGAGAAGGGTCTCTATACAAGGCTGAAGAAGGTGTCCCTCTGACTCCCATCCATGGGTCCCGGCCATGCCTATGGAACTGTGCAGAGTGTATGGTCCCTGCTCTACAGGCTGAGTGAGGCCCAGAGAGTGGAAATGGCGTGTCAGACCACACGGTGAGGCCCTGGCTGAGCTCGGCCAGAATCCAAGCTTCTGCCTCCCCGCCTGGTGCCGGGCCCCCACCCCTCAAGAAGCCTTTCACAGAGCAAGCAATGCTCAGTCGGGGAGGGGCTTGCTACAGACAGACAAAAGAAGCCCTCCTCTCCTCCCCTCCAGACCTCAGTACCCTTTCTACCTGACACGGCTGGTGCCTCAGTAACTGCAAACCTTCATTTCAAATGCTCCTCCAAAACAGCAGGCAGGGCAGCTCAGAGAGGTCACAGAGCTCATGCATAGTCCCACAGCTAATCAGTGCCGAAGCCACACTCCTTCCACGGGACCCCTACTTCTCTTGGGACAATTCCACGTCTCTCTCTGGGCAGACTTTGCCCCTGTGCTCCTGATCTGCTTCACCACCTGTCTGCAGAGCACCTCACCAGGATGTCTGCTTGGTCTCCAAAGTTGACAAGTTCAGATCCTAACCTTGTTGGCCCCCGGCCTCCTCCTCAACCATCTCCCCTTCCTGTCAACCCCACTTACCCAGCTGGGCTGTCTGGGTCATGCTCCCGCCCACGTGAACCCCCTCCAGTCGATGGCGGGACCCACTCTCAGCCCCCTGCCCCACCCTCTTCTTCAGACGGCCAAGGATACTCCGGTTACAGCCCAGCTCATGGCCCTCTTTACCAGGACACCTTTCTCAACTGGACCAACCCCAGGTGCCTCTCCATTTTCTCCAGGCCTGGCACTCAGAGTCTGCCTTACTCCTGCTTGGCAATGCTCTTGTTTGTGACTGGATTCTTCTCTAACTGGATCTCCCATTGATCCATGGGATCCATGGGCTGTGGGCTTTGCTGGAGAGCTCTTGATCTGATGCCAGCTGGGCCAGGCCAGCTTTAGGCATGCCTGCTAGGCTTCTCTCCTTACCACCGCACCCAGCTCAGACCCCTGTATAAATAACAGCAATCATGAATAATAATAATAATTAATGCTTACATTGCACTTAATACGTGCCAGGCAGAGTTCTAAGAGTTTTTACATTTATTACAGCCGTCCCTCAGTATCTGCCAGGGATTGGTTCCAGGACCCCCTCGGATACCAAAATCCACAGATGCTCAAGTTTGTTCTATAAAATGATGTAATATTTGCATATAACCTACACACATCCTCCTGTATACTTTAAATCATCTCTTGATTACTTGTAACACCTACTCCAATATAAGTGCTATGTAAATAGTTGCTGACACTATTCAAGTTTTGCTTTGTGGAACTTTCTGGAATTTTTTTCCAAGTATTTTCTATCCATGGTTGGTTGAACCCATGGATGCAGAACCCACAGATACAGAGAGCCAACTGTACATCATTTACATGTACATCTCATTATCATCATCATTCCCATTTTATAGATGAGGAGGAAACTAGGGTCTAGAGAAGTTACGTAACTTGCCCCATGTCACACAGCTAGTAAGAAGCAGGACGGTGACTCAAAACCAGGCAGTCTGGCTCCAGAGCCCATGCTCTTAACCACTCAGTCTCCCTGCTTCACCACGTGGCTGCCAGTGCGGGCCCTCGGGCAGCCCAGCTTCCTTGGCTGCAGTGTTCCAGCACTGGGCTGAGCTCTCCCTGGCAGCCCAGCCCTCATCGCCACCACCACCCCTCTCCACCACCTTTTGTATCTCATCTACTGTTGCCTGAGTGCTGCTACGGGCCAGGCACTCTGCCAGGAACCAGGGACACAGCAGTGAACAAAACAGACAGAACCTTGTGTGCTGTATGACCCTTCTGTACTGTATAGACCTGAGAGGAAACTGGATGAGGAAGGAGTAAACCGCTAATTAAATCCCTTCCATTGTGCTTAGTATCACAAATGAAAAGAACAGGATGCTTTGAGAGGGGCGTGATGGGGTTCTGGTTCAGATGGTGTGGCGGGCAGAATAACACCGCCATCCCCCAGAGATGTCTACGTCCTAATCCCTGGAACCCAGGATCGTGTTAGGTTATATGGCAAAGGGGGAATTAAGGGAGCTGACCTGAAGATATGGAGATTATCCGGGATTAAGCAGGTGAGTCCAATAAAACAACAAGGGTCTTTCTAACGGGAAGAGGGGGCCAGGAGAGAGCAAACCTGGAATATGGAAGCACGATCAAGACTCAGCCCAATGTGGGGCCCCAAAGCAAGGGATGCAGAGGATCTACAGGCTGGGAAAGGCACGGAAACAATTCTCCCCTGGGGCCTCCAGAAGGCACACCTGGACTTCAGCCCAGGGAGACCCACTTTGGATTCCCGACCTCCAGAGCCGTAAGATGAGAAATTACCATTGTTTTTAGTCACTCGTTTGTGGTAACTCATCACAGAAGCGAGGAAACTAACACATATTTGGTGATGGGGAAGCCCCTCTGAGGAGGTGATACCGCGGGGGCGAGAGGGAGCCAGGCAGGCTGGGCCAGTCGGCAGCAGCGGCAGCAGCAGAGGGGGCTGAGCGCGCTAAGCAGAGGAAACTGCCCGTGTGAGGGGAGCAGGTGCCGTCATTCCTCCCGCTGGAATCCGGGGCCCTGTGCCTGCCCAGACGGCCTCACTGGCCTCAGGGGTCTGCTCCACCCTCACCCTCACCTCCCACTTCTTCAAGAAAGCCATCAGTTGATTGAGCAATTTAACTGAATGGCATCTAGAAGTGATGTACACCAATCCATGGCAAGTAGGGCGCCCAGGGCAGAGGAGCCTGCCAGGCTCCTTCTAGGGCCTCCCATCAAACAGCTGCTCGTCTGCTGCAGCGCAGGGAAGGCAAACACGACAGGATTTCCTGGCACTCTGGCCTGAAGCCCCCGAAGAGGAGTCCAGTAAAGGATACATGGGGGGGCTTCCCTGGTGGCGCAGTGGTTGGGAATCTGCCTGCCAATGCAGGGGACACGGGTTCGAGCCCTGGTCTGGGAGGATCCCACATACCGCGGAGCAACTAAGCCCGTGAGCGACAGCTACTGAGCCTGCGCGTCTGGAGCCTGTGCTCCGCAACAAGAGAGGCCGCGACAGTGAGAGGCCCGCGCACCGCGATGAAGAGTGGCCCCTGCTCTCCGCAACTACAGAAAGCCCTCGCACAGAAACGAAGACCCAACACAGCCAAAAATAAATAATAAATAAATAATAAAAATTTAAAAAAAAAAAAAAAAAAAGGATACATGGGGGCGCCCAGGTTCATCTCAAAGACAGTTGGTTACTTTCCTTCTTAGACTCACTGAAGCCAAAGGGCAGTGAACGCCCCCTTCTTTCCCCCAGCCTAGAATTTTTAAGAGTTTCAAATGCCATGTCGATATCTGTTAGGTTGTGCAAATATCTTCAGGTGGGAATCAACTAGTTATACTGCTCAAGACACTATGGAATCTTTGGTGCAAAACTTTTGGCATTTGATGAAGATAAAACCTGAAAACTGTCTCCACTCTGAGCTGACGTGATGTGCCGCACTTGCTTTAATCGACGAAGCAAAGGGTTACGCGGGGTTGGCAGAGCCACAGGAACTGAATCTACCAACGCTAGAGAAAACCAAGTAGCCCTGTTTTGCGGGTGTGAAAACACCCTGGAACCAGAAAGGGCAGACAACCCCTGATGGCAGAGTCAAATTCGAAATAAACAAGAGTCCAAGCCACCAAGCTGGCAGTACAGAAAAATGTACGATTTTTCCAGGCCCCAAAGTTCAACTGCCCAAGTGTTCCCTGGACATGATCCCTCCTCAACTTGTCCTAAAAGCAGACCTTATCCATGGAAGCCTCCTTTATAAATGGAAGCGGGGGCAGTGAAATGTTTCCCAAAACCTAGGGTAGGAAAAACAGCTCAGAAGATTTCAGTTTCCCTCGGGATTCACTGCCAGGCGAGGAGGGGGGACTGTTCCATATAGCGAAACAGACCATCGCTGTGTAACAGCCTCAGAGATACAAAAGCAGGATAAATGATTCTCCTAAAACCTTGCTCAGCTTGTTTCTCCAAATGCTGTCAACATGCCCTTGGGGGTCTAGAAATGGTATCGCCTGCGGTCACAATTGAATGAATGCCTCCCAGATCCAGAAGCCCCAGGGGTTATGGATCAGAAATCTGAACAACTACAAAGTTGAAACCCTGAAACAGGTTGTGGTATATCCACATTCTAATCCCTAGAACCAGGGCACATTACGTATACGACCAAAAAAAGTGGGGGGAGGGGTCCTTGTAGATGTGATTAAGTCAAGGATCTTGAAATGGGAAGATTACCTCACATTATCTGGGTGGGCCCTAAATACAGTCACATGTATCCTTACAAGAGAGAGCTTGAGGGAGACTTGATACACACACACACACACACACACACACACACGGAGAAGTGATGTGAAGATGGGGCAGAGAGTTGCAGATTGGAATGATGCAGCCACAAGCCAAGGAACGCCAGGAGCCGCAAGAAGGTAGCAGAGGAAAGGAACGGGTCTTTCTCTGGGGCCTCCAGAGCGAGTACAGCCCTGCCCACACCTTGATTTTGGTCCGGTGATACCGATTTCAGCCTTCTGGGCCCCAGGACTGTGAGAGAAATTTCTCTATTGTTTTAAGCCACCGAGTTTGTGCTGATTTGTTAAAGCAGCCACAGGAAACTCATATGCGGGTCAATGTTAATTTTCCCTCCCTCCCGCCCTCAGCCAACTCTCACAAAAAAGTACCTATTCCGTGTTATGGGCTATGAGGGGTGCAGAGGACGACTAAGGCAGAGGCCTGGCCTCAGTGAGCCCACCTCCTGGTGGCAAAGCTAATTGGTCCACGTGGCATAACAAACAAATGTACAGCATTGTCCCCAGAGCAGGGCCTCACCAGAGGCATCAGAGGCGGTGATGCTTATGCCCAGCCCTGGAGGGTGAAGCTGGATCCCAACAGGCTGAGGCAGGAGGTGGTCTAAGCCAGAGACACAGAATAAGGAGGGACACTGACCGGTCTGAGAGGCCTGCTGGGGACCAGCGAGCGGTCAGGGAGGGGACGGGCTGGGAGAGTTGGCCAGAAAGGCAAGTTGAGGCCAGACTATGGTGAGCCTGATGACAGGCCCGGGACCTGCTCTGCTGAAAGGTGGGCCGTCTCTGCCATGGGCCAACTCTGGGCAGTTCCAGCAAAGACCATGCATGCGGGCCAGCACTGCCCCATGAAGCCTTGCAAGAATGAGTTTGGAAATCATTTTGGAGACAGAGTCCCAGAGATGTGATGCTGGTTTGGACACTGAGGAACAGGAACTGAGGACCTGCCTGCTGAGCGTGGAGTCCCAGCCCTGACGCCAGGTCTGGCACTGAAGGAGTGCTGAGCTGCATGAGAAGAGAAAGCAGAGAGAGAAGGAAAAGGGGGAGGAGGGAGACGTGGGGCTCCCCCGCCAAAATGCTTGTCTTCCTTCCTCCTCACTGTGCACCCTCCCTCTCTGCAGAGTCCCAGGGGACCACACCACCCGGCTGGCCCCTGTGGCTGCCCCAGTCCAGCTGCTGCCGGCAGGTTTGGTTAGACTGTACCCTTGTGCAGGCCTGTGATTCCTGCTGCCACTGTTAATGGGCATCGGTTCCCGCTGGGGGCTCTGCCAGGCCCCCAGCCGTTTGTATCCTGAGCCTGGTAATTAGAGCTGGAAGAATCCCAGGGGCTGGAGGGCAGGCTCTGTCTGGATAATCTCGGGAAAGTTCAGCTGCTCCTCTGAACTCGGCCTCTTTGGGGTTGGCAGCAGGGAGCCAGCAGGGCCAGCCGGGTGGCGTCTGCTTCACCTGCCAATGTGCTCTCGGGACAGGGCCCAGGGTTGCCGCCTCCCCCTCTGCTATCACTGAAAGCGTGCATTGACAGACTGAACGTACACGATGGCAGAGGACAGGAGTGCTGAACTGGAGGGCAGAAGACCCAGATTCAAGATCTCCCACCACCAAGCTCTGCAGCCTTGGGCAGTTCCCTAACTTCTCTGAGTCTCAGTCTCCTTCTGACCCTCGGGACCCTGCCCACCTCACAAGGTTGTAACACCAAAGGGCTCCTGGGCAAGCACTCTGCACTTGACAAAGGGCTCCACAGACGCGAGGGGCAGGGTCCATCTCCTAAGGCTGCCCTATTTGCTGAGGGCTGAGAGATGAGTGGAGGTGGAGTGGGGGGCAGGAGGGCATGTGTCCCACCGCCTCCGCTTGCCCTGAGCATGGTGTGTCCCTGTGCTCTGCCACGGCCCATCCTGGCGGCAGAAAAGGCAAAGGCTTTGCAGGCGTGAACCTGGCAGGCCTCCCCAGCGTTGGCAAGGCCCAGGGCAAGAGTACGCACGGAGGCCATTTTCCATATGTCTCATATTTAAAAGTCATAAATCAAGCTAACAAACCGTTAAATGAAATATGCTCTGTCCTCCTACCTTGTTAAATACATCTTCGTAATACCCTGGAAGGCCAGGAGCGAATTTAGAATTCTGGGACTCCCTGGCGCCTGCGCCGGGCTCTGGCTGCGTGGGAAAGCCCGCTTGAGCTCTGGTCTGCCTAGCTTCCTTTCCCATTGCCCAGCCCACTCATCCTCACCCCGGCCTCGACGCAGGTGTGGACGCCCAGCCTTCACGTCCAAGCTCTGTCCACACCGTCGCGAAGAGTCGGTCCTCAGGCCCTGGGGGTGCACGTGTCTGTGACGTGGGCTGGAGGGGGGCTGGAAGAGGCTTAGGGCTGTTTGGGCAGGACCCTGGGTGGGCTAGAAGGAGGGGTATGGGTACCAGATGGGCACGTCCCCTTGGCCTGCAGACTCCCCAGTCCATGGGTGGGGGGACACTGCCCCTGCAGTGTGGAGGTGGCGCCAGAGCAGGGGCCCTGCTGCCTGGTCTAAGGGTGGTTCACGCTGGTCATGGCTTCTAGTCGTGGCTTCAGCCTCCTACTTGATGGGTGCTTAGGCACGTCCCGGCCCCCTCTCTGACCTTCGGCCAGGGTCCCGTCCCCCTCCGTGTTCAGGCTCCCTGTGTAGCCAGTGAGGGGGTGTTTGAGTGACAGTCAAGGGCCCCCCTCTCTCTGATGTCCTCCCAGGTGCTGCCGCTGGCTGGTCCAGCCCCACTGCCAACCCAGCTGCAGAGAAAGAGGCCAAGAGTGCAGACCTCTGCCTCATTTATTCCGGTCCACTTCTCAGAAGCAGAGAGGTCATCTGGGCTGTTTGCGGGATGCCCCCGGAACCCCGAACGTCGCCTGCTACAGAGACGCAGAGAGCGCAAACTCACCAGGCACCATCCCTGTCAGTGTCGGCGCTGAGTAGCTGCCCTGTCCGGCGGGGGGGACATGCGGAGGGTACCCAGGGAGGGTCGTGCTCGCCAAGTCGCGGCCTGAGGAATCAAAGCAACAAATCACAGGGTGAGCATCTCCACGGCCAGCTGCTCATGTCCACAGCTCCCTGGACATCTGCACATTTGTCACGTCTGGATGCTTAACACCAATGTGCCCCCAGTCCACGTGCATGTGCATGCACGTGCACGCGCGCACACACACACACACACACACACACGCTTACCCACCCCTCCAGCCGCCCAGGCTCCACTCAGCAGGAAGCAGGGATGGCTCTGCCACATCCCTGGGAAACTGGAGCTCTGACCAGCTCCCCTTGCTCTCTACTCCCCAAGTAGGGCTTGGACTTCTCCATCCCACACCTTTTCTTCTGCTGTGCCCTCCGCACACGGCCCAACACCAGCCGCCTTCAAAGACCAGCTCAACCACCTCCCCCCTCCTCTTCCTTGACAGTGGGCGGGGGCTCCTGCCTGCCTCAGACCCGTATCTGGTCCTCACTGAACTTTTCCTCTTTGGGCTTAGAGCTTGTCATTCATTCAGTGATGGTGCAGGAAGCACCTCCTGACACCAGACACTGTTCTGGACTCTGTGACATGGAGGTTACGGCCTCAGCCCTCGGAGGCAGACATCCAGTGGGCACATGTCCACCTTGTTGCAGGCTGTCAGCTCCTGAGGGCAGGGGTGACCCCTCGTTCAGCACCCAGAACACCTGCCTCCACCACAGGGCTTAGCACCTATAGTAGGTCTTCATGAATAAATGTGTGAATGAATG
This sequence comes from Balaenoptera musculus, assembly GCF_009873245.2. Classification (NCBI taxonomy): domain Eukaryota; kingdom Metazoa; phylum Chordata; class Mammalia; order Artiodactyla; family Balaenopteridae; genus Balaenoptera; species Balaenoptera musculus. Next base: position 80,489,911 of record NC_045790.1, read on the forward strand.
CAGCAGCCAAGTGGTCTGGGTTCCAGGCCGTGTGGAAGAAAACCCCAAAGTGGTAGAACTCTGTAAGGGAAGTGCCACTGAGGTTTGCCGCTCAGGGAAAGAGCGGGGCTACAGCTCTTCAAACACTGCCAGTCACATGTATGTACCAAGGTGCTCACGCACAGACCAGCAATCCAGACCCTGGGAGACGGGACTGTTCAGTGATTACCTGCTGAGCTCTGAGGACGAGACCCTACCCTGGTGGGCGGAATTGGCAGTTGCCCCTAAAAGAAAGGGTTGCCCCTGCTGTCAGCCATCCTGGGAAATGGGTGGGAAATCAGGTGCCCTTGGGATGAGGGAGGGAGAGAGGGCGGAACCTTGACCTCTTCTGGATGTGGACACTGAGGACCGGGAAGGCCAGAAGAGGTCCAGCGGTGTGGGGGACCAGCCCCTGACCCTGCAGAGCCAGACTGGGGCCCAGGAGCCTCCCCTAGGGCCCAGTGGGGTGCTACCAGCAGGACACAGGTAGACGACTTTGAGCTCCTGCACCGCTAGCAGGTGGCCCAAGAGGAGGGACCACCTCTGACCAATGCCGCCCAGAGAATCCAAGGCAGCGTGTGGTATGAGCCTATAAATGGTCCCCCATATGAAATAACAGCGCTTCCAGTGCCAGTCACTCAAAGACTGTCCAGCCAGCGCCCAGAGGCTGCCTCGTTTCACAGGTTCTGCTTGTCTTCCGGACCCTTACAGAGCACAAGGCAGCTGCTCGACAGCAGGCCCCCGGCCCCCTCCCTCTGCTCAGCACCTCCCTGGCTTTGGACTGGGCATCTGGCTTGTGACAAGCATGGCTCGTGTCTCTTCACACGCGGCATTGCTGCAGCACAGCAGGTGCCCCAAGGTTTACCTCCCGGAGTCCTGATCGCCCCCTGAACTGCACGTGACTCCCCATGAGAGCTGAGATCAGACAGAAAAGTGGGGTTGACAGAACTGACCACACTTACATGGTGATTTCAAGAGGCTTGCCCCCTCCCGGCCCCCCGGCATCCCCTCCTTCTTCTGACCCAGCAACCACAGCCCTCCACGGCAGCTCCTTTCTGCACAGTCTAAGCTCCAGGATCAAGTCTTTGTACCCTAAGGCTGTAATGGCAGAGGCCTACAAACGTTTAAGTGAACAAAAGGCGTGGCCCTGCTAGAGAAGCAGAAACTCTCTGGAGGCCATAATACTCCCCTCCATCTGGGGTCAAGGGCTCTCAGAGCTCTTCTTGACCAACCCCTGTGCCATTTTGCAGACGGAAAAACTGAGACCCACGGCAGGGAGAGGGGAGCAACTGGCCCAGGTACGTCTGCCCATGTTTCCTAACATCAGCCCAGGAGCCACCTCTATCTTAAGCAGCATCCTGTTGGGGGTTGCGGGAGCACCCAGGCCCAACACAGTCTTCTCCACACTTGCTACAGAGATTTGGTGACCCAAGGGCCACTGAAAAGATGTCTCAGGAAGCAGAGTGAGCACAAGTGTCAGAATACTCGGTGCAAGATCGTGGTGCCAGGGGCCAGACTGTGAAACGTGTAGAGAGAGCACAGGCTGGGGCTGCTCTAATGGGTCGGCTTCCCCACTGACCCGTGGCGCACCCACTCGGCCCCGGCCCCAGACTCAAACCACAAACACCCTGATGACAACAACAAACCACAAACGCTTACACAGAAATTGTAAACACCAGGCTCTATTCTCCGTCTTTTAAATCATTAACTCATTTAACCCTCAACAACCCTATGAGGTAAGGTACCGATACTTTCCCCACTTTATAGAATAATGAGACGGAGAAAGGTCAAGTAATTTGTCCAGGGCTGCACAGTAAGGGCCAGGGTTTGAACCCAAGCAATCCAGTGGCAAAGACCATATGTTTAGCCAGTCCACTCCACTGCCTTGCACAGGTACCTGGCTGTGCTTCTGTCCACCCGACTCTCAGCTGGGACAGCAGGCTGAGCCCTGCCTTCAGGCCACAGCGTCACCATGGCTTACTGGCTCCCTCATGCAGAAGGAAATTCAACTACACGGTTTTTGTGATATATGTGTTGAGGTGGGAGCCAGGACCACACCAGCAGGAGGCCAGATCTGCCTCCTGAAAGATGCAGGTATTATCCTGATAGGAGGCTGCCTGGTGCAGGGGGCTCCTGGGGCCAAGCTGCACGAGGTCCGCACCCCACCTGTCTGCCTGAGATGGATAAGAGGCTCCTGAGAAGGGAAGGGACTTGCCCATGACACTCTACTGATTTGAGGCAAGGCTGGGACTGGAATCCAGCTCTCCTGTCTCCTGGGATTTGGTTCTTTCTTCAACAGGGGCTGTTCTTTTGGTCACATCTGAACCTCAACGGTTTCTGCCGCTGTTACATATGCTTTAAAACCCTGATCCCATCTAAAGAAGATATACAAAAATGGCCAATTCGCTATCAGGGAAATGCAAATCAAAACCACAATGAAACACCACTTCATACCCATTAGAATGGCTATAATCAAAAAGACAGATTTTGACAGCATTGGGAAAGATGTGGAAAATTGGAACCCTTATACACTGCTGGTGGGGATATAAAATGGTGCAGCCACTTTAGAAAAGTCTGGAAGTTCCTCAAAAAGTTAAACATAGAGTTACCATGTGACCCAGTAATTCACTCCAAGAGAAACAAAAACATATGTCCACACAAAACATGTACATGTATGCTTAAAGCAGCATTATTCATAGTAGCCAAAAAGTAGAAACAATTCGAGTATCCATCAACTGATGAATGGATAAAGAAAATATGGTGTATCCATACAATGGAATATTTGGCAATAAAAAGGAATGAAGTACTGATACATGCTACAACATGGATGAACTTGAAATCATTACGCTAAGTGAAAGAAGCCAGCCACAAAAGACTACATATTGTATGATCCTATTAATATAAAATGTCCAGAATAGGCAAATTTATGGAGACAAAAAGTAGATTAGTGGTTGCCTTAGTCTGGGGGTGGGAAACAGGGGGAAGGGAGGAACTGCTAATGGATATGAGGTCTTTTTTTGGGGGGGGGGTGCAATGTTCTAAAATTGGTCATGGTGATGGTTGCATGACTTTGTGAGTGCACTAAAAGTCATTGAATTGTACACCTCATATGGGTGAATTGTATGGTATGTGAAGTATATCTCAATAGCACTGTTATTTTTTATTCTTGCCATCTATCATCACCATCATCTTGAAAAAGAAAAAGTCATTTGACACCAAAAATGTAGGAAGGACATACTATTAAACTGTTTCTGAAACCAAATAAAATTATCTTTAAGGAAAAAATATACAATAAAAGATTGATAAAATGGATTACTTAATAGAACAGACCAAAAATCTCTTGCCTGGTAAAAACAAAATAAGCAAAGTCAAATGATAAATGGCGGACTGAAAGAAATTATTTGCAGCATATACCGTAGATAAATGGCTACTATCCCGATATATCAAGAGCACATAAGAATCAAAGGGAAAAGAACAAAAATCCCGTAGAAAAATGCACAAAATTCATGAACATAAAACTCACCAAAAAAAAAAAAATCTATATATATATGTAAAATGACAAACAAATTGAAAAGACGTTCAGTTTACTCATAATACTAGAAATGCAAATTAAATGCAAAATTGTACAACCCCATGTGGAGGGGGATTTGGCAACATCTAACAAAACCACACAAGTGTTTACCTTCCAACAAGCAATCTCACTTCTAGGGATTTACCCTGAACATACAGATGCCTTCAGCAATACACAAATGCATACACACGGGTTAGTCACTGCAGCACTATTTGTAACTACAAAGTACTGGAAACGACCTAAAGGCCCAAGCCTAGAGAACCGGGTGAATAAACTGTGGCGCGCACACACACTGGGGTGCTGTGCAGCTGTGCAGAAGAACGAGAAGCCGGAGGGCTGCGCCTGGCACAGGCGATGGAAGCCAGGAACTGAACCCTGGTCTCCCCACGCCTTTGCAGCAGGTTGCTGTCCTCCACACAATCCCAGGTCAGAACCCTTAGGGAACTTCAAGTTCAGGTTCCAAATGACTAACTTTGGAAAACCACGGAGGAACGATGGTAGGGAAGGGACAAAAGTACACTGTTGGTCCTGGAGGTGCGTGAGTTTGGAATGCTCAAAATACAAACGAGTGAAGGGGAGAGGGCGCAGGGCTGGCTTAGCCACAGCTGACACTGGTGGAGGAAGTGGCCTCTGGAGGCCAGACCCATCCCGAGGGAGGAGACGCTCAAGCCAGTGCAGAGGGTGTCAGGCTCCAGGGGGCACGAAGCCACCTTCACCTGCTCAACTCTCATACAGGCCCCCAGTTGCCTCCAGAGCCAAATCTGGACTCCTGGGCCTGGCAGGGGGCGTGGAATTTGGAATCACACAGGTCTGGGTGCAAACTTAGCACCACCACTTCCCAGCCGTCTGACCTTTGGCAAGTAATACAATCATCTGAGCTTCAGTCTTCCTTTTGTAATTGGAAAAAGAGCGTATTTATTGGGAGCAAAACAATGTGGTGCTTGCTGTGACAGTATTAAAACATGTCCGCAAAACATGTCTTCTTTGCTAGCCTTCTCATAGAGGGAAGGGGTCTATGTCCCCTTGCCTTGAATCTGGGCCACTTTGGTGACTAGTCAACCAACAGAGCAACAACTTCCTTAGAGGTTCCTATGAGCCAGGCCCTGGGCCAGTACTTTACATGCCTTATCTCAGTCAACACTCACAACAACCCCAGAATGTGGGTGCTATTATTTTCCCCACTCTACAGATGAGGAAATGAAGGCCTCAAGCAGTTGATGTGCCCAAGGTCGTACAGCTGATAATCATGATCGCCAACATTTTTGCAGCACTTACTATATGCCAGGCACTGTTCTAACACTAGGCAGCATTCCAAACACTGTTCACTGTGTTTTGTAGATATTAACCCATTTAATGCTCAGAAACTCTGTAAGGTAAGTCCTACTATTATCCCCATTTTACAGATGTGGAACTAAAACACAAAGAGGTTAGGCACCTGCCCAAGGTCTCACATCTAGTAAGAAATGGAGCCATATCCAAACTTAGACATTCTGGCACCAGATTCCTCACACTCCCCCAGTACACTGGGCGCTTGTCCTTTTCCTGCCTGTAAATTGGAGGTCCCCAGACAGCAAGAGCTGCTCACATCCCTCCCTTCCCTGCACTGGCCGGGCACACAGTAGGTGCTCAGAAAACGTCTGCCAAGGTGAAACTAATCAAAAGACATTGGTTCTCCCGTCTGAAAGAAACTTTGGTTCCCATCTCATCAACATCTCAGAAAGCCCTTCATCATGAACTCCACAAGATAACTAGGCCTGATTTATCTTTTTGCTCGGATGCAACTTTTTCTTTTTCATACAGGCCATTTCTAGGTAGGCTCTCTCTATGTACACTAATGGGGGGAAATCTGAATCCAATTAACTTCAAATTTAGCTCATAATGAACTTATCTCATTTTGCTACCAGCTCCATTCTCATCGTGTGGCAGTAATTAACCACTGGGGGTTGTCACTCCCAGACACATGACATGGAGATCCTCCCATCTCCTCACTTCAAACCCTTACAGAATTCATTACCCTGACAGTGTGCAAACCCTTCATTCTGAATACCGCAGGGCACCAACCAAACTCCCCCTCTATCTGCCTGACCGTGTGTGAGTGAGAGAAAGAAGAAAGCGAGCCACTGAGGAGGCATGAATTATTGTGAACAAGATGGGAGCAGGATGCTGGTGATGGTTCAATGGCCAGAGCAGGTCTGCCAGCCTTGACAGCCCTGGGTTGGAGGTTCTGCCCAGAGGAGGGTAGTCTCCACCCACAAAGCGCAAGCTCTAAAGGAATATGGCAGAGCTGGCTGGGGAAGGCTAAGTCCCTTCCAAACTGGCGATCATATCCACTGGAGACTCTTAATGCCCAGGAAGCCTGCACACCCCAGGTTGGGGCAATGGTGACTTGCTGTGTGACCTCAGGTAAGTTCTACCACCTCTCTGGGCCTTAGTTTTCCCATCAGAACACTCAAGCAGTGGGAACAGATGGCCTCTGAGGGTTTTTTCTGCTCCAACATTCTATAGGTCAGAAGCCTCACTTTACCCCTGTGTTGTTGGAAATGGAGGCCGGGCCAGCTGCTATAGAGATGGAAGTTCCTGCCCAGCTAGCCTCAGCACTCCCGCCTAAAGCCTCAGGTACCCTGGGGCCCCTGGATTAAATCCTAGTGAAAGGAGGGTAAGCATCAGTCTTGTTTCTGTCTTCAGGAAAGGAACTTACGGCAGGAGATGGGGGCTGTCGACCTGCACTTTACTGCCATGGCCCCCTCACCAAATTTCCACAAGGGCGAACAGGCACCTGGCCCGGAAAGCAGGTCCTCCTCGGCTGTGGCTAGTTTTCAGAAGAAGCTGGTTTCATTTCATTTGGGAATCGCCTGTCTATGTGAATGTTGACTCAAATCCAGTTTCTAAAATGTACACTGAGGGCCAAAGAAAACTTATCTGAAGCCCACGTTTAGCCCTCAGACGGCCAATTCTCAACCTTTCCTATCCTCAAAGCTCTCGAATCCTGTCTGAACCTCCCCACACCATCACCCCCACCAGCTTCACCAGCTGCCAGGCCTTTTAAGGACATGAGCCCTGCCTGGGTGTCCAGGTAACTGTGAAAGAGGTAACCACCGTGCAGGGCAGAACAGGCCAGGGGATGGAGGAAAAGCACAGCAGGAGGCGACTGGTGAGAAACTGGGGCACGACCACAGCCAGCTCCCTGCGGCCATCCTAACCGCCTACCATCTTCCTTATTTCGGGGGGGGGGGGGGAAGGGACAGCCCCAGCCTCCCAGCCACGCCAGCTTCCAAGACACCCGTTCTCCCTCAAGCCCAGTCAGTCCCCAAGCCCCTCCTGACTCTCCATTGCCTTGGTGCCCTCTCCTCCCTGGCCCGACCTGCCAGGTCAGACTGTTCTTCCCTTCACTCTGTTTCCTGGCAACCTCCTCTCAGCCCCCTGCCCTGTCCCTGCCCTACCGTCTGTCTGGATGGCTTGTCAAGGCTGCTCTTCCAGAGTCCCGGCATCCAGCCACCAAACCGCTCGGCTCACCCTGAAGGACAGCTTGGAATCGCGCAGGAACTCAGTGAGGGCTCTGAAGCCAACGCTTCTGATTCTATCTTGGTTCAATAATTTAACCAGAACTGCAGACACTTCTACTTCTACAACATTTTCTCAGAAAACACTTCCTCAGAGTCACAGAACCATGAGAAAGCCTTTTGCATGTTAAGAAACATTATGAAAACTTAAAAAGAAAAGGTCATAAAGGTGGGAAGCATAGCCTTTCAATGTCACGGGGCACCATTTAACAGGCACACCCAAGGATCATACTTCTAAGAGAATATGGCTGTGTTTGATGATTCTTTACTGTTTGATGAGAGCCTAGAAATAGGGAAGTTACACATTAATGTGTAGATTTCTATCAAGTAGAAAAGATAACCCCAAAGGTTTGGGTTTATTGCCCTATAGGGCATTAACCAATTTTGTATCTAATCTAGCAATTTTATTCCAACATTTTTTAAAAATGCCTTTCTCCATGGACAATATAAACCCTGTTCCTCAAATGTTCTTGGAACCACTTTTATCTTTTTATAGGTTCGCTCATTAATATGAGTTGAGTAAAATCTTCATGTGTTCATTCTATATTTGTACATGAGCTATGTTCTTAATTTTTTAAAAATTATACTTTGACACTCGTTATAGGAAAAAGCCAACAAACCCTGAGTGAGTTGAGTTGAAGATTTTCAACCAACACCAAAGCAGGTGACAGTAAACAACTGCCGCCGTAGGAGAGGGAAAGAGGAACAACCCAACACCCAGGATCTGGGAAGGGGATTAATCCTGCTGCACAAACCCCCGGTGTGTGTGTACACGAAGTGCGTATGCCACCAGGCTCGTTCTTTCCAGCTGGCGTTTGAAATGTGTGACAGTTTGAACAGGGGCTGCTCCGGAGTCTCCCTTTGTTCAGACCTGCCACAAGCAAAGGGTGTGTGAGCTGGTGGGTGCAGGGGGAGTGTTTCACCTAGAGGGGAAAGGCTGGCAACGAGGGAGTAGCCCAATTGCCTGCACACAATGGACGTGCTAATTGCAGACGGGCCTATCCAGTCATTAAAGCAGACCTGGCCGGCTCCTAATGACAGGTTTATCAGCCATTAGTTTAGGTGGTGTTATTTACTTAGAAATAATAACCCTCAATTTCTTTCCCCCAAATTACTTAATCCCCACTTTCAACTAATTCTGACTAGCCCTCCTCTAATTGCCCTGGCTAAAGATCTAATCTGGATTTGTCTAGCAGGGAAGACAACTCTGAGAATTCATTCATCAGGGCTCTGTTTACTTTGCAGCCTCAGGCCTCCCCATTCTTTCATTCCAACCGACCTCATCTACTCCCCTGGAATCACTGGGAACTTCCGGACTCCAACAACTGTGTTTCAATTTCAAGAAAATGTTTGAATTTCATCTGCCTGGCATTTTAGAGCAGATACTGGGGCTCAGTCAATATTTCCATGTACATTTATGACAAGATCTTCCTCAACTAGCAACTGTTGATCCAACGTAATAAACCAACAAAGGCAGGGTTCTAGTGAGCAAGACTGCAAAGTGGCTCTGCCACGCTCATGGCTCCGGGCGTCCCTGACAGGACAGGTGCTGCTCCAGGGAGAGACGGAAGCCAGTATTTACAGCAAGAGGACAGCAAGGGCCACTGTGGGCTAGCTCAGGTCTTCACTCATTCATTTGTTCACTCATTCATTCATGCATTATCTGATCCCTACTGAGTTCTAGCACCAGAGGACCTGGAGATGATAATAACAGTAATAATAATATCCACAACAATAACAATGATTGTTTATTCAGCTCTTACCATGCGCCAGGCACCATTCGAAGTGCTTATATGTATGATCTCATTTAAGTGTCACAGCCACCCTGGGAGATATAAACCTTTATAATCCCTAATTTGCAGATAAGATGGTGGCACTTGGAGGCAAACTGAGGCCAACTGATGCCAGAGTCCGTACCTTTACCGCCCCCCTCCCCTCATTATTCTTCTTCAATAGGTGAATTGCAAAAAACAAAACACACCTCCTTTTGACCTGCAATTCTACTTCTAGGACTTTACCTATGGAAACACACAGAAAAGTACACCAAGATTTATATTTAATGGGAAGGAAGGAGGGAAGGTGGGGAAGGAGGGAGACAATCCAAGTGTCTATCATAATGGCTGGATTAAATAAATTATGATACTTCCCTGTGATGGAATATTGCACACTTCTGAAAAACAACGAGGCAGATTTGAGTGTGCGGACTGTGGAAAGAGCTCCAAGATACATTATTGAGTGAATAAAGCTAAGTGCAGAAGAGCACTGTGCACAGTGTGATTTTATTTGTGCCAGTAAAAAGTGGATAAATCTATCTGCTGATAGATGCATAAAAATGTTACTGGAAGTATACACAAGACACGGTTAACTTTGGGGTGAGGGATTACGGATGGGAGGGCTGAGGTTGGGGAAAGGAGAACTATTTTCCATTTTATATTTTTCTGTATGGTTTAAATATTTAACCACATGCATGTATTACTTTTTATTCAAAATTAACTTTCTGATTTAAAATTAACTTTTTCTTAAGAATCAGACACTGTCTGTGCCCCAAGGGGCTCACTGACAGTCTTGAAGGGGAGATAATAATGAATCTAGGATGCACAAAGGGCACACTCCCCCCACTCCCCCCTGCTCCCACCTCAGCAGCTCCTGGGCCAGAGCTGTCATGGCGGGAAATCCTCGCTTTCAAGGACAACATCATGATGCCAGGAGCATCTTGGCCAAGTCACACATCCACAGCTTATGGTCCCACCAGGCCTCCCCCACGCCAGCACCCAGCCCTGCACAGACAGAAAATGCAGTGATGTCCCGCCCATCCGAAATGTGCCATCAGGGAACCTCAGTCCTGACAATCTGGCTGTGAGTAGCCAAAAGGTGGGCACAAAGCCTGTCCCTAGAGCCCCCCTGGGCACCAGCTCTGGCAGGCCAGGTCCTCATCTGCACACAGTTCCAACAAGCTCAGTGGCTTGGTTTCCCAGCTGCCAGCAGATTGAAAACAGCAAAATAAGAAGAGAGAGAGAGACTTCTAGAGCCAGGCAAACTGATGTTAGGAGAAGTGACAGGTGAGCAGCAAGGATGGAGACGGGAAAACAATATAATCCGACATAAGAAGCCCAAACCTCAGCAGCCTGGGGTGCTTGGCGGAGGGCAAGCTGCCTGCTTACAGACCTCCAGAGCCTTCGCCGCTGCAGCGGTCGAGGTTCAGGGATGCTGGTTCACGGAGGTGAACCTGGGTGCTGTCATTGGAGGAGGGTGAACTTCTGACTCTCCAGCATGATTATGTGCATCTCTTATCTGAGAAACTGATATGACAAACCACTGTTTTGAAAGTTGGCTTGGGACCTATATAATCACAAGTAGCAGATGGAGAAAAGCCCAGTTGTCCATCTCAGTCTAGGATGGGTCCTTAGAGAACCCTTGTACGGTGCATGGCAATGGAAAAGACCACCAGGAGATTCGATTGCTGATGGAAACCCTCCTCGCCTCCACTCCTGGTTATGGTACGCACCCACCCAAGCTGGCTGGAGGATATTGAAAATGTATTCTTGCCTCCCAATGTCTCGGAACAATGGAGTCCCATGGCTGGACTGAAACTTGGAGGTGTCCCAGTCCCCCCGCCGCCCTGACTCAGGGCTGACAATATTCTCATCACGTTTACCGACCCCAGGCTGCTAATGCAGAACACACTTCCCAAATCTAATGGTTGGGAGTCTCTTCCTTCCCAAGAATTGTTTTATACATAAACTAGATGATTACTAAATGGAAAGTGGAATGAATAAATGAATACACAGAAAGCATCGAGTTCCCCTGAGGTGACCTTCCAGATTGGGGGACTTTAAATCTTTGTAAAAGGGCACAGTGTGGCATGGTAGTTAGGGACAAAGGCCACAGCCTGGCAGTCTCAATTCAGACCCTGGGTCCACCCTTGTTGGCTGTGTGATCTTGAGCAAGTTGCTTAGCCTCTCTGTGTCCATTTTCTCATCTATACATGAAGATCTGCCTCATCGTGTTGTTGTGTGGATTAAGTTAACAAATGCATGTAAAGCCCCCAGCACAGGGCCCAGCACAGAGCAAACACTCAATAGTGCCACCACAGCTCCATAGCTCACCCGAGAGCACAGCCAGATCAGTCTTTGAAGGTGTGGCTCTGCTCTCCTCAAGCCATTGTCAGAACCTGCAATGGCTCCCCACTGCCAACCCAGCAAAGACCACACCGTTAACTAAAAACACGAGCCCACCCGGAGCCCAAATCCCAGTCCTGACTCCTACCCGCCGTGTGACCTTGGGCGAGTGATCCAGCCTCCCTTTCCTCACATGTTTAAAGAAGCAGGAAGGCTCCGCAACAGTTCCTCCCTGGTGGGGTGATTGTGCGTGAGGCGAGTGCCTGGCTCGAGCCCCTCACTGCCCACTCCCTATGCAAGCGCACTGCCCTTTCGGGCCGCCTGTCTTCCTTTGTGCCCCATAAATCATTTGAAGAACGAAATGTGAAAGACGGTAAGTGAAGAAGGAAGCCATACTCTACACGAAGGTGGAAAGTCTCAGAAAGCTCACCCACCCACCACTGGGTGTCCCCGCCGTGCGGTTGAATTCACGTACGATGGTTGGAGCTCTGCTGAGCTCTATTTGCCAGGTACTCTTCTACGTGCTTTATGCGCCTTGTCTCATTTAATCATTAAAACAATCCTACAAGGTAGAAGTTATTATTATTGCTGTTGCTGATACTGAGAGGATGAGCCTAGCGGTTAAGTGCACTGGCTCTGGGAGCAGACTACTGGATTCAAATCCCAGCTCTGCTCCTGACTAGTTGTTTTGTAATCTTGGGCAAGATTTCACCTCAGTTTCCTCATCTATAAAATGGGGCTGATAATAACACCACCTCCTTAGAGTGTTTAAAAGGATGAAAGAGGGGCTTCCCTGGTGGCGCAGTGGTTAAGAATCTGCCTGCCAATGCAGAGGACACGGGTTCGAGCCCTGGTCCAGGAAGATCCCACATGCCGTGGAGCAACTAAGCCCGTGCACCACAACTACTGAGCCTGCGCTCTAGAGCCCGTGAGCCACAACTACTGAGCCCATGCGCCACAACTACTGAAGCCCTCACGCTTAGAGCCCATGCTCCACAACAAGAGAAACCACTGCAGTGAGAAGCCCGTGCACCACAACGAAGAGCAGCCCCTGCTCGCTGCAACTAGAGAAAGCCCATGCACAGCAACGAAGACCCAACGCAGCCAAAAGTAGTAAAAAAAAAAAAAAAAAAAAAAGGATGAAAGAGTTACTACAGGTGAGGCCCTGAGAAAGGTGCCTGGCCCATGTAAGTGCTCCCAGCTATGCTTGTTATTTCCTCCAGTATTTGGAGGAGGCCACTGAAGCTGAGAGAAGTTAAGTAACTTGCCTGAGGTTGCACAGGCAGAAAATGGGCCGGGCAGGGCTGTGGGGCAGGATTAGAAACCAGGCAGCCTGTGCTCTTAACCACCAACCTCCAAATCTAGGGTGGGTTTGAAATGAAGTCAAGCATGGTGGGAAGCACCTGCTGGACCTTTCCAGCTAAAGGGTGAGGTCAGGGCTTGAGGACCGAGTGTAAAAGCCCTGGACTGGGAGTTGGACGCCCTCCACGTCCTACCGGGCCTTCAGGCAGATCCTCCCCTCTCTGAACATTCTCATCTGTGAACCCAGAGTCCCAATCCCAGGCCACCCGCCTGGGAGGAGATCAGACAATGGTAGAGACTTGAGGAATGTGTATTATCAGGTTCTCAGCCTCCTTCCACGTCGGGCTGACTGCCCATTTATTTTAAGAAATAGTCAATAGGTACATGTCGAAGTCAGAAAAGCCTCCGATAGGCTTCTGATCTCATGAAAAGGGACCAAGGCCTGTCACAAATCCTAAACCAGTGCCTTGGCCCATCCACTTCTGGTCTAGAGGGTAACAGGCTGGTGGATGTCACAAGATATGGGCCCAGAACCAACAGAGCCGAACCAGATGACACCCTCTCCCTCCAGTTGTTTCCCCAAACCACACAACAAGATTGGAAACCACCACCGAGGGGGCCCACACGAGACGCAGGCTGGGCAGGTGTGCTGCTTGCCGAGGAAAACCAAGCCCACCCCGCAGAGGCACCTCCCAGGGTGCACGGCAAATTAATGTGCTGCAGAGAACACGCATTAAATTGTGCTGCTGGCCTGCGCCACAGGCTGCTGAAGCACCAGCCCATCCCTCCCCGGCCCTCCCCTCTCAGAGAGGCCGAGTCAGGTGCCGGGGCTTCTGAGAAGCCCAGCGTAGCTTGGGCTCTTCTTTGCAAGCCATTGCCAGTTCTGGGATTGCCCGTGCCCTGCCTCTCTCGTGGGCCATCAGGAGACCCAACTGGGATCATAGAAGTGAGAGTGCTTCGTGCAACACGGAACGGGCCCTACTGAGCAGGGGCATCACGTGGGGACAAGTGCACGAGTCCGTCGAGCCTGGGTTCAACTTGCCAGTTACTCACCATCTCAGTGACCACAGCTGGGGAAACCGAGGCTGAGAGAGGCTCAGAGTAGCAAAGATCCCACGTGCAGCAAAGAGCGGCCCTGAGATTCAGTTCCTGTAATCGGACTGCAGGCTTCCTGGAGGCGGCAGGACTGGAACTGGGTCTCAGTGGGTAAGGCTCCTCCAGGGGGATCGGGAGCAGGGCTCGGGCTGAGTCAGGGCCGGTGGGCAGTACTGGTGGGTCCCGTCATGCCAGTGAATGAGCCTCGAGGGGCAGCGTGCTTGGGACTGGTCTGAGTCTCCTCAGGCACAGGCAGAAGTTGGGGTGAGGTGGGTGGGCAGCTGGGGTGTAAGGTAGGAGGACCAGGTTCCAGAGGTGGGACCGAGAGCAAGGCTGAGAAGAGAACACACACGCTGTGTGAGTAGCCTTCACACTGTCTTGAAAGCCACTTTGGAACTGGAGAGCACCAGAGCCCAAAGGACACGAAAGGTCGACCAGGCAGGGGGTCCAGCTGTGTTCCCTGGGGCTTCCTGGGGCACCTCGGGGGGCCTCTGGGATGGCCACCTCTCAACCACTGAACCTCAATTCTGACTGTTTACATAAAGGCTTCCCAGGAAGATTTCATCTGAACAAAACTTTTCTGGACAAAAACTAAAACAAAACAAAACAGAAACAAAAAACTTAATTGTTGGAAAATCACTAATTGCCTATATACTGCAGGTGAATGAAGAAGCCCCTTTGAGGGCGAGGCCTTGCCCAGAGCTCCTCACACAGTAGGCCCAGGCTCTGAGCTCCCAGAGCCCCCGATCCAAAAAGGCGTGGGCACTGGTGAACAAGCCAGGCTCCTGCCCATTTGTATCTAAACCTGCCGTGCGAGTGTGTGTGTGTGTGTGCGCGCGTGTGTGCGTGTGTGTGTGTGCGCGTGATTTTTGTCACATCTTTGTATTTATTGCACCTGCCGGACAGGACCAGGTAGGGGAACACACACAAGAACCAGACTTCCCAGAACGTGCCACTGGTTTCTTCCCTCTGTGTTACCAACAAATGACTGCACTTCCGTGAGCCTCACTTTCCAAATCCACAGAATGGGGATATACCCTTTGCCCTGCCTCCCAGGGTTCCTGGGCTTTGGAAATGGAGGAAGGAGAGATGGAGGAAATGAGAATGACAGGGAGGAAGAAGCCAGAACCTTCTGGTGAAAAACTGGAAACATTCAAACATACAACCCAATGTGGCACCAGCTTGAGTTTTAAAGTCCGGAGGGCCGGTGTTTGCCACCCCCGGCAACCAAGCACTATTTATGTGGTCTCAGCAGGTTCCCTAATTTCTGCCACTCAGTTTCCTTGTCTACAAAATGGGATATAATACCCATTTCACAGGGTTATTTGAGGTCTGAACCAGGTCATCGTGGAGCCTGGACTCGGCCAGCACGCGGTCAGAGGCCTCTCCCGTCCCCTCCTGCCCAGGCCCCAGGTCCCCAGCTTCCCCCTCCCATCGCGAGCTCCTTCTGCTCCAGCCGATCCCACCAAAATGAACCTCACCGGGCAGGAGGACTGGGAGAATTAAAACACGCAATCAAACAGCTTCTTGACGGGAAATGCTTTAGAAATTTTCGGCTCCATTTACTTCTCAATCTAATTTTGTCCTCGGATGCACATTAGGAGCGAGATGGGATCTCATGTGGTTTGCCCGCGCTCCACACACCAGCAGGAGGCGGCCCGCGTGTCTCCACTGCCTTGAGTGGCATAATGAGGGCGCCCTTGAGCAAGAAGTCCCGTCCTGGACACCCTGGCACCCTCGGCCCAGCCTCTCCCACCGGTGCCCCTGGGTGGGCTTTGGGGGAGGTATCACCAAGTCACAGCCCCTCCGCATCCACGGCCAGCTCAGGCCCCAGTGCAGACGCCTGTCACCACCCACCCCTCAACTGTCTCCCTGCCCGGCTCCAGCCTCCTCCAGGACCCCAGCCCCTCTGCAGACCGACCCTGCGCTCCTCACTCCCACCACCCCAGCATCAAGTCCAGGCTCCGCGCTGCCCTCCGTTCCTGCTGGAGGAGCGGAGCCTCCAGCTCCCCACCCCCACTCCAGTCCCACATGGCTTGCTTTCCCCCAGCCGCCTCCAAACCTCAGCAATGTTGCTGCTCTGCCTTGGCAGCTCTGGGCAAACACCACCCACGTCACCTCCTGCGGAAAACCTTCTCAGATGCCCCGCCCTGCCGGGCCCTGCCCTGCCCACCCATTAGTCCCCTCAGAACCCCTGTGCCCGCTCCACATCGCGGCGCTCATCAGGCTGCCCAGGACGGCTGTCCGCAGAAGACACAAGACTGAACCCTTCCAGGGCAGGGACGGTGTCCCACTCATTCATCTGTTTTCCCGTGGAAGCGGCACGGTGCTCAGCTGGGGCCAAAGAAATGCTTACTGGTTCATTCATTCATTCATTCATTCATTCAGAAAACCTTTCCAAGCCTTTCTTCTAGGCCAAGCCCTATGTCAGGTACTGGGGACGTGCCCTTAAGAACAGGAAGCTTTCTCTTTGAGACCAACGGATGATAACTTTCCATCATCCCCACTGGAGAAAAGCCGCCAGCCAAAGCTCAGTTCTAGCAAAGGGAAGTGCCTCTAGCCACCGCCAGAACTCCCTGGGGCTGGGACTGGGCCACTGGGTCCTTGCCTCCTCCCTCTCCCTTACTCTTTAGTCCAGTTACTCAGCGAAAGTCATCAAATCCTGGAGAAACAGCCCAACCCCACCTCCAGGCTCCAGGGCCCACTGCAGCTTCTCTCTAGCGCTTTCCTGGTGACCAGTACAGTCACTTCCCCCACTCTTTGGGTGCTTTCTGACCTGTGTGCAGACGTCCTTGGGTCTGAATTTAATGATGCCTCAAATCCTATGGAAGGGGTTGACTGTAGTCAATAAATGACTCAAAGAACAAGACCCTCCTAACTGCCAAAGCCACGGTGCTTCTCAGTCCTGCTCGCTGGGATCTCTGCTCGCTCCCTAATTCTTCAAACATCTTTGGCCACCTCACACCATTGAACACCCTTCTTTTGTTTTTTGGGGTTTTTTTTTTATACATTTTATCACAGTCTTTTTTTTCTATTAAATTTATTTATTTTATTTATTTTATTTTTGGCTCTGTTGGGTCTTTGTTGCTGCGCGCCGGCTTTTCTCTAGTTGGGTCGACCAGGGGCTACTCTTCGTTGTGGTGTGTGGGCTTCTCATTGCAGTGGCTTCTCTTGTTGCGGCGCACAGGCTCTAGGCGCGCGGGCTTCAGTAGTTGTGGCACTTGGGCTCAGTAGTTGTGGCTCACGGGCTCTAGAGCGCAGGCTCAGTAGTTGTGGCGCACAGGCTTATTTGCTCCACGGCATGTGGGATCTTCCCAGACCAGGGCTCGAACCCGTGTCCCCTTCATTGGCAGGCAGATTTGTAACCACTGCGCCACCAGGGAAGCCCCCTTCTTTTGTTTTGGGAATTTTCCACCTTAAGAGTTTAGGCTCCTCACAACAGAAGTCAGGAGCTTGACCTCCCAGCCTCCCTTGCAGCTGGAGCACAGGCGCCATCCTGGCTCCATCAAGTAGACACATGTGTGTGAGTCGTTAGTCTAGAGGCAAGTGACGCAGAGAACTAGGTGCCTGTGGGATAGAGGTTCTACTGGTGATATCTGGTGTCCAGTGACAGCGACGTGAGCTGAGGGCTCTGTGTCCACAGGCCAAGGTGTGGCGTTTCCACAAGACCAGTCCTGTGCTGTTTCAGGTGTGGTTCAGGTGGTCAGGTGTGGTTCCTGGCTGTGAAGCCTCCAAGTCTAGTTCTGTGGGCCTCTTGAGAGTCTTAAGTTCTACTTAAGCAGCCAGAGAGAATTCTGTTGTTCCCACCTCAGGGCTGTGACTGCTCTAGGCTCCCAGATGGAGCGCATTCATGGTCTGCTTTGTCCTTCACCAATCACCTCTTCCCAGACTTCTCCATGGCTTCTTCTCTCTAGCCATCCTTGTTGTCCAGTTTCTTCCAGGAGCTCTGCTGCTCTCAAGCCTTTCTATCTATGCATCTTCACCGGGTGACCCATCTCCTCCATGCCCATGACTTCCAAATTGGTATCACCAGCCCTAACCCCTCCTCCATCACCCTCTGGACGTTTCCACCTGGGCGTCCCTGGGCCACCAGAAAATATCCAAACCAGCTCTTCTTCCTGTTGTCTTTGTCTCAGCTGGTGGCTCCGTTATCCACCCAGTCCCCCAAACTCCAGCCAGGGGAGCCATCCTTGACTTCCATGTCTCACCTGTCCCCCACATCTGACTATTGCCAATTCTACTCCTCAAAATTTTTCCTCCATACTCATCTCCACTGCCTGGGTCCAGGTCCTCATCCTTTCTCTCCTGGACTTTTACACCCATCTTCGATGAGTTCACTCTTCTTGCTGGTCTCATCCACACTACGTTCACCCTCTGTCAAGACCCCAGAGAGAGTTCTTGGAAGATGCCACTCCTTACTTAAAACCCCGCAAGTTTCCCCAGAATCCAGAGGTTATGATCCCAGGTCCTTGGGAGCCTCTGTGGTCTGACCTTTCCTCACCTTCAGCTGCACAACTCGCCACTCCTGGGGCTGCTGGCTCTTCTTCACCCACCTGGTGCTGTTTCTGCCTCTCTCACTTGTTCCCTCTGCCTGGTATGTTCTTCCTCATCCGCCCTCCCCAGCCTGGCTAATTCCTACTCATTCCAATCAACTCCAATGTCACCTCCTGCAGGAAGCCTTCCTTGGCCACCTCCCCACACAACCTCAGGAAGGCATAGGTGGCCCTCCTCTGCTCCTGTGACATCTACCACATGCTTCTCTCATGGTAGTTCCATGTTTTATAAACATTTATTGAGCACTTCTGATGGGGCAGAACCTTGCTAAGACTCTTCCATGCATTATCTCATTGAATCCTCATAACAGGCTTATGAGAAGAGTGTTATTCTCATTTCCAGATGAGGAAACTGAGGGTTATAAAGTTGAAGTGACCATCCCATGACCAGCAGCTAGACAGCGGAGTCTAGGATTGGAACCCAGGGCTGTCTGACACCACCATTCCTAACAGTGATGCTCTGTTGCTTCATCCAGGGAGTTGCCCTCTGCATCTGCCTGGTGTGGCATAACCTTGGCCAAGTTGCTTCACCTTGCTGAGCCTCAGTTTCCTCTTCTGCAAAATGGGGCTCAAGTCTCTCCCTGCCACACCCCCACCCCCAAAGGATGGAAGGAAGATCTGAAAAATAACAGCTGTTAAAATCAATCCGTAAACTGTAAAGGGTGGTGCACAGGCAAGAAGTTATTAGCATACTTTTAGGAATTGGTTTCACTGAACAATTTCTTTGCTCACCTTAGAATCAAAGGCCTGCCATTTCCCCTTACTTTAGAGTGGGGAGGCCTCCCACTTTCTCCCCTGGACCAGATTGCCCCTGAGATTTTTAAAGTCACCATCCAGCTGTTCTCATCCCCCCTCCCAAAACACAATTGTGACAGTCAAGCAAAGAAAGGCAAGAGGGGAAAAAATCCATAAAGGCTCGGCAAAGCGGCGGCCGGTGGAATTCTCCAGCTCCTGACCACCAGTTAGTGACGTCAGGATTTATAACTGTATTAAATGGTGTGACAGGCAGCCTTGATATATCAGTTCCCCCTTCTTCCCAAATCACAGACAATAAAAGCTTTGGCAGTGAAAGTCATTCATCATCATAAAGACCTGAGACATCCCAGTCATCAATTTCACTCACATCCTTAATACACTGGAGGGAGCGCAGGAGTTGAGCACCTTGAAAAGGGGAAGGAAAAAACACGAAGGAAGATTGAACAGGAATAATTACAAAGGTCAAAGAAGGGATTCCTCTGGGGGCGGGGACATGGGCAGGGCCGGTCCCTGCCGGAGGTGTGCTCAGCCCGCAGAGAAGCCGCGCAGTCGCTGGGCGAGCTCCAGGCAGCCCAGAGGCCGGGCCCTTAGACCAGACCCTGGGAGCCTTGGGGTAGGAGCCGGCTGACCCGGGCTGCAGAACCAGAGGAGGGAGGACAGGGAGCCCTACTCTGGGCTCCGTGGCTCCAGGCTGAGCTCTGTGGGAATCTTTTACTCCATCAGCCTCATTATCCAAAAGAGATTTAAAGATAATAATAAAACCACAGGTATCTTTTGTAATCTACCCCCATATTGGCACAGAAGGCTATTCGTGACAGCTAGGGTCTTCCTTTTGGCAACACCTTTTGAATAACTAACTAGGGCTGACACTACTTGTTGTGAAAGACACCGTAACACTGCCGGGCCAGCTGGGAAAGAGACACTGCTCAGAGCCCCTCAGGGCACCCTCTGCCACCCCTGCCCCTCCCCAAACCCAGCCACCTTGACCATGATGCTTCCATCCCAGGAATCCAAGAGAGGACATACACCCCAAGGCCCCGGTCAATTAGGCGAGCCCTCCCACCCCAGCCCGCTCTCAGTGTGAGGACCAGGACAGCCCAGCAGGGCCCGAGCACTCACCCCAGTGTCCTGCCTGCCACCCCGTGGTGGATCCCTGCCGGGCTGCCCAAGCACCTGGGCCAAGGTTTCCCACCCCTGACCACCTGGACTGTTGCTTAATGTCCTTTTTGCTCTCAGGCAGGCAGGGCAATAGAGGATGAGAAAGCAGGAAGCTGTGCTGGGTGCTGTGTGAAGAGCCGTTGCTTTAGCTGACTTCTTCCTGAAGACAGCCAGGGCTGAACTGGCTTGACCCTCCCAACGGGCGCTTGCCCAGGGGAAGAGGAAGGAAGTCTGTTTAAGGAAAGCAGTGACCATTATTTTTCTTTTGCTTTCTTTCCTGAAAACAAAACAACAAAAGAGCAGCTGGGTCTAGGTGGGGAGTTGCTGGGAGTGCCACTGTCATCTGCCCATCCACTCAACAGACCTTCCCTGAGGGCCTACTGTGCTGCTGAGGCTGCTGAGGTCTGCCTGGGTGCAGGCTGACCTACACGGTGCTGGTTATTGGAGGGAGAGTCAGCCCGATGCCCTTCAACCAGATAGCACCCGGGATCAAGACAAGCCACATCACACGTGCCCCCCGTGCATGGCCCTGATCTACTCAACAGCCTTGTTTGTGGTCTGTTCTCTAAATTGGGCTCTGGCCGACTCGGACCTCCTCTGGCCAGATTGCCTGCCTGCCCCTGACACAGCAGGTTGGTGAGGAGCAGTGTGGTACAATGGTCAGGTGTGTGTCCTCTGGAATCTGACAGTATGCATTTGAAACCTGGCTCCACTACTTAGGAGGTGTGTGACCTTGAGCAAGTTGCTATGCTCTTCTGTGCCTCAGTTTTGGCATCAGTAAAATGGGGATAATAAAACTAACTTTCTCACAGTGTTGTTTTGCAGATTAGACAAGTTAACACATGTAAAGTGCTTAGAACAATGTCTGTTGCCTGGTGAGTGGGAGGCAAGTAGTAGTTATCACTCCTGCTGGTGACTCTTGCCTTACTGGATCTTATTCAGGATTGAGACCAGCTCTGGGGAAAGAGCCCTTACCTTAGTCCCCACTCCAGAGGCCAACCCTCCAAACAGGCTATTTGACCCCCCTATCCTTGAGGTGGGCATGTGACACCATCCTGGACCCGGGTTAACAGAGGGTTACAAAAGGAGCTAGTGGCTCCAGAAAGGCCAACACTCCTCTGGATGGGCAAGTCTGGACAGGCAGCAGGTGCCCCCTAAGGATTCGTGCCCAAACCAGCCTTACCAAACATTTATAGAAGATCTAGGGGTGGGAGTAGAAGTTCTATAGCCTCTTGGGTAATGAAAATAAAAGCTAATAGAGATAAATTAGAGGGAGATTTTTTTTTCTGGGCTGTGAACATTGGTGGGAAAAAAAAAAGGCTGCAAACCAGTAGAAGCTAATGCATTTGGAGAGAAATAATAATTGTCATAATACCTTGCATTCAAATGTCCCTTTTGCTCATCAAAGATGTGTGTGTGAGTGTGTGAATCATGTCGATAACCTTGATAATAACCTAGATGGGTATGGTTTGGGGTGATTAGTAGCAACCCAACATATTAGACAGCTCACTTGTTCATCCATCCATCCGTCCATCCATCCATCCATTCAACAAACATTTCCCGAGTACCTACAATGTTCCATGCCCCATGGTAGGCAGAAGACAATTCAGAACCTCATAGTCTAAGGATAAAGTTAGGCTGGACACAAAGAATCATAAGTCAAGGCACAATGGGATAACAAGTAGGCTGATTCAGAGCCCAGAGAGGGGGATATCACTCTGACTGTGGGGTAATTAGGGAGGGCTTCCTGAAGGAGGCGGCGCTTGAGGACTGCTCCCTGGAGACATGCCCTGAAGTCACATGGACAGAGACTGGCAGCCCTGCTGGTTCCTCAGCCCTCAGCAGGTGTCATGAGAGCCTTTCACAGGCAAAGCCCTGCACCAGGTCACGGTCACCCCCCACTGCTGGGGACACAGGACCTGAGCACCTGGCACAGTCAGGTCAAAAGAAAGGCTATAGCTTCTTACAGCTCACGTACACTTCACTGAAGTCCTGCAAGGAGAGGATGAGCCAGGATGATAAATTCCTATTGGGCAGATGTGAAAACTGAGGCTCAGAGAGAGAAAGCGTGTCCCAAAGTCACCAGGGAGTTATGGCAGAGCTGGAATGAAGATCTGTGATCCTGATCCAAGTCAGCCCATGGCTCTTCCTTTCACAGCAGACTACCGCCACCTCTGGGCAAATGACAGGAGCATCCTAAGCAGAGGAACCAGCAGAAGCAAAGGCTTGGAGTCAGGACTGGGTGTGGTTGAGTTGGAAGGTGATAAAAAGGCCTGAATAAAGGGTTCCATCAGGCATAGAACCCAACGGACGGCAGTGGACCAGTCAGGCTGAGAAATGAGGACAGGAGAGGGGGAAAGTTCTGTTCTGGAAGGCTGAGTCTGGCAAGGAGGGGGAGCCAAGAGATGTGGGTTCTGGAGCTGTCTCATGTGGGGAGAACTTGAGTTCTCAGTCCTCCGTGTCTCCATATGCTCGGAGTTATGCTAATGATCTCCAAGGAGCACCAATATTCCAGTCTCTTGACCCTAGGTATTCCAGCACGATTGTCACAATACTGGGGCAGATGGAGGAGACACAGTGAGGACCAGCCAATGCTCACAAAGGTGGTGGGGAGAAGTCAGGCAGATACAGCAAAAAAGGTGCTGATCCCCTCCCAGATCATGCAGAGTCCTCAAGGAGACCTTTATAGTGGGCACTGGGGAGGTGTGGTAGACAGAATCATGGCCCCCAAAGCCTGTGAATATGTCACCTTACAAAGCAAAAGGGACTTTGCAGATGTAATTAAATCAAGGATTTCTGAGACGTGGAGACAATCCTGGATTATCCGGGTGAGCTCAATATAATCACCAAGAGTCCCTATAGGGGAGAGGCAGGAAGGTCAGAGTCACAGAGAGAAGATGTGACAACAGAAGCAGAGGTCAAAGAGGACAAAAGATGATACCCTGCTGTCTTTGAAGACAAAGGAAAGGGCTACAAGCCAGGGAACGTGGGCAGCCTCAAGAACCTGGAAAAGGACTTCCCTGGTGGTACAGTGGTTAAGAATCTGCCTGCCAATGCAGGGGACACAGGTTCGAGCCCTGGTCCGGGAAGATCCCACATACCGTGGAGCAACTAAGCCCGTGCACCACAACTACTGAAGCCCGTGTGCCTAGAGCCCATGCTCCGCAACAAAGAGAAGCCACCATAATGAGAAGCCCGTGCACAGCAACAAAGACTCAATGCAGTCAAAAATAAATAAATTAATTAATTAAAAAAAAAAAAAGAAGCTGAAAAAGGCAAGGAAATGGATTCTCCCCTAGAGCCTTCAGAAGGAATACAGCCCTGCTGACGCCTTGATTTTAGGACTTCTGACCTCTAGAACTGTAAGATAATAAATTTGTGTTGTTTTAAGCCGTGAAGTTCATCGTAATTTGTTACACCAGCAACTGGAAACTAATACAGGAGGCCAGTGGAACATCCAGAACAGGGAGCCATCAGGCCTGCTCCACACTGGACAGATCCCAACCCTGGCAAGCTCCTTCTCCATCCCCTTGCTGTGGAGGACCCCTAAACCTGGCTCTCTGGTTTAGGCAGCTTTCCTGAGCTCCAGATGTTTAAAACAACACTTATTTAGCACTTACCATGTTCCAGGCAGAGTTTTGAGTGCTTCTGAAATATTAACTCATTTAATCCATGTAACAAGTTTCTATTCCCATTTTATAGGTGGGCAAACTGAGGCACATACACCCAGTTGCAACTGAGGTCACCCATTCATAAGTGGGATAAGAGTTGAGATCCAAAGATAGGCAGTCTGGCTCCAGAGACTGTACAAGAGATTCTACAGTTTGATCAGCTTCCACAGACCCCAGGGGTCGCCAGTCTAACTGTGCTGCAGGTGAATGTGAAAGAGCTCTGCTTGGATACCTCTGATCATGTGGAGCTTATTACCACCAGAGGCAGTACAGTACAGGGGTTAGGAGAAAACCAGCTCTGCTACTTACTGCTGTGTGAACTCAGGCAATTTCTTTTTAACTGTTAGTTGGGACAAAAATAGTACCTAGTTTCATAGAGTAAGGGGTGAAATGAACCAAAGCACATAATACATGCTCAATAAACATTAGCTATCACTGTTATTATCTCCAGATGCAGCCTATTCCAGCTTCAGAGAGCTCAAACTGTTAAAAAAAAACTCTTCTTTGTGCTCAGCTACGGCTTGCCTCCCTGTGGCTTCCCCTGATGAGCTCAGAGCAGCCACATCTCCTCCTCCCATACCCCTGAGCACGTGGGAGGCAGCGGCCAGGCCCCCAGTCTGCCGTCTCTAAGCTGACAGTCCTGGGCTGCCCGTGGATGACAAGGTTCCCGTCCCGCTCCCCTTCCTGGACCCTGTCCTTCTCTGTCTGCACCCCAGGTATCAAATACTGAGAGGGATTCACCCCTTAGCCCTGAGGTAGGAATTCCTTAGCCCATACTGCTAGAGAAGAGTTCATTATGGTTCATCCAGAACATTAGAAAGGATGGAGGTTCTGGACCTACCTACATGTTGGGTGTCCATAAAACATGAAATAAAATTTTTTAAAAACTGACCAACAGTATGACGAGCAAAAACCCCTTTGTAGGAAATGAACTATATGTGTGTAACCTGATATAGTTTTTTATGCATAGAAAAGGTTCTGGAAGGATATTTACCGAACCATCAACTCTGCTGACAGCAGAACAGGCTAGGAACGGGGTGAAGGGATACAATCACATGTTTACATATACTTCCGTACCATTCGAATTTATTTTACAATGAGCACGTATTCCTTCGTGATTTAAAAGGGATTAGTAAAGCTGGGGGTATTGCAACAGACTAGACCAAGCTTCAGAGTAGAGAAACCAAGAGTTCGTGGCTCCCCAAGAGCAGCTTCCATGTGGTCTCCCACAAAATGTTCCCAAACCCCACAGTCATAGAGAAGCAATATTTCCCTCCTCCACGCCTTCAAAAGCACTTGGCTTCTCCCTGGTATTTCTCTTTCTTTTTCTTATTTGTTTTGTTTTGCCCTGTACATGTATCCACATTTACCCCCCTCATCAAATTATGGGTATGTTGAGGGCAGAGACCCTACAGCCACAAGACCCAGCCTAGGCTAAGGTCTGATGCGAAGGAGGAGCTGGGTTTTGATGGAGAGGTGAGTGAGTGAATGAGAGAATGAATGAATAATGAATGGCAACCGCCCTGCTAATTGCCAGGAGCTACAGTTTGGTGTGTTTTCTCCTGCAGATAATGGCAAGGCAGTGGAGATCTCTGACCAGGAGGACGAGCTAATGAAATCGCTGTTTTAAGAAGATGGATCACAGCAGGGTCAGCTGGGAAGCTGGAGGCCCAGAGACCTGCTCGAAGGCTATTTGGAAAGGTCGGCTTCCAAGCTGCCCGCAAGTGTAAAAATCTATGAGTGCATTACCAGGATGGCCATCCACCTTTGTTTATTTTTATCCTACAAAATACAAGGTCAGAAACAACTGGAGTACTTTCTCCTGAAATTATTTTTTTTAATTGACACTGCTCCTTACACAAACATTAATTCATTTATTCAACAAATAGTTCTTAGGAACACTGTGCTAACCTGAAAGCAGATCATATTTTCCTTTGATGTGCATTTTAATTACAGAGATGCTTGAATTTCATTTGGGTTTTAAAATGATCAGACCGGGGCTTCCCTGGTGGCGCAGTGGTTGAGAATCTGCCTGCCAATGCAGGGGACACGGGTTCGAGCCCTGGCCTGGGAAGATCCCACATGCCACGGAGCAACTAGGCCCGTGCGCCACAACTACTGAGCCTGCGCGTCTGGAGCCTGTGCTCCGCAACAAGAGAGGCCGCGATAGTGAGAGGCC
Organism: Balaenoptera musculus; assembly: GCF_009873245.2. Classification (NCBI taxonomy): domain Eukaryota; kingdom Metazoa; phylum Chordata; class Mammalia; order Artiodactyla; family Balaenopteridae; genus Balaenoptera; species Balaenoptera musculus. Next base: position 80,515,892 of record NC_045790.1, read on the forward strand.
CGCGCACCGCGATGAAGAGTGGCCCCCGCTTGCCACAACTAGAGAAAGCCCTCGCACAGAAACGAAGACCCAACACAGCCATAAGTAAAAAAAATAAATAAATAAATAAAATGATCAGACCTCTGGCTTCTCTGAACCTCTGAGTATCCTTCCAAACATTTAGATTCCAAAATTCTAGGTTTCTCTAGAATCTATAACTGTGAGTCTATTTAACAAATACTTTAATCCCCAATTGGATTCACCTTGAATCTTTCTGGAATGCAAATAGCCTTGTTTTACTGGGGAAAGTTCCGATCTTGGGTGCTGAGTTTTCTCTCCGGTCTGTGGTCCCCTGAAGCAGGTTCACAACATTTAGTTTGGACAGAGTGTGACATCACTGCACGGGGCTGAAATGCCTAATTGTCACACATTCTGGAAAACCTTGCACTCGGCACTCCAGGCCCTTCCCACTGGATGGCTTACACACGGAGCTGATATTTGGGGAAAGCCATTCCGGACAGGCAGAACAGCGTGAGCAAAGGCCTGGAGTCAGGGACAGGCAAGGCCAGTTGGACAGCCTGTGGTCAGCCCTTCCTGGCCTGGGTTTCTATTGGGCAGGAATAGGTGTCAGAGGAGACAGGAAGGAGGGGCTGGGGCAGGTGGAAGACCCACAGGGAGCAGCAGGCAAGGACAGTGAGTGAAGCTGGCCAGGTGGAGCCTGGGACAAACAGGAGTGTGCGGCTGATGTAAAGGGATGGCCCCTTCTCAACGCTCCCCTAGCGTGGCCACGTGGGAATGTGGACCCTGGTGGACAGTCTTCCAATTTTTCAAAACAAGTTAGACATTTTAGCCTTCATGTGAAATCTCCTAGTTTTAAAGGAATTTTTAAATTTAACTTTTTAATAGTGATATATTAATATATATATAACGTTCAAAAAATTTAACATGTAGATGATATTCAGTAAGAAGTCCTCTTCCTACACCCACTTCATCGTCTATGCCCAAACGTGGTTACTGAGTATCCTTCCAGAACTTCTGTATGCTTGTGTGAACAAATACGCATTCCCATTGCCCCTCCCTTCTTTACACAAAAGGTAGCATTCTGTATATATTATTATTGCTTCTTTTCATGAATAATGTATCTCCAAGATCTTCCCAGTCAGGACATAAAGCGCTTCCTCGTTCTTTCCTGCAGCTGCACAGTACTCCATCTTACGGGTGAGCTCTTCTTTATTGAACAGTCCCCTTCTCATGGACATTTGGGTTATTTTCCTCTGATCTGTAAAATGTGGGCTATGATTTTTTTTTTTTAGGTTTAAAAAGCACTATTTGGGCTGGACCCTGAGGACCCAGAATGCCAGTGCCTGGGTCTGAGTTCACAGCACGGATGCCAGCCTAGACTTTGCCGACAGCTCAGCTCTGGCTTGCCAGTGGGAAAGGAAATCACTTCAATGGAGAGTAGCTTCAGGTAAGTCCTGTTTGAAGATTCTTTGCCTTTGAGCTAGTGAAATCCCCATCACTAGAGGTAACCAAGTCCTGATATAGAATAGATCCCAGGGTTGGGTGATGGGTTGGGCTACCCAACCTCGAAGTTTCCACTAACTTCCAGAGTCCCTGAGGCCTGATTATGGGCTGGGCCCAACTGGCAGCAGAGAAAGAACTGAGAAATGGCCCCATCCTCTCAGCACCTCATTCACTCATTCATTTATACAGTTAAAAGGCATTTCCCGAACAGGAATAAAGACACAGATGTAGAGAATGGACTTGAGGATAAGTAGAAGGGGAAGGGTAAGCTGGGACGAAGTGAGAGAGTGGCATGGACATATATACACTACCAAATGTAAAATAGATAGCTAGTGGGAAGCAGCTGCAGAGCACAGGGAGATCAGCTCGGTGCTTTGTGACCACCTAGAGGGGTGGGATAGGGAGGGTGGGAGGGAGACGCAAGAGGAAGGAGATATGGGGATATATGTATATGTATAGCTGATTCACTTTGTTATACAGCAGAAACTAACACACCATTGTAAAGCAATTATACTCCAATAAAGATGTTAAAAAAAAAAAAAAAAAGGCATTTCCCGAGGCTGTATCTTCTGTCCAGATGCCTTTTCCCCAAATCTTCCCAAGGCTTCTCCTGGTTGGGGTCTCAGATCAAATGCCACCTTTTCAGAGAGGCTCTACTTCATCCCCCACCCCTCTTGTCACTGCCCCCAACCCGTTTCTCTCTACTCTCTCTTCCAGTTTTCTTCAGATCACCTGCTAGTATGAAATCACATTGCACATTTCCTTCTGTGTTTGCTGAGAATTGTCTGGCTCTCCCCAGCAGGTAAGCTCAGTGAAAGGGGGGACTATCCACCAGGGCCACCATCATACTCCCAGCTAAGCCCCGAGTGACAGCCTGATACACAGTAACTATCGATATTATGCTCCCCTTCCAATGCACACAGCTTTGAGAGCCTAGCATCTTCCATGGGGCTCCTAGGAAAGCTCCATGGCTGAGCGCTTGGTTACGGGGTATCATGCTGTATTGTGTTGTAGCTTTTATTGTCATATTTCCAGCACCTTTCAGCCGCCTGGATACATGAGGCATTCTTCGTATTTTTGCTTTTATTTTTCATTATGATTTCACTTTGAGTGAAGAGGTTTATTTAGTTTGGTCTGATTAAGCCTCAAAAACGCTCATAAAAACCAGGTCAAAGGAGGTGTTCCCCACGGAGAGATAAGCAAACGGTCGTTCAGAAAGGCCTGGCACCTCACCAGACGTTTTGGTACAAGAGCCCAGGAACATACTAATAGCTACCATTCGTTAAGTGTTTACCATGTGCCAAGCACCGGGCCAAGACTGCGTGGACCATGCATGAAATCCTTGCAGGAAGCCTGTGAGGGAGTGCTATCTTGGGCCCCATTTTACAGATGGGGACCTTGGGCATGGAGGCTAGTAACGTGCCCAAGGTCACGCAGCTAGAATACGGAGGAGCTGGGCTTCAAGGCCAGGCAGTCTGGCTTTGCTGCTGACATTCTCAGTCATATGCTAAAAGAAATGCCTTCTGGAAATTTAAACTGGGATTTTTTTTTTAGTCCATCCAACCACATATTGGCAGCAGGCTGTGGAAGCCAGGGCCCTGGATGAGCCCCAGATCCAGCTCTAACTCACTGGATGTGGCCTTGAGCAGGTCACCTCCCACCTCTGAACCGGGGTGTCTCCAACTGTGAAGTGAGCAGTTGCTCTGAAGGACCCTCCCACCCTGCCTGTCTGTGGTCGGATATTTGCCCCAGAGGAGGCTGGGAAGACCCAACACTGGATCCCAGACCCTCCAGATCTCCTTTCCGGCCCACACACACTCAGATGCCCCCTTAGTGGCTCTCAAACCCTTCCCCGTCACTGTCTCATTATAGCCTCGAAACAGCCAAAGGAGGCAGGCAGGGCAGGAATTGTCATCCCCATTTCATAGATAGGAAAACTGAGGCTCAGAGAAGACAAGCTATTTGCTGAATGATAGGACAGTTAGGTGGCAAAGTCCAGGCTTAAACCTGTTCCTCTGACTCCTGGGTCTAGTGCTCTTTCCTTCAGCCCTCAGCTATTGCTCAGATGAGAAAGGCGGAAGAGGATGGACTTACTTGCTTTCAGGTACCAAGTTTGGGATACAGAGACTCCAAACATTGAGCCTGGGGGATACCAGCAAATCAGAGCTGGTGGTCCTGGGGACTCGGCAGCCATCTGTCTTGTCTTCGTGGGTGCTCATCCACTGGCCCATGTATGGTCTCTGTTGCTTAGAGGGGACAGTGCCCAGGGGATGCCTCAGACCCCAGGACCTGGGTCATGCACCAGGCAGGTGTTTCCCAAAGTTGTTTAACCAGAAGAAGCCTCCCTCAGTCTCCACCTCCCATTCCAACTGGTGATGCAAAGAGATGGTCCTCAGGGGAACGGGCCAGAAAGGACACAGGCTGGCCCCGTTACTTTGTTTTCCCAGGCAAAGGGTCAGGTGGGCACAGCCGGGGGCAAGACTGCCGGGTCCTTTGCTGGTGTCCACCTGCTGTCCTCCCTGGCAGGTAGGCACAGTGGCTGTCCCATCAGCAGGCCTGTGGCCCAAGGATACACCTGCAGATAATTAGTCCCCATCAGGACAGGCCCAAACTGCTGACGATGCAGGAACGGGTGGGCCATGTCACTGCTTTGCAAATGGTGAGCAGTTTCTAAACCGTGGCCCTGGCTGGTAGAGCAGGAGTTTAACTTAAAATTTAACATGGCATATAAATGATGGAGAGACATGGACTCGTTCTCTAATGAGATCTCCCTGGGTAGCCGGGAGCGTGAGGGCTAGGGTGGAGCAGTACACAGACCAGCCGCCTCCTAGACCCCAGGCTGGCAGTCTAGCTGAGCACCTTGTGAGGAGGGGAGAAGGAGCAGGTGGGGCTGGAAGACTCAGCCCTCCCCTGAAGAGTTCAGAACTGTGTCAACACATCCATGGGCACAGGTGGAATTAAATTAATGCCACATGGTGACACGTAGGCCCATCCTGACAGCTCTCAGGGGTATTCCTTCAAGGTGTTCTAACAGCTCTCATTGGGATCATCAACTGCCCCCAGAGGGTGTTTTGAAAATTTGTGGGAGCTTTTATATGATTGACAGGTGTTATTGGCTTGTGGTGGAACAGTCCCACACAACGAAGAATCTGCCTTTATCCTGCACTATTTTCATGTCCTGCCCAACATTCACATAGGTGGTAGGTGAGAAATCTGCTTGTAATTCTTTAAATCTAGAACAGAACTTCATTTCCATATAAATGTGACCTTGCAATTTCCATGGTCTTAATAAACACTGAATTTTCTAGGAATGCAACTACTGTGTAAACTGAGCAAAGCTTGTACTTTGTTTTATTTGGAACTTTGCCAAGAGTTCCTCACCTATTGGTAAAATCTCACTCACAGTATGTGAAACACAGTAAGTCTGTGTTCGGGATTGTTGCATTCGCGTTGATTCTGTGCATGGAGCGAGCCCTGGGCTACTCCATTATGTCTTGCAGTTTAGACATGCCGAATGCTTACTTATCAAAGTACATAGCAGTTAATTATAAACAATTTCACTTTCATTTCTCCTTTATCTTATAGTTAGGGTATTATTTTGATTTTATTTGAAATTACTTGTGAAGATAGGCTATATTTTTTATGAACTTAATTTCAGGAGAGTAAAGGGGCAATGTAAATATTTGTTATTCCCCAGGGGACACTGGGTGGGGCTGAGCAGAGAACCCCAGTGTCAGCACAGCACTACAGTGCCCCATTAGAGGCTGGGGATCTTCTCCTACCGAATCCTCATATGCATGCATCTGATCTACACATGTGTGTCCATGCCTCTGTGTGTATGTCCCTTATAATTTTTCACACTAATGGAATCATACTGAACATATTATTCTACAAATTGTTTATTTGCTTAAAAGTATATCTTAAACATTTATTCATGTCAGCACAGATAGCTCTACTTAATTCTTTTTAATGGTTGCAGAGTAGTTTATTGTGTGAAGGAGCCATAATTTATTTAACCTGCTCCTATTGATAAACACTGAGTTTTTTCCATTTGTTTTTCATTATAAATAATTCTGTCATTATTATATAGATTTAGGTATCACTGTGCATCTGTGTGAATATATCTTGAGATAAAGTCCTTAAAATGCGTATAAAAGTTCTGAGTTAGATGGTAGGTATGTCTATTTAAAATATTAATAGCTACTGACAAATTTCTTTCCAAAATGATTGTACTTATTTATACACCTATGACTGTGTATGGAAATATCTGTTTCTCATATCCTCTCTAACACTGGACCTCAAGAAACATTTCAATCTTTGATAAGCTAATGGGTTTTATTAAAGTGTCTCCTGGGAATTCCCTGGTGGTCCAGTGGTTATGACGTGGGCTTTCACTGCTGAGGTCCCAGGTTTAATCCCTGGTCGGGGAACCACAATCCCACAAGCTGCGTGGTGTGGCCAAAAAAAAAGAGTATTTCATGATTATTTTAATTTGTAGTTTTAAAACTATGAGTCAAGTGCATATATTTTCATATGCCATTGGACATCTGTATTTTTTCCTGTTCATTTGCTTTACCTGTCTTTTCTACTGATTTTTTTTCTTATTTGTTTTTTAAAACCTCTTTATATATTAAGGAAATTAGCTTTTTGTCCTCTGTGTTCCACTTTAAAAAAGTTTTTTATTCTTTGTTTTTTTGGGTGTTTTTACATACATATATAAAACGTTTCTGTTTTAAGCAGTCGTTTATATCATTTTCCTTTGTCTTTTGTATTTGGAACGGTTTTTTTTTTTTGGCCACACAACACGGTTTGTGGGATCTTAGTTCCCCGACCAGGGATCGAACCCAGGCCCTCAGCAGTGAGAGGGCAAAGTCGTAACCACTGGACTGCCAGGGAATTCCCTGGAACAGATTTATAAATTTATTTATTTATTTTTGGCTGCATTGGGTCTTTGTTGCTGCACGCAGGCTTTCTCTAGTTGTAGTGAGCAGGGGCTACTCTTTGTTGTGGTGCGTGGGCTTCTCATTGCAGTAGCTTCTCTTGTTGTGGAGCACTGGCTCTAGGTACACGGGCTTCAGTAGTTGCAGCATATGGGCTCAGTAGTTGTGGTGCACGGGCTTAGTTGTTCCGCGGCATGTGGGATCTTCCAAGTCCAGGGCTCAAACCCATGTCCCCTGCATTGGCAGGCAGATTCTTAACCACTGTGCCACCAGGGAAGTCCTCCCTGGAACAGATTTTAAAAGGCCTTCTCCACTCGAAGTTTATTAAAAAATTTCCCTTATGTTTTTTTTTTCTAGTTTTATTATGATTTCATTCTTTAAATTTTAAGTTTTGATCAACCTGGAATTTCTTTTGATATAGAGAATAAGGTATGGATCCAACAGGCCTAACTGTCCCTACACCATTAACTGAATGATTTATCTTTTCTCCACTGATTTGCAATGTTGTATCTGTAAACACCCACATATATTTGGATCTATTTCTGGATGCTCCATGCTGTTCCATTTGTCTATTTACTTCACTTTCAGTAACAGTTTTAATTGTTGTAGCTGTATCATAACATTTTAAAATATGCTATGTTTTACTCATTTCTTTATGTCAGAATTTTTCTAGCTACCTTGAGTGTTTATTTATCCAGTATTTGTGTCATTTTGACAAGTTTTAAAAAGTTGACATTTTGATTGAAAATGCTTTGAATTAATATATTACTTCAGGGGAAATGACATCTTCATGATACTGAGTCTTCCTACCTAAGAACAAGCTATATCTCTCCATTTATTCTTTTATGCTCTTTAGTGGAGTTTTAAAGTTAAGTTTATTCCTCAGCATTCTCCCTTTTTTTTTTTTGATGCTATTGTTAATGTTTTCCCCTATTATTTTTCTAGCTAGCTATTGTTTACTTACAAGAAAGCTAATGGTTATATTTATAATATTATACTATTATATAAGTATTATATATTTATAATTAGAGTAATTTTAGTATTTCAACATTAGGCGTAATTCTGACTTTGAGATATTTATATCCTTTTTCTGCTCTGTGATGTGACTTTAAAATAGATTGATCATAATACAAACAAGTCTTTGGTCAAGGGTTTACCTGAAAACCCAGCCCACATCCAGACTTACCTTCTGCAGATCCTGGACAGCTAAACCACCCAGCTGGCTTTTAGCACCAACTTTCTAAATCAGGAGTATTCAACTCAAATTCCTTTCCAGGTTAGGCTTGTAAGATAATGAGAAAGCAGGTGGGCGGGGGCCATATCTCTAGGGGCTGCTGCCACTAAGGCCCCGCCTACAACGACCATGTGGGAATACGGCCCAGTCTGGCCAGATCTTTTTTTTTTTTTTTTTTTTTTAATAAATTTATTTATTTATTTATTTATTTTTGGCTGTGTTAGGTCTTCGTTTCTGTGCGAGGGCTTTCTCTAGTTGTGGCGAGCGGGGACCACTCTTCATCGCAGTGCGCGGGCCTTTCACTGTCGTGGCCTCTCTCGTTGCGGAGCACAGGCTCCAGACGCGCAGGCTCAGTAGTTGTGGCTCACGGGCCTAGTTGCTCCGCGGCATGTGGGATCTTCCCATACCAGGGCTCGAACCCGTGTCCCCTGCATTGGCAGGCAGATTCTCAACCACTGCGCCACCAGGGAAGCCCCAGATCTTCTTATTTTTCAAGGGAAGCCGGAGATCCAGATTTATAAATTTTCAATGTTGACTCAAATTTATAAAAAGTCCTACATGGGGCCAACTAACCATATCTGTGGGCTAGATTAGCCCTTTGGGCAGCTGGCCACCAGTTTGCCACGTCAGTAGACAAGAGTCTCGGAAATGCAACTATAGTCTCAGCGTTTACTGGATTATTTTCCATCTAAATAGGCTTGTGCAGATGGTAGAATATGTCTTCCTGTGATTTGTCTAAACCCATGAACCCCAACCCTAATAAAAAACCCTCCCTCTGCAGAGCAGTCCCCTCGGGGATCTCATGTGATCCTCACAAGGGCCCTGAGAGATCAGAGACACATCCAAAATCACAGCAAGGAAGTGACGGCGCCAGGATTAGCCCCCAGATTATCTGTGTGGTAGAGTGGCAGACTGTACTGGCCTGGTGTTCAATTTTACCTCTGCTGCTCACTAGCTGTGATCTCTGGCAAGCTGCCCCGGGCTTCTATTTCCTTGTTTACAAAGTGGATGTGATGTAAGAGTACCCACCTCCCAGGGCTCCCCTAAGGGTAAAACAAGTTCACCTACCAGAACGTTTGGTACTCCATAACTACTCAGTAAAGTGACTTATTATTGTTATTAACTAGTTCAGGCTTCTTTCTACCCTACCACAACCCCCTACCCAATTATTTGTACTTCTTTGAAAAGAATAAGGACCCAGGAGACTGAAGGCCGGCTCCAGCTCTCCCCTTTACCCCTTATATTGGGCAAGTCACTGCCCCTCCCTGAGACTTGGTTTCTGCATCTGTAAAATGGGAATGCTGTCAGAGGTCTTGTCACGGACTCTCATGACCCCAGGGGGGAGGATTCATGGGACACCTGTGATGTTAGGAAAAGTTCATTCTGACTGAGGTTCGCCTCCCCCATCCGTGCCCCATTACTGACACCCCCCCACCTGCAGGCTCAGCAGCCCTCCAGGCTCTTGCCCCATCTCAGGTAGACAGGGGACCAAGTCACTCTTGCCTCTTAACTGATCTCCACGCGGTGCCCAGATGTACAACCAGAGTCCTGGCTGCTCCTGCCTGAGCCCCACGAGCCCCAGTCTCAGAGCCGGGCCCTCCCTCCTGCCTTGGGGCCTACATGAGGCTGTGAGAGAGCCTGTCTCGTCCGGCCCCCAGCCCCGCCTAAAGTTCTAACCCGAGTCCAGCCCTGTTGCAACTACAGCCCACTCACATTTCTCAGAACCCCTTGTCTCTGTCACTGCTTCCTGTGTCTTGCCTACCAACCTACAGGGACATCCCGCTACCTTAGGCTGGACCTCAAGGCTCTGGCCAAAGTGTGATCCCCAGCCCCTCACTGTCTGTTAATGTGAACTATCCAAGACTGCCTTCTGCCTGCATGGTCGGACAGCCTCCCGGAGCTGGTGGCTGAGTCTGTCCGTCCAAATTATCCCGGTGCTGCTGGAGCAGGGAGGGGTGTCTGCCGGTCCCGCCCTCCTGGCCCAGCCCCTTCACAGCAGTGAGCCTGACGTGACCAGCCACCATGAGAGGAGTAATAATCGCAACATGTATGGGGTGCTTGTGTGTGCTAGACCAGAGTCTAAGCACCTCATATGTTTACAGCATTAATCCTCACAGCAACACTGTGGGCTGGGTGCTATCACCATATTACAGATTTAAAAACCACAGCCCAGAATTCTTATATAACTTACCCAAGAGTACACAGCTCGTCAATGGCAAGTTCAAACCCAGCAGTGTGCCTCCAGGGCCCAAACTCTTCATCTTTACACTGACAGCTAAAGCAGCTGGTCCCGAGCCTTCCAGAAAGGAAGCCTAAACCTCCTGCCCTTCTTAACTCCACCTCTGCCTGGAAATCTAAAATTCCTGCCAGGAAACCTACAATCTGCCAGGAATCCCACTCATCCTCCAGGCTGATGCCAAACAGGGCTGCCTTTCTCCTGAGAGGGCTAAATCCCAGCGCTCTGAACACTCAGCCCCACCTACAGGGGCCCCGAAATCACCCAGCCCCTCTGACACGAGGCTTCCCTGGCCCCCCTCCCAGCCCATCATCCGTTTGCCATTTGTTCTCCTCTGGCTTTACCAGAGCGTCTACAACCATGTCTCATCAAAGCCACACCTCCTGGCCCCAGCAGTCCCCTGCCTGACCTGTTCCAGGACCTCATAACCTCATTAAGACAAAGATGACCAATCAAGTCCAAAAGCACCAAGAAGCCACTTTCCTCATCACACACACGTCCTTTCTCTCTCTCTCTCTGCCACTCACCCCCCATGCCCCAGGTGCCCTCACCTGTCACAATGGGGTAGGACTGCGGCCCCGGCACGCTGCTCCCGATGTCGGCAGGGGTAGGGCTGGTCAGGTTGGCCTTCATGTCGTCCAGCCCTCCAGCCAGCGAGGCCATGGTGGAATAATCGGCGGTCTGAAAGAGGAAACAAGACAGGCACCTCAGCACTGAGACTCCAAAGCACCCCAGCCAAATGCCACCATCACATTCTGGGCTCAGCCAGCTAACCCATGCCAATGCCAAGGCCCCCAGGGGGCTCACGGATCCCCAGTATTGAGAGGGCAGATTCAGCTCGACAGAACAAGGCAGGTATCGAGAATCAGCAAGTCTCCCCAAGTGAAGAGGTAGACAAGATTCAGTGCAGCCGCACAAGAATTCAAACCTAGCTTCTTTATGGCCTGCAGGTTTCCCTTACCCAGCCCCAGCTAGCCAGAGACAACCATCCTCCTCAATGCAAGGAGGAGGAGAGAGACATCCATAACCAAAAGGAAGGCAGAAATAAGAGTCTTGTAGACAAGAGGTTGGAAAGAAAGGTTTTTGATTTCTGTGCTCTTAAACCACAGATGTAGAATCACAGAAACAAGGATTAAAGGGAATTTGGGCCATCACTCAATCCAAATCCTCATTTCACAGATAAGTAAACTGAGGCACAAGGGGAAGAAGGCTTTGTTCAGTGTCAACAGGGGATGGTTCACCATAAACTCCCACCCAAAAGCCAATATATCTAAGCATATGAGTCACAGTTGGCAAGTGTTTTTGAATTCCGGAAGCCTGTAAACACCTGTATGCCGAAAACCGTAGGGTGCGCACATCTGATTTACCAAGTCCACACTAACCATGAGCATTTGGCCATGAGTCATGCTCCTTTCTTTAAGCCATTTCATGAAATCAGAGCTTGCGATCAGTCATTTTTCTGGCATCCAAACCACTGTCAGAATGGTCTCCAGGCAAGGTTGTGAAGATGCCAACCTTTCTTCCCACTCAAGGATAGACTACGGTATAGGCATGAGTGACAGATCTCTTCCACCCCCCTACTCCCCTGGCCTATCTTCAGTAAAAGAAATATCTGCAAACACTTAAACCAAAGAGTCTAGCTGTGCCAAGCATTGGTGCAGGGAGTTTCCTCTACCACCCTGGCACTGCCAGTGGAGGACACATTACTATCTGTCCAGGGTTATGTCCTTGGCAGAGAGGGACAGGGAAGCGAGCAGTCTTCTGATAGAAGTTTGCAGGCACCCTGGGTAGGATGATGAGGACTGAGCCACTGGGAGGGAAACCAGAGGAGCTACCAGGCAAGTGGCAGGCAGAGGGGACTCAGGCTCAGGCACGTTCCTGGCACTTTTCTCTGCAAACGAATTAGAAAGTACTGCCAGGGCAGCTCAGATGCCAAGTGGGGTGGATGGCAGCCGTGAGTCCAGGAGGTACTGCAGGCCCAGGCACCCTGAGATGGATTCTTGTCCAGAGCTCCCGGGGCTCTCCACCCATCTCCGGCAGAGGCTGATTCTGAAACACGCAGAGATGAACACAGGCCCGAAGCCAGCCCAGGTAGGACAAGATGGGGGACAGGCCTCCCCGACATCAGGAATCACTATAAAGCTGCAGTAATTAAGACAGTATGGGACTGGCACAGGCACAGAAAAATAGGCCAATGAAACAGAATCAAGTCCAGAAATGGATCCATGCATATATGGAATCTTGATATATGAGAGAGGTGATGTACAAATCAGCAGGGAAGGATAAGACTCTAATAAAAAATGCAGGGTAACCAGTTATCCATTCAGAAACAAGAGGGAAAAAAGAAATTGGATCTTTACACCAGACACAAAAATCAATTCCAGGTGGATTAGAGACCTAAATGTGAAAGGCAAAGGTATCTAACTAACATGGTCAGCTCTAGGTCCAGCCAAAAATCCTTGGGAACAAGTCTATCCTTCATGGAAAAGGAAATGAGTGGTCCTGGGTTGCTCACACAGAGTTCCTGGTCACTGTGAGGACAGCAGTGGGTCCTGGTCAACCTGCTGCCTTGCTTCAATGCTTCCTCCTCCAGGAAGTCCTTCATGACTACCACTCCCCAGGAAGCAGGAGTCCCAAGTGGTACCAGGACAATAAAAACCATAATCTTCACGACCTTGTCAAAGCTCACATTTATTGATCACTTACTCTGTGGCAGAAGCTTTACCTATATTATCCCATTTAATCCTCACAATTACCCCATGTAGTAGGTTCTGTGTTATTCCTATTTTACAGATGAAGAAACTGAGACTTCTATTATAGAGGGAAAGTGCTTGCCTAATGTCACACGGCTTCCAGGTGCCAGAGCCAGGATACAAACCTGGGTATATCTGACTCCAAAATCTCCACAATTACCCTAATGATTTTCCTATTGTGTTCTAACCCTTTAACAGGTATGAAATCACTTTGCTAGTACCAACCGTTTAAAACAGAAAATAGAGTAGTCTAGAAGAGAAATTTTCTAAGAGTCTCACACATAGAAAGAGTAAATCCTGTTTCATTAATCTTTGTTTCCATATAAGTGGATATGTGTGTACTAGGTGGAGATGACAATATATTTCTTGCTATAGGTCACACCCAGCAGAGTCTTCATTCCATAAAGCAGGGAGCTATTGCGAAAAGGTCACTGTCTAGACTTTATCCTACGCAGAATGGGACTTGGGCACGACATTAGCCCCCTAATTTGCTTAAAAAATTAGGAAGTAAAGCTCAATGGAAGCTCCTCCTTCAGTGCATTGTCGTGTGCAAAGACAGGAGGTCAAGATGCCTCTGTGAGGGTCTCTGGGGTTTCTGGGACCCCGGGGTGAGGACCGCGCCTCCCATTTCCCTATGTTCCTGTGTCCTACTGGAGACCTGAGCATAGTGGATGCTTAGCATTTATTGAGCTTTTCTTGTGTGCAAGATGGCACGTGAAGACCAGACATGCTCTCTGACCTTTATCCACAAACCTCAAGGGAAAAGACACGTGGCCCCGAAGCTCCATCCAACAGGGACAAGGGCACAGAGCCATTCATTTACACGGGGCAGGAAGTGGTGAGGAAAGGTTTCTTGGGCAGGCTGTATTTATCTTGGGCCCGAGCAATCCCTGACCCCCAGGCTGAGAAGAGCTGAAGGAACGCTTAGAGGTGAGACAGGAGTGATCCAAAAACAAGGCACATGCCAATAGCTGCAGGAGGAAGAGGTGGAGATGAAAAAGTAGACAAGCTGGGATTTGACTCTGAAGAGCTTGCGCAATGAACACTTGGATGAGCAAATGAATGAATGACCCCTTACCCTCAGGAGAGCCAGGCAGCGTCCTAGCCAAGAGGAGCATTCCTGCAGCTCTCCCCACCCCACTACCAGGCCTGGCCCCTTCCTAGACTCCAGGCTAGGCAGCTGGGTCCACAAGGGAAAGCCTCTGATTCCCAAGAAAACATAGCCAACCTGGGTTTAAGAAAATGGGGAGAGGATGGCCAATCCTGCCTCTTATTTAATGTCCAGATGGAGGGGACTTTTTGTTATTTGATTTTGTTTTAGTCAATAAATTCAGTATCAAGGTTTGTCCAGTCACTTCAAAAGTTGGCTTTGAATCATCTTCTCAAGACACGAAAATCTTCAACTTGTGTAACACGTGCAATGGGAGGTCCAAAAACCCAGTTTCCCAACCACCGATGGTTGCCAGAAGGTAAAGTGACCTTTCCTAAAGAGCTGGGGCTCAGGGGACAGCTGGATTCATAAACCAGCTCTCACTGGCCTTTGCCATTTGTGTCTCCCACCGCCCCACCTAACAGGGCTGGCCTTGAGCCCAATCTCTTTCTTTGCTGGGATTCCACAGCTCTTGCTCTGCTCCTGCATGAATCAGGGGATGCTGTCATTTCATTTGCTGTGTAATTATTCCCTAATTTCTCACCACTGTCTGTCCCCCCGAGCTGCCTAGATTTTTAAAGGCAACGGCATTCTCCCCAGTCTCCTGGGATCCCTGGAACCTTATTCCACTGGCTGCTCCTCAGCCACTCCAGGCACTGTCCTACCCCTGCCTGGGAGGCCCATCTCACTCAGCCACTTAAACTCCTACATTGTCCACAAGACCCAGCTCAAATGTCACCTCCTTGGTGCAGCCATTCCTGGGCCCCACATTCCTACCAATAAATCATGATTTCCTTGTCTATGTTTCCATAATTGGCGTCATTTTGCACAGACCTCTATTTTCATACTTCCCACCACATGTAGTGGCTGTTCGTCTGTCTCCTTCCAGGTTGCCTTGAGAGCATAGAGCATGGAACAGCACCAGGGCCCCCTAAGTGCTTGTTGAATGAATGAATGCATGGTCCAGCAGCATGACATTTTCCACAACATCCAAAAATTAGCTGGGGAGTGTTCAAACAAGAGCTCCAAATAATATGCTAACCTCCTACCTCTACCCTTCATCAAGTCAGGTGATCAGAAAACAGCATCCTTGTCTACCATGAGGTGAAGTCCCTGAGGAAGTGACTTCACTGGTCTGTGACAGAATATCAGGCATTTAACACTGATTAGAGGCAATAAAAGAAAACAGCCATACAAAGAACTTTAAAAACAAACCCAAACAAACTCTAGAGACGTGCCCATTAGAACATTCAAATTCCATGTGAACCTCTCCTATAATTCATTACCAGAAAAAAGTTTTTTCTCCTGACAAATGGTTAATTTGCCTCTGATTGAACAATAGGAACATTGGAAACCACTACATATCCCTCCTTGTCTTGGGTGCCAGGAAAATCAGTCAAATTCAGTGCTCAATCACCACAACTACATCATTGCTGGAGCCTCCTGCAATGATCTTACTCTTTCCTCTGCACAATTTCTGAACTTTTTTCAGCCTTAACTAACTTAGATATATGTAATTGTTTATTTTGCAGGACAAGTCCTCTTTGAAAATGGAGGCTGGGAGAAGTAGAAAGAGTGACAGAAAAAGAAAACGGGAGGGAAGATCAGGACACGGAAAGAGAAGAGAAGAGAATACATTATTGGTGTCTCTTTTCTTGGTAACAGTGGTATCTATTTCCATATCTCATCGTTACTTGGGAAGCCAAGGGCTGAACAGTGGGGTTGTGTTGGTGCACCTATGCCCTTGGGAACATAGCCCCCCATCCTCCCTCCATCAGCCCCCAGCCTCCGACAGCCACAGGCAACAACTGTGTTCCACATTCCTACTTCTCCAAGCTTTTGGAATTCTTTCTTTGGATGTCATTTTGGGCTTCTGCTCCCTTCCCATCAGGGCTCCCTGGTGCTGTCCTTGACTATGACCCAGGAAGGGAAATGAACAAGGTCAGCAATTCACAGAGCATCCACTCCAATGCAACCAATTGGGATAAAACTTCTCCACCAACTCACATGAAAAGATGTTCAACGTCGCTAACTATTAGAGAAATGCAAATCAAAACTACAATTAGATATCACCTCACACCAGTCAGAATGGCCATATCATCAAAAAATCTACAAACAATAAATGCTGGAGAGGGTGTGGAGAGAAGGGAACCCTCTTACACTGTTGGTGGGAACGTAAATTGGTATAGTCACTATGGAGAACAGTAGGGAGGTTCCTTGA
The DNA here is from genome assembly GCF_009873245.2 of Balaenoptera musculus. Taxonomy (NCBI): domain Eukaryota; kingdom Metazoa; phylum Chordata; class Mammalia; order Artiodactyla; family Balaenopteridae; genus Balaenoptera; species Balaenoptera musculus. The sequence goes on from NC_045790.1 coordinate 80,531,929, forward strand.
AAAACTAAAAATAGAGCTACCATAAGACCCTGCAATTCCACTCCTGGGCATATATCTGGAGAAAAACGTGGTCCAAAAGGATACATGCACCCCAATGTTCATTGCAGCACTGTTTACAATAGCCAGGACATGGAAGAAACCTAAATGTCCATCGACAGATGAATGGATAAAGAAGATGTGGTACATATATACAATGGAATATACTCAGCCATTAAAAAGAATGAAATAATGCCATTTGCAGCAACATGCATGGACCTAGAGATTGTCACACTCAGTATAGTAAGTCAGACAGAGAAAGACAAATATCAGTATATCACGGAATCTAAAAAAACCCTACACAAATGAACTTATTTACAAAACAGAAACAGACGCACAGACTTAGAGAATGAATTTATGGTTACCAGGAGAGAAGGGGGAGGGGGGAGGGATAGACTGGGAGTTTGGGATTGACATGTACACACTGCTATATTTAATATGAATAACCAACAAGGACCTACTGTATAGCACAGCGAAGTGTGCTCAATATTATGTAACAACCTAAATGGGAAAAGAATTTGAAAAAGAATAGACACCTGTATATGAATAACTGAATCACTTTGCTGTACACCTGAAACTAACACAACGTTGTTAATCAACTATACTCCAATATAAAACAAAAAGTTTTTTTTTAAAAAAAGATAGGCAATCATCCGTCAAGCATAGTTTAGATGGGTGGGTTCCACATTTTGTTTGCATCAATTAAAAAAAAAAACCAAAAACTTCTCTGCCTACTGCCACAAACTCCTGGGAGGCCTCAAGTTCAAGCACTGGCAGGTATGCACACCCTCCTCTCAGACACCATGCTCCAGATAACAAACCGTCTTGCACTCTCAAATGTCTGAGCTAGAAGGATGCTCAGGGTCATCTTTCCCAACCTGGAAAAACTGATTCAGGGAGGGGAATGGACTTCCTTAGCTAATTTTTATCTGCATCATTTATAGAGGTTGATCCCGTGGTAGAAAGAACAGTGAACTAGGAGCAATAACACGGGGTTCCTGCCCCAGCTCTGCTTCTTTCTCACCTGTGTGACCTCAGGCAAGCTGGGCCAGCTCTCTGAGCCTCATTTTCCTTATTAATAAAATGAGATTTAAGTCTAACCCCTTGCTGCCTGCCTGCCGAGGCGATTGTGAAAATCTGAAAGATAAGGCGAGGGATCACACTTCGGAAACTACACAGCATGAAGGGTCAAGGAATCCTAGCAGGGACTCAAGGAGGCGCGTGCCCCAGGAAAGTGTGTGCTGGGTGTCATTTGGGTCCCTAGGAAATTACCTGGAAAAGGACTGCCTGGGGCTGCACCAAGTATTGTCTCATCAGCACGGGGCACCACTGCCATAGCATGGAGGAGAAAAGAAACACAGACACGTGAGAAGGAGGGCAGCACGAAGCAGGGCAGTGCAGGGGGACAGGCTGGAGGGCTGGCTGCCTCAGCTGGCCACTTGGGGCCACAAGGCTTCCCCGTCACCTGCTGAGCTCCTCCAGGCTCACCGTTGGGCCAGAGGCCAACCACTCCCTTCCTGAGGGACCAGACACCTGCCCCCTACACACCTACCCAGAGGAGGACAGAAGCTGGAGTAGGGGAGGCGTGTCCCCCGGGCCTGGACTGATGACAGGCAGGAGTGTGGCTGAGGAAGCCCACCAGCCCTAGGGACAGGAGGACGGGGTTCAAGTCTGACACAGCCAAGTTTGTGCTGTGTGGAACCAGGCCAGGCACCTCAGTTCTTGGCTCCTTTTCTCATTTGTAATGTGGGGATATATGACCTACCTCACAGGGTCGTGAGAAGGCACACAGGGAGTGATAAGAAAGTCAAGTCCTGAGGGCAAGCCTTTTTGTTCTCATTTTTTTAGTCCTCAGGGCCAATATACCAGTGAGTTTATCAACATCAATATCCCAGTGTGATTGTGCAAGATGTTATCATTGCGGGAAACTAGATAAGGGTATATGGAATCCCTCTGTATTATTGCTTAGCACTGCATGTGAATGTACAATTATCTCAAAATAAAAAGTTTAATTTTAAAGAGTTAGAAAACAAAAAACAATTAGGTTTTAGCATTGCATCTCCACTAAACCAAATAAAGATGAATCAAACTTGAAAAAAATGTTTGCTGAAAGGAGGGACTACGAATAACGCCTGCAAAAAGGTACCCCATAATCTACAAAGGGCTACTGTCAGCATTATCTGAGGGGAAGAACTGCCAAGAATTCTGAATGGCCTCCCTCTTCCAGGAAGCCCTCCTGGATTTCCCCTCCTCTGTGCTCCTAGAACCCCAAAGTGGGCACATCCCTACCACTGCACTTAACACTCTGCATTGTATACTTAATTGCTCAGGGTTCTCACTCCCCAACTACAGTGTGAACTTCATGAGGATAGGGCTGTGTCTCCCTCATCTTTGTGACAGCAGCTCCTGGCCCAGTGCCCAGCTCTGAACAGATGTGACATAAATGCCTGTGGAACCAAATGAACAGGGACAGGTACTGTGGCCTGGCTCTGCCAACAGCATCATAGGTGCTTCCTAGGGTCACTGAGAGGGTAAGTGATGGCAAAGTGCTTTTATTCATCAGAAAGTACCCTAGGCATGAATGAGACATGCTTGTTATTCATTTGGTTCTCCAGAACTGTGCCCATGCCTGGGTCAACATGGTCTGCAGTGGAATCAAGGGGCTTCCAAGAAGAGATTTGCAAGGTTTAACTGACTCATCTCTCCCTATTCTGTTTACAGCCTGGCAGGCGCCCCTCCAGCCCACCCCCAGACACACTTCCAGGTGGTGTGGGACAGCAGGGGAAGCCCCAGAGAGGAGATTGAAATCAGGTGTTGTGGTTTCTGTCCGGGAGAAACTTTTCGAGAAATGACTAATCCGGAGGCCCCCTTCTCCCGCCCTAGCCACTTAGAGAATCTTAGTGAGCCCCAAATCTCAGGGCCCAAAGGAGCTCAGGGGTTATGGAGGCTAATCTTTAGCTGATGCTCGAAACTCACTGGTGACAGGAAACTCACTACTTCCTGAGGCAGCCGCTTGGTGGCCACACAGCTCTGGCTACAACAAAGTGCTAAGGCCTCCCCACGTTGGTCTTGAGTGTGCTCTCTGGGGCCCCAGTTCCAAAGAATGTCCTCTCGGGGCCTAAGAAGCCTGCTTCTGCTTTTTTTGTTGCCTCATCACCTGGTTAACTCATGCTCTTCTCACAGTCAATGCAGAGCTCACCACAAGCGCTTGTGAAATGGAAAGTGATTTTGTAGATGATTTTTTCAAGTATTCATTCTCCCCCATCCCTAACCAGCATGCTAGTTGTAAGCGAATGTTCTGTGCTGGTAAACCCTCCCTGGCTCCTCACTGCCTCCAGGTAATGTTGACCCAAACCATACAGGCCCCAATCCAAATCCCAACCTACTTTTCCAGGTTCAACTCAGATCTACCTACTTCCCAAACGGCACCCTCTACTCCAGCCACACCACACACACGAACTCCTGAGCGCCCCAGTCCCTCCACTCAATGCCTTTGCTCATGTTGTTTCCATCCTCACCCCAGTCCAAATCTTGTCCTCTAAGGCCCACTTCCAATGCCATCTCCTCCTGGATGCTTTCCATAAATCTCTTTGGTTGAAACAAATCATTCCCTTCTCTGAATTCCCCTGGCATTTTCCCCGCGCCTCATCTAGGACGTTTGTCCCCTGCTACTTGATCCCAGTCATCTGGCAGCATGTCTGCTCTCCCTCTGAGACGAGGAGGCTCCTTCGGGCAGCCTGATCTGAACCTGGGTCCCACCAGTAGGCCTGGGCAGGACATATCCTGAGTGAAGCTGAGAAGGGAGACAGGGAAGGAGCAAAGGAATCTGGGGCCCACCCTGAACCTCAAGAAATCTGTAAGAAAAGCAGGGAGAGTAAGGCCCTGGGCTCGGAGCATTCCGGCTCTTGTCCTCCCCCAATGCAAGAGAAGAAATGACAAAGCTTGGAGCACAGAGTTCCACTTCCAGAGGACAAGAGCTGGGACCCAGCAGCCAAGGCCCCCTGAATGATAAGAAGATGCAGGGGGGTGGGTGGTAGACTCGTGTGGAGGAGGGAGGGGAGGACTCCCTGTTTGGGAAGCCCCAGGGTCTGCTCAGACTCTGCCATCCAGATCCTGATGTAGAGAAGAGGAGGGAGATTTCCGAAAACGAAGCTCTATCTTGGAGCAGCCAAATTCCACCAGCTTCTTCCAGGCAGTTCATGGTGGGGCCTAGCTGTTCCATCCTGCTACAGGGAAGGGAAAAGGGCAGGGAGACCCACTACCCCCAAAGGGATGCAAGCCTCCTGGCCACCTAGGGGCCTGAAAGGGGGCATGCAAAGGGAGGTCCCCCATCCTGGTACAGGAGTGGGGAGCATCCCAGGATGCTCATAGCTCATTTTCTTTTGGACTTATTTCCCCACTGTGGGAAGACAGAAAGGCTATCCTGGGGCCATGAAGAAATGAAAAGACTTCCCTCTGTACTGCAAGATCAATAGGATGGGGGCAGGGAGGTGAGCCTGGATGTCCCTCCCCGCCACCTCTGCCCTGTTACCGCTGAGTGGTGACACGCATGTGTGCACACACACACACACACGTACACACTCACATATACACACTCCTCAGGCCAAAGGCCATCTCTCTGCCCCTTCTGCTCCCCATCAGAAAGAACTTTCTAACAGGCAACATTCTGAAAAGGCAAACAGGCAGTCTCGGGAGGGTGTGCCCTCTTTGTCACCAAAGTTTGCTAGAGCCAAACAGACACCGTGCAAGAGAAATACCAGAACAAGAAGGCTGAGAGGACCAGGCCTCTCACGGCTATTTCAGACTCCAATTCAGACGTCTCTACCAGTTCTCATCTAAACCCTCAGACACAGAATAAGTCAGGAGTACTTGCATTTCTTGGATGCTTACTACACACCAGCTAGGTGTTCTAGGTGTTAAAATCTATTAATTTATTTAATCTTACAACGACCATACGGGGTAAGTATTATTATTCCCGCTTTACAGAGGATGAAAATGAGGCACAAGGGGCCAAAATAATGTGTCTGAAACACCCCCCAGCAGCGCAACTCCAAGTCTGAGATCCTGAACGCCACCAGACACCACCGTCATCAACTCTATCCTGGTACGAATGAGAAAACTGAGAATGGGGAGTGGAGTGAGCTGCTCAGGGGCTGTTAAGACTCAGGTCCTGTCTGATGCCAAAGTCTGTGTTCTTCACCACGACTCCACAGTGCCTCGCGCTGGGCCCAGGAGAGGGAGACCGACTGCTAGGCCAGGAGCATCTTCATAAGCTTCACAGCCTCCTCAGACACCTACCTGCTTCAGGGTCTATCTCCCTTCTCAGGGAGAAGGCCGGTCCTTCTCCCTGAGTGCCCTTTCCTTTCCTCTCCTTCAGTCTTGTCCCTCCACCCCTTCACGTCCCGGCTCTAGAATGACCTCCAGTATGAAATGTTTCCAGGTGGGTTCGGCCAGTGATGGTATGAACCTCGTCATTTATTCTCCCCACTTAGTCGCAGAGGGCAGCCTAAATGATCAACTCAGAGGACAGCTGCGCTCAGACTGATGTCAGTGTTAGCAAGTAATCTTAATATTCGTGGGAAACAACAGAGAAATAAAGGAAAACGTGACATTGTTAGCACTGTTAACAGAAAAATCAGGCATCGGACTGTTTGCTTGGTTCAAGCGCTGTGTTCTCTATTGAAGGCAACATTCTGGTTTTAGAAAGATGAGAAACTAAAGGAAGGAGACACTAGGCTTAGATTTGAGCTCTTATGTGTAAGCCCAAATTTTAGCTAATGTAAATAATAGAGACAAAACTAGCACAATAACAATGGTGTTTCTGTTTATATGCCTCTTTATCAAGATTAACTTAAGAGCCTTTGCTTTTAATTACTGAAAATATGTTTGCATTTTGCAGTCGTGTCAATTTCATGAATCTTGCATTTCATACCTGGAAAGAAAGCATAATAACCATTCTTTGTGCTAATACCTATAATTTATTTGAACAAGCGAGCCATTGGCCTTGAGACTGGACATGTAAACAAATACACTTCGGAAGGCTTGGTTCGAGCTTGATTTTTAACAGTTCCTTTCCCCCTCTCTCTCTCTCTCTCACACACACACACACACACACACACATACACGTTAACTTTAGCCTCCTGGTTTTATTTCCTTCACCTCTCAACCACAAATCAAACCTCAAATAATATAAAACTGCTGGCTAGAAAGAGGCTTCCCGCAAATAAACAAAAGCTTTCAAGCCAAAGGCAGAGACGTTCACATCTCCCCATCCAACCATCTCCACCTCCTCTGCCTGCTCCAACATAACAGCCTTTCTCTGCCCAACTGCCCAGGAAAACCCTGAAATCTCTCATTTCCATTTCCAGGAGAGGAAGAGGTTTGATCCCTCACATAAAAAGAAAAGTTCAGTAATAACAGTAAGCTGGGAAAACCCAAGCAGACTTTTCCCAGCCACCCATGTCAAGCTCACAAAGAGAAAAAAAATCACATCATCCGACATGGTTGGGAGACTTTAATCCAAAGCACTGCTAATTAATATCCCCGGCTTTCCAGAAGCCAGTGCCACATACAGCTGTGAGGGCAACAAGGCTGTTCTCCCTTCAATTTTATGGCAAGAACATTTTCATTACAAAGCCTCCTCCCAGACCCTCCTCTCTCACCAGATTAGCCGAGAAGGAAGCGGATGATCCATGTATCAGAACTCCTTCTCTCCCCATTAATTTTATGATTTATAACCCATTTTACAAGTTTATTGGTGCAACTCACTGTGCATCTGGCCAGAGCCCTCTGACAAAAAGTGGTATCTTCCTGCATCTTCTACTCAGGGGGAGTTGATGAATTGGTCACCAGAATGTGCCAACTTTTTGAAATTTGCCTTGGAGAGGGAGCTGACTCTAGTGGCATTGCCTGCTACCCCGCACAAACATACCATTTTTAAAGACGAATGTTGGAGGTTCTAAACTCACTCATTTGTGAAATGTAGGTGTACTTGATGGCTTAGCATGAGCTCTGGGTGCTCCCCCAAGGACCCCCTAAAACCCTGGGGAAGTCCTACATGGCCCCAACCAAACCAAGCATCCCCAGCTGTTCCAGCAGAGTTGACTCATTTTTTTAACCCAAACTGCCAGACCACGGACAGGCCTGGAGAGGCCACGTGTCCTACCATTTTATTCTGAAACCCCACATGCTCAAAGCTGTCTCTTTCCAGACTCCTAGAGGGACTCCAAATCCAATCTAAATGTCTTGAATTCACCTGTTTGTCTTTTATACATATAAATAGCTGCATTTCCATTCTCTCTTTGTTTCTCATTTTCATTTGGTTCTAATATCTGCATGTAAATGTCGGAAAATAGCATCTGTAATTGGGGATTATGAAGTATGGTCAGCTCCTGACAGGCTGCTAAGGAAGATGGATTATCCTCATTTTTCTGTAAATTTTGTCAATTTTGGAATTCATAAGCTATCAACACTGATCAAAATGGGACTTCACAGCTGTGTCAAAAAAAAAGAGAGAGAGAACAAGAGAGAGCGAGCGAGCGAGCTCTGGAAGGCAGGCGGCTGTGCGCAGGGGCCAGGCGGCAGGCAGCCGTGGTGTTGGCGCATCAGATTGGATGCCGGGTATCATCGGCGACCACCCTCCTCCCTGTGCCCTCCCCTCCACGGTGGCAGCTCACTGCGCAAGGGCCAACCTGGAAATCGGAGTGGGGCTGCCTAGTCCCCTGGCTAAATCAAATAGCTAAATCACACTACTGGAAGGCCACAAATCCTCCAAGGCACCCACTCAAACCCGAGGCTTAATTTATTGCCCGGCACAGCCTTCCTTATTTATCCGAGGAGTCTGCAGGCTCCCTCAGCACGGGCCTCCGAGATGTTCTACTCCTTCCAAGACCATCACGGCCCACTTGAGGCAATTGTGTTGGCCTCTCTCTCTCAATTTTCCCATTACTGGGAGTAAGTACTGTTGGGACTCTGTAATAGCCCGACTGCAGCCCATATCAATAACAGATGAGGTTTAATCGTCCAACACAAAAATTATTTAGGCGCAGTAAGGACATTCAATGTCATTTGCATAATGGCATTTCTATCGCACGCACCTAACCCGTCTTGCATAAACAAGGCCTTGGGACCATAAATAATAATAAATCATGACGTCTGCAAGCCTCTTGCGGTAATAGGAGCCACTCTTTGTGGAAATTATTTCAGCAGGAAATGGGCACTGTAATTTTAAAGACATGTGGCGAGGACAGGTGCAGTAAATCACGCCTGCGCACGAGCCTCAGGAGCAGCCGGGGACCTGCCCCAAGCCCACAGCGACATCCCTGGGCAACTGGAAGAGCGGGCGGGTCTTGAGGGGGAAACATCCGGGACCTCTAGAACGGACAGATGAACGTGCCACTGCTCCAGGAAACTGCGAGAAGGCAGGACGCTCAGAGCCCAGCACAGGGAGAATGGGCTTCGGACCCGAAGAAGCACCCAGGCCTCAGGTCAGAAACCGTCTTTGTTCCAGGAGAATGGAAGCTCCATGAGAGCAGTGATTTTTGATTTTTTGTCGGTTCTGTTCCCTGCTGTACCTACAGTAATGCCTGGCGCCCGTCAGGTGTTTGGGAAATACCCTAAAGACATGCAATGAGAGGAGAAGATCCTGGGCTCAGGTAGTGAGTGGATGAGAAGAGCCCTGAAAACAGGTTAAGGTGAGACAGACGGAGGCACAGCCCAGGGGAATTAAGGCAGGACGAGGCACAGAAGCACAGGTACTGCTGATCTGTGAATGACAGAGTGAAAATGTCCAATAAACTCTAAGTCGTATTGCAAAGCAGCTGTGGGGTAAGAGAAAGGCACAGATGGGGGATGGCTAGCACAGCGGCAAAGACTGCAGGTCCAGGAGGCAGACACAGCTGAGTAAGAATCCCAGCTCAATGCATCTCGACTGACTGCCCCTCCCCTCCGCACCCCAGCTTTCTCATCTGTCGAGCGAGCCTAATAACAGTACAGGCGGTACTGTACGGTACTCGGTATCTGCGAGTTCTGCATCCGCGGGTACAGAGGGCCGACTGCAAGGGGCTTGAGCATCCCGGGATTTGGGTATCTGCAGGCAACCTGGAACCAATCTCCCGAGGATACCAAGCGATGACTGTACTCAGCTCACGGAGTTGTTCTGAGGGTTAAATGAGATAATGTGTGCAAAGTAACCAGCGCTTGATCAAGCTTTGCTGTCATTGTGATTGGTACAACTGCTGTTATCTATCCTTCAGGAAGCAACAGCAGAGAGTTCAAGTACAACTCCGCCTCTTACTGGCTGTGGGCCTCAGTTACCTCTGGTCTGTCCAAGACGAGCATATTAAGACAGTCCCTACCTACCTCCCAGAGCTGCTATGACAGTCAAATGAGGTGGTGCCATGAAGCTCCTTATTAGTATAACGTGCTGTCTGCACGGGAAGGATGAACATTAACATTCCTCATGAGTGCTTGCAAAGAACGTGTGGGAGAGTTCCCTACACCTGCCCCCTGTCATCTCCAGCCACCCCTGGCAGCACACTCAAAAGTTTGTTCTTTCCAGAAAAGTCCTGAGAGGATACACACTAAGGCAACCACAGTGTTGCCTCTGGGAGGGAGAAGAGGGACTGAGACTGGAGCTGTTAGTTTAAGCCTTATCTGTAATGTGTTAATTTTACTGGAAGAGAAGTAGTACTTGAGTCATTGGGATTTTTAAAGCTGATGGACTTTCATACCTCTATGCCCTGGCACACCCTATTCCCTCTACTGGAATACCAAAAGCAACGAACATGCTGATGGAACGGCAAAAAGGTGCCAACCCAATGATTTAACAACAACACCCAAGTTTCTCACCCAAAGGAACTGAGAGAAACAGCATGACATCATTTCTCCATCAAGTGTGGCTTTCCAGCTCAGGAGGCCTGGGCTGTGGGCTGTGCTGGCCCACAGAATGATGTAAATCACAGGCACCCACAATCTCTTGGGGGGTAGATGGCTCTGGCACCTGCAGTGCCACCTTCAGCTTACACATTGACCTCACCCTTGCCAAAATGAGAAAACTGCTCAGAGCCAAATAAGGTCTGGAGTTTAGTTATTAGTATTGTACCAATGTTAGTTTCTTAGCTTTGACAAATGGATTGTGGTTATATGACGTTAACAATAGGGGAAACTGGGTGAGAAGTATGTGAGAACTTTCTGTACTATCTTTGCAACTTTTCTGTAAATTTTAAATTGCTCCAAAATAAAAAGTATATGTAAAAAAAGAAAAAAAAAAAAAGCAGCCAGACTACACTCATAATAAGAGAAAAGCCCAGTAAAACCACAGTGTACCCTTTTTGATCTGTCAGATTAGCAATGATTCAAGGGGTTGACCCTGCACTGGGTGGGCAAATGGGGAAAACAGGTCTTCTCACTTCAGGGAGGAACCTCTTTGGAGAGCAAGGGCTCTATCTTTCAAAATTCACAATGCACACACACGGATCCAGCCATTCCAGTTCTGGGAGTTTATCCTGCAGGTATAGTCTCATAGCGACAAGGATGCTCACTGCAGCCTTTATTTATTTATTTTTATTTGGCTGCATCATGAGGCTGGCGGGATCTTAGTTCCCCAACCGGGGATCGAACCTGTTCCCCCTGCAGTGGAAGTGAAAAGTCCTAACCACTGGACCGCCAGGGAATTCCCACTGCATACTTTTTTTGAAAAAGAAAAAGGTTGGAAGCAACCAACAGGAGCCTTGTTAAATAAGTTATGATACCCCCCCATATAATGGAATACTTTGTAGCTGTTAAAAAGAATGAAGCAGCACTCTATCCATGTGAAACAATTGCCAATAAATATTTGTTATGGAAAAGAACAAAAATAGAACAATGGGAGGGGAGTTTTATGTATGTGTGTGTGTATGTGTACATATATATATACACATACACATAAATATACACATATATATGTGTGCATATATATATATATATATATATATATATATATATACACATACACATAAATACACACATATACCTTACCCTCACCAAAGTATTATATGTAAATCTCTAAAGAATACAGAAGAAACTGCTAAGAGTGGTTGCCTCCCAGGAGGGGAACTGGGTAGCAGGGAGAAAAGGAGTCAGGAGGAGACTTACTTTTCACTGTGTACATTTGATATTGTCTGAAATTTTTACCATTTGCATGTACTACCTATTAACATTTTTTGAATAAAAAAATAAAGAGTGTTGGTCAGGTAAGTGGCAATGAGCACGGGCTGCCTGGACTTGACCAGGGCCATGGCTGTGCCCATGGGCACCTCAGGACCCCATCTGTCTTAAAGGGTGCCCCGCACACCTCTGCATCACCCAGCCTGTCCGGCACGAGTCTCTGGGCAGCGAACTCAGCAGCTGGTGGCCAGATGCATGAATTCCTGTGCCCACCTGTGTGTCTAGAACCCTGCCCCACTCCTCAGCTCAGGGAAGGACTGAGGCCCTCCTGCATCAGACCCGCAGCTGCAGACAGTGTCTGAGCTGGAAGAGATGTGGGGTATCCCCATTCATCAATTTTCAGATGGAAAGTTGAAGCCTGGTGTGGGGAAAAAAAACTTGCTCACTGCAGAGAAGTAAGTTGGCCCAAATCAGAGCTCAGGTTTCAGGAAAAGCAACACTTGCCATTGGGAGCAGGAAAGAAACAGGAGCCATTTCTCTGGCTCTCAATTGCTTCATTGGCAAGATGGGAATAAGAATGTCTGTCTGCCCTTTGTATCCCAAAAGTGTGAACAGGGATCAAATAAGGTCACCGGTAGGAAAGCAGTCAGGAAACTTCTGAGCACCTTACATGGATAGAATCCCCCGCTGATGTGCTGGGTGGGCCCTGAAGAAGATCCAGGATGGGTACATTTACAAACCCCTGCTAGGTTACAAGTGTTGTGCTTAGATGCTGACACAGCTTTTTTTTTAAATCTATTTTATTTATTTATTTTTATAAATAAAAAATATATTCATATTTTTTATAAATATATAAAATTTGGCTGCGTTGGGTCTTCGTTACTGCGCGCGGGCTTTCTCTAGTTGCGGCGAGCGGGAGCTACTCTTCGTTGCGGTGCCAGGGCTTCTCACTGCAGTGGCTTCTCTTGTTGTGGAGCACGGGCTCTAGGTGCGCGGGCTTTAGTAGTTGTGGCACGTGGGCTCAGTAGTTGTGGCTCGCAGGCTCCAGAGCGCAGGCTCAGTAGTTGTGGCGCACGGGCTTAGCTGCTCCACGGCATGTGGGATCTTCCCGGACCAGGGCTTGGACCCGTGTCCCCTGCATTGGCAGGCGGATTCTTAATCACTGAAACACCAGGCAAGCCCGGCACAGCTTTTATGTTGAGCTTTGCTCCAACTCAATCAGAGAGGTACTGTCATTTTTACTCTTCCTTGGTGCAGATGCAGAAACTGAGGCACAGGGAGATGAAGTGAATTTCCCGTGATCACACAATTAATAGAACTGTAACCTAGATCATGCAGCCACAAATGCTGATGCTGGAGGCTGAGCTTTTCGCAGAGATGCTGCTAGCAGTAGTGCAAACGGGCTTTCTTCCCAAGGTGCATGGGCACCATAGCACCAGTTACCATGAAAGGCTATGGCCAACGGGCAGGGTCTCATGGCCGGTCAGCTACCTTCAGCACGACCAATTCTATCCCAGGAAGGCTGCAAAATGTGGACCACCCACTGACCCTCCTCTCCCAGCCGCCTCCTCTGCGCCCAGCCCTCGGTTTCCCCTACCCAGAGCCTCCTCTGTCTTAGCTTACTCTCCCCCGGTGCTCGCCCCATCTCAGCCAAATCCATGTATTCTTCTCCAGCTCAGACCCACCATCCCCACCTCAACCGCTTCACACCCTTGTCTCCCCATTTCCTGTGACATGAACAGGATCGTCCTGCCTGGTGGCTCTCTGGTCTGTCTGCAGGACGACTGAATGAATATACCTCCCAGGGACATTACCTGACGTGGGTGCAGTCCGAGGGGGCAGCTGCAGCAGAGGGAGGGGGTCTGAGGTGCCCAGATTCCCCCCAGTCTTATGGCTGGCTCCTAGCATCCCACAGGCATTAGCTCCAATTCATTTCCCATCCTTTCCTCTCTCTCATTTTAACTGGCTATGCCCAGCCTCCAGAACATGAGCCTGGAGTTTTACCACCCAACATTTCTTTTGAAAAGCAGAACTTCGTGGTGAGATAAAGCTGATCTTACTCGCTTAGTTCAACTCGACTGAAGACAATGCTGAGGATTTGTGGGTTAGTTCGACATTCACACAAGCACACAAGAGCCACATCTTTGCAAGCTATTTAATACCCAAAAAGAAGGCCTAGGGATCTCTGTGTCAGGATTCAGAGTAAAATAATATGGCAAGAGAATTTTCATATTAAAATCAGAAAAGATACATGAAAGACTTTGAGAAGAATAGACGAGAGTCCAAACAAGTGTGCCTATTAGCAATTGTTGTATTAATTTTATTTATTCGTTCACTCATTCTTTCATACCTCATCACTTTCCAGAAGAGATTTACAGCAGCTCACAATGGGGAAAAAAAAAAAAAAAATACGAGGAGGCGGGGAAAGGCAGAAAGGAAAGCAAGAGGAAAGCGTAGAATGGAACCAACAATAGTCAACTGGAGCCACCAGTGAGCACATAAGACCTGCCCAAGTGGGCCCTGCACTGCACAGGGACCCTCGCGTAGACCATCACACAGTCCTAGGAGGCAAGCCCTCATTACCCGCATTTTGTAGATGAAGGAACTGAGGCTTAGCAAGGCCAAGGAACCTGCCTGAGACCACGCAGCTGACAGACAACAGAGTTGGGAATGAACCCAGGCAGTGTGGCTCCAGAGCCCACACTCTCAAACACCACACAATCCACACCATCAAAGCCAAGACTGGGGCTGGAGGCTTATGAACTTGCTACAAGGAGGGACCACGTCCAGCCCTCCTTGTTGCCACCTGGAGAAGAGGAACCTGGTGTGTTACTTCACAGAGTCCGTGAGATGCAAACTGTCCATTGCTCACAGGTTCTCACTGCTTTCAGACTAGGAAGGGGTTCTCCCCAGGCCCTCCCTAAAGAACAGGCTGAGAAATTGTGAATTCCTCCAGACCCAGGGATGATGAACGCAGGTTGTTTCTTAGGGTGTCCCTCATGCAGGTTCAGGCATCACCCTCAGCTCAGTAAAAGTAATTCTAAGGGGATCACACAGGTAGTTCAGTTACTCAGTTGAATGGCCCGATCTGGGAATCATTTTAGAATAAATGGAAGACTCATCGATTATATATTCTCCAAGCAATCATCCCTATATATTTTTTCTCTGAACCAAACTGAAAATAATGAGAAGTTTTTGATTCTAACAAGTGGCAGGAGGGAAGCTCCTCTGTGCGCACAGTTCAATGTTGACCCAGCTGGCAGTTGACACCCTCTTATGAACACTGAGGGGCCTGGTAGGAACCTGGGGCTGAAGTCTCAGAGGTAAGCAGAGAAGCTACCTGCCGCAGGGACAGGAATCTCCTTAGAAAATTGTTTTGGATCCACTCCAACACAGAGATATCTCGATGACGGAGACCCCGGAGTTCTCCTCCACTTAGCGCTGTCACAAGGCTTATGGCCCAGAAGATATTTGGGGCAGGTGTAGCCACTCCCATCTCTGTCATTAAAAAACAAAGGAAATAAAACTCCCTTTGGACAACTAGCTTTGATCAATGCCACTTCTATTACCTTCTAGGATGAAATCAATTCCAAGATAACCAAAGCAAGTAGCTTGTTAAAAGGGATTGCTATTTATAAATCTGTTCAAACATGGGAAACAGGTCCTAAAAACAGTAACTTTTATTTTAGAATACTTGGCCTACAGCCCGTTCTTTCAGGCAAGTTGGATCAGCTGGTCCAATTGTTTGGGCAACTCTTGAAGACAGAAGAGCCTGTTTTCAAATCCCAGTACCACCACCCACCAGCTGCGTGGCCTTGCGAAAGTTACTTAGTCATTCTGTTCCTCAGTTTCCTCATCTGTAAAATTAAGATAATAGAAGTCCCCACCTCACAGGGCTGCTGAAGGGATTAGATGTGTTAACTGGATAACAGAAGGGGAAACCAGGTGTTGGTGATGGGTCACAGGCTCACCAGGCTCTTTGGGGTTGGAGTCCATTTTAGGATATTAGGAAGTCACTGGTGAGCTATGAGGCGTCCCCAGGAGACACCTGAGACAACTGATTACCAATAGGCAAGTCCCCAACAGAATCTGAAAGCCCCACAACCCCCTTTCTGTTTCTCAGCTCCTAACCTCCCAAACCACAAAGAATAAAGGATGTCAGCCATGCCCAGAGCCAAAACAGGAGGGAAGTGGTTACCTAAATGTCCCTTCCAAAGAGGATCAGAAGCCCAGAAAAAGATTAGTAGCAAGAGAATCTATAGTGCTGTCCACAGGGCAGAGACAGCACAGGATTTCTCCAGATTTATTCCATATGCTATAACTTAACAGCCAGATGCTGTTCATAAATGAATTCGTTGAGAACAATCTGTATAAATTAATACACCTACTCCTACAAGAGTGTCCCACAGGGGAGCAATACTCCCCTTCCCAGCAGCTCCAGACGCAGCCCTATCCGCCCCGCCACCAATCCTCACACCACAACATCCGAAAGTGATGAGCGCTTAAGTTGAAAAGACAAAAATCACACTGTGTTAACCAAACCTACTGCATGTGTCTTGCCAATCAAATGTAATGTAAAAATTTTAAACCTTGCTGTATATCAAGTAGCATCCCTTCAGTTTCCTCATCTTTTAAATGAGGAAAATAAACACCAAGCTAGAAGGGTGTGTTATGAGAATTAAATGAGATAATACAAAGTATTGAACCATATGCACTGTCCAGATATTATAGTATTATTTACATGCCATATTATATTACATTTTATTGTGTTGTACTCTGTGTGTATGTGCACGCACGTGTGTGTGTGTGTGTGTGTGTGTGTGTGTGTTTTAAAACGGGCTTTTCAGAGCCATCAAATCTAGACCTCATTTTCTGGCCACCTGAAACTACTGCCCCTTCCCCAGACTATGCACGAACAGGACTCTGTGCTTTCGCTCTTCCTCTTCTCCTTCCAGCACCCTCTTACTCATCCTCCCCCCCACCTGCTTCCTGTGCAGCCCCCTGACTATAAGCTCTGTAGGTGTAGGAGCCTTGTCTGTATCATTCAGGCATTCTCTGAGGATGTAAATAATAAGGATAAATAACACCTACTGAGTGTTCCCATGTGCCAAGAGCCGTCCAAGACGTTACACACACGAGCCTCCCGTTCTGTCGTCACACCAACTCTGGGGCACACTAACATCCCCATCTTCCTCTTGTGGATGGGGAAACTGAGGCTCAGTGAGGTTGGGCAACGTGATCAAGATCACAGAGCCAGTAGGTACAGGCGCCATGTTCCAGAACCAGGCGAACTCCAGAGCCCTCACTCTGAACCACCTTGCCTGTGGCCAGCATGCGTGACCAGTGCAGTGCTGCCTGAGTTCCCAGACAAGCTGAGCATGACAGGGAGGGGCAGGCGTCCCTGAGAGCCCGATCACAGGCGCTGGCGGTCCCAGCTCCTCCTGCCAGAAGGGACATTCACAAGCTCAGAAGTACCAGAGTCTGGGTTGGAATACCCTGTTCTCCCTTCAAGACAGATCTAGGGGGCTGGAGAATTCCTGTCCTCTGTTGTACCTAAACGGAAATATTAATTTGCTTGTTTGTAGGGGAAGATTCTTATAACACAACCCAGAATTAATAATTTATTATGGAGGTTTCTTAGCTCCGCAGGCAGAAGTTCTAAAAGTGATACAAATTGTTATTTTGATTACTTTAATAGGATTTTCCCCTCAAAGCCTAAACTCATTTGCCTGTGTAATCTGTGGCCAGGCAAACAGTGAAAACAGGGAACGCCTGGGGAGGAGAAAGTTCCCAGCAACTCCTGAGCGCAAACGTTCTACCACTGCGTCTGGTCCGTCTCTCATCCCTCCCACCCGGCATCCCCGTCTCTTCGCCTCCTCTCAAACTCCCCTCCTGTCCATCCAGCCCTGGTCCCTTTCCCACCATGACCCTGTCTCTCTGCCCTGTGGAACCTCAGCTGTGAAAAATGCTCCTTGATGATAATGATAATAACAACAACAATAATAGAAGTAACATTGACCCAGTGTCTATTATGAGCTGGACCCTCTGCTAAGCCCTTTTGACATTCACCTCATTTAATGTGTACAACCAAAATGACACAAGAACTGTTATTATCCCATGATATGAGAAAACTGAGGTTAAAGCAGTGGTAAAGCCAAATAGGTTTAAAATAGTAACTTTGCACATAAAGGAAAAAAAGCTAATGTTTGTCTAAGTGATAGGGCCCAGCGTGCTCAAGTCCAGGAATAAAGAATCACACAGACTCTGGAGGTAAACCTGCAATCACTTATTACCAGAATCTCCCCAGGCTCAAAAAAAAAAAAAAAAAAAGTAACCTAACAGGTTGTGAAGTCACGAGCAGCTGCTTCAGAAGCCTGTGCTCTTAACCACAACACTGTACCTCCCCCAGCGGCCCCGCAGATGTGGGTCCCTGACTTCCACCCCAGTGGAAAGCACGCCTCCCTCCTCTTGCAGCGACTTCCTAGGAGAGGCAGAGGGGTCTGCACACTCACTGTTCCCCAGCGCCAATCCCAGGCCACTGCTCCCCGACACCGTCCTGCCACACCATCTCCTCCTCAGAACCCCACCAGTGGGCCCAAGCCAGTCCCTCCACACTGTTAGTGGACTGCCTGCATCCCTCCTGACAGATGCCCCCTTCCTGGGGCCCTCCCACCGTCATCTTCACCTGCCCTTGACCTCACTGAGCACACCTCTTTGACTCCATTGGTCTTGATCTCCAACCCCCTGCCCAGCCCCATGGATGGCCACAGGTAAGACCTTGTCCTGCCATCCGGAGGTCCACCTCCAAGACCTCACCCCCTAAGCCCCTTCCAAGTACAACCTCTCATCATCTTCCTTTCACACCCTCCTCCTGAGGAGCTGGCTCCTGCCAGGAACCCGCAGAAATTAAAACAGGTGGATAAAGTTATCCGCCCTTTTGGTGGACTGAAATGGAAATAACATCACCAATTCCCTTACCTCGACCCTGGAATCGGCCATATCCTCTTAAAAGCACTGACACTGAGTTGGTCTATGTGATGGTCTTCAAAAAATTCATTCTGTTGTGTTTAACAGCCAAGATATCAGGAAAAGGGCAATAAATCCATCTTTTCTCCAAAATAGAAGAGAGGAAAGACAACCCCATATGTCACAGAATGCCAAAGCTCTGAGCTGGAAAGGAAACTACTGGTCATCTCTTCCAAGCCCCTCTCCGATGCCTGAAGACTTTCCTCAGCCTTCCTTCCAAGAGG